>NW_027362767.1:252651098-253191098 GCF_046119375.1 Phyllobates terribilis | reverse complement strand
TTGGGGTGGGGAGTGAGGGATGAAGATAATTGGTTTCCTGTCCTTGACGGGGACCTACAGTGATTCTAAGAAGACACCTGAAAAATCACTGACATACCAGGTCCAGCCAGACCGGCTCAGCAGGGGTTCCCTGTCTCGGCTGGCGCGGTGTCCTGAAGCGCCACCGCTGAGGTCAGTGGACCTCCAGGGTGGCAGGGAGATGCGGCGCAGAAGAAGGCATCAGCGTGTAGCCGTCGCGTTCTCCGGTGGTGTCGGCGTGTCCAGGGCGGTGAGTAGGCCTGGGACTTCCGGGTCCCACTGCACATGAGCGTGCGCGCCGGGTGCCTCTGCACCATGCATAGCGCCCATCACACTATCGGGGGGGGGGAGGGGGGGTGTCCCCCGGGGGGGGGGTGTCCCCCACACTGAGAGGCCCATTCAATGGGAGAGGTGTGCACTCATGACCCCCAAATTCAAGCCAGGTGAGGAGGGGTGGAGCCCTATAGGGGTTCAAATACCAGGAGTAAGCACGGGGAAGGTGCTTCTTAAGCACACTCTGGCACTAGCTATGAGCAAGCAGGAGCTACAGGAGGTGCAGTCCCTGCACTCCCACTCATCGCCACCACAGCAACAAGGAAAGACGCTTGCGAAAGAGGACCCTTCCCGCCAGCACGAGCTAGGTAACGGCGGAAGTGGGCGTTCCTGCAGGTCTTCGCAGGGCAGCAAGGACTGCAATGGGGCGTCAATCCCTAAGAAAAACCCATCTACAGGAATGGGCTCCCCTCCAAATCCGGTGCTCCCTCTTACAGCAGGATGGTAAGTGATCTTCGTGAAAGTTCACTTTGTAATTAGGGTCCCCCTTGTTACTCTTCCTTCCCTGATGAGAGAAGAAAAAGGGCAAATCCAAACACAGGACCTGTGCGCTTTGCGCAGGAGATCTGCCCACCACGTGGGAGAAAGACTATGCAGCTCTTGTATTGAACAGACAATTTGCGAGGTGACCCCTAAGTTTGCCTCAGAGCTCAGATCCTTGATTAAATCCCAGGTAGAAAATACCTTTAAGTCCCTGCAGAAGGGAGGGAAGAAACAGGAGAAAACTAGGAATATGTTCCCGGTATCAGGATCTAGCAGTTCGGACAGGGAGGTGGTAGATTCGTCCTTCTTATCTTCGTCCTCATCATCTTCCGCCGGGGATGGAGGGGGACGTAGCTGTTTCCCCGTAGAAGGAACGGACAATTTAATTAAAGCAGTCAGGTCCACCATGGGGTTGGTAGATCCTCATCCCAAGAAATCTGTCCAGGACATGATGTTCAGTGGCCTGGAACAAAAGAAAAGAATCTTTCCCTCTCAATGACGAAGTCCACTCCCTGATTAAAAGAGAGTGGAAAAAGCCAGAAAGAAAGGACCTATTGTCCCCAAAGAGGAAATACCCTTTTGAGGACCTGGTATGTTTGTTCTGGGAAAAAGCGCCATAATTTAGATGTGGCAATAGCTAAAGCCTCTAAAAAAATTTCCCTGCTGTTTGAGGACATGGGGGTACTGAAGGAACCAATGAATAAAAAAAGCGGATACCTTCTTAAAAGGAGCTTGGGAGGCCGCAGGGGGAGGCTTGAAACCCGCAGTTGCAGC
This sequence comes from Phyllobates terribilis, assembly GCF_046119375.1. NCBI lineage: Eukaryota > Metazoa > Chordata > Amphibia > Anura > Dendrobatidae > Phyllobates > Phyllobates terribilis. The sequence goes on along the minus strand of NW_027362767.1, from coordinate 253,189,490 downwards.
CACATGTACAGCCAGATCACTAATGGTCTGGCTAGACCAACTAGAGGCACAACTTAAAAGCAAAACATCCAGAGATAACATACTAGGCTCCATCCCAGTAATAAAAGGCGCAGCAGCGTTTTTGGCTGATGCGTCAGCCGACTCGGTTAGACTGGCAGCCAGGGCAGCGGGCTTCTCTAACGCAGCCAGATGGGCCCTCTGGCTTAAATGCTGGCCAGGTGACCATCAAACAAAATCAAAGCTGTGCTCCATTCCCTTGACGATATTCTCGACAAGGCCTGGTATAATAAAAAAACGTTTCCCTGCTCTCTAGTACTTCTTACAGGAAGCCCTTTTGGAGCAGGAAATTTATCTGCAGGAAACCCCCTAAAGATCAGGATAGGTGGGAGGATAGGAAGAAAAAAACTAAAGGGTTTATGTGTAACAGACCCCCCAGTGACAATAGAAAACCTGCCCAATGAGGGTCAGCCCCAGGTGGTGGTGGTGGGGGGGGGACTTCTTCAGTTCCTCCCAGCCTGGGAAAAGATATCAAACAGCTCTTGGATTTTAGAGCTGATAAAAACAGGTCTAAAATTTCAGTTCCACTCCATTCCCCGACCAAACTTTGTCATAACCCCCAAGAGGTCGTCAGAAGTAGAACAATTAGCACTAAAACAAGAAATTCTAGGTCTAATAGAGCAGTCCTTCAAGAAGTCCCTGCTCAGGAGAAAGGTGAAGGATTCTACTCCCCTCTGTTCCTAAGCAAAAAACCGGACGGGACTTTCAGGACAATTGTAAACCTGAAAAATTGAACTAATTTCTGAAGGTTTAAACCTTCAAGATGGAGTCAGTAAAATTGTTGTTTCCACACTTTTATGGCTGTCCTGGATCTGAAGGATGCCTATAATCACGTCCCCATACACAAAAATTACCAGAAATTCCTAAGGGTAGCAATATTAATAGAGGGAATACTCACACTACCAGTATACGGCCCTCCCATTCGGTCTAACCATAGCCCCACGGGTTTTCACAAAGATAGAGGCGGAGGTAATGGCCCATCAAAGGGAGCAAAACATTCTGATTACCCCGTACCTGGACGATTTGCTGATAATAGGCAACCCTTTCCATCATTGCAAGGACCAACTGGCAAGGGTCATGTATTCCTTGACGAACTTGGGCTGGCTTTTGAACCTAAAGTCCAAGATGGAGCCGGGACAAGTACAAGAGGATCTAGGCATTTTAATAGATTCGAGAAATCAGGAGTGCCGTTTCCCGGCAGAAAAAAATCAAAAAATTATAGTTCGGATATCTCAAGTAAAAGACCACCCCTCTATGACTCTGTGAAAAGCAATGTCCCTCCTAGGTTCCATGACTGCCTGTATTCTGGGTGTCCGTTGGGCCCAGATGCATACCAGAGACTTATAATGGGAAATCCTGGGGACAGAAAAATCGCTAAAAGGGCACTTAGACGGTCAGCTAACTTTGTCATCAAAAACCTTACTTTCCCTAAGATGGTGGGCGAAGGAAGACAGTTTAACCCGAGGCGTTCGATGGACGATCTCAGTCTCTCAGGTCCTGACCACAGATGCAAGCCCCAGGGGGTGGGGGGCTCACTTAAATGGCCAAATAGCTCAAGGGGTCTGGACAGAGGACTTATAAGCCGCATCTACCAACATGAAGGAACTTCTAGCGGTAAAATTCACCCTCTCAGAATTTCTAAACACTCTACAGGGCCACCATATAAGAGTGTTCTCGGACAACCGGGTAGAAGTGGTGTATTTAAACAACCAGGGGGGGCAACCCGGTCCCATTCTCTATTACAAGTAAGAAAATCCATCTTCCAGTTAACCGAGAACAATTTGGGGTCTCTGTCTGCACTCCACATAAAAGGAACAGAAAATCTCACAGCGGACTTCCTGCGTCGAACCCAGCTGAGACAGGGCGAATGTGAGCTTAATCAGTTAGTGTTCAACCAAATCACGGAAATGTGGGGATACCCTTCCATAGACCTATTTACCAACAGGCAGAAAAAAAAGTAGACATATTCTGCTCGATAAACCCCAAGGGGAACCCAGCAGCACTAGATGCATTTACAGTCCCATGGAACCACCAGCTAGCCTATGCCTTTCCCCCGATCACCCTGATTCCGGCAGTTCTGAGGAAAGTCAGGGAATTAGGGCAAGCGTAATTTTGATAGCTCCCTTCTGGCCAAAGAGGCCCTGGTTTTACTGGCTGAGGATAATGTCCACCTCCGACCCATGGGTTTTTCTGGAAATTCCTGATCTCCTTTTCCAGGGACTGGTCCTCCATCCTCGGGTAGCAAATCTACACATGACAGCCTGGATTTTGAAAGGGCGCTCTGAAGGGATAGAGGTTTTTCCCCAAATTTGATCTCCACTCTACTACAGAGTAGGAAACCCGTAACTACCAGGCTTTACGGTAAAACCTGGAAAAAATTCCTCTCCTATTCAGGTTCTAAGTTACAATGGGAGGTCCCTATTACTTCCATCTTAGAGTTCCTACAAAGGGGGTTAGAACGGGGTCTGGCCACAAGCACACTGAAAGTTCAAGTTGCGGCATTAGCAGCCCTATACAATTGCAACCTGGCCAGAAATAGGTGGATATCTAGATTCATCAAAGCATCATCCAGGTCTAGGCCCATCCCCTCCCGAAATACTCCTCCTTGGGACTTAAACTTAGTCCTTACAGCCCTAACCAAACCTTCCCTCAAACCTTTAGCAGATGCATCGCTAAGAACTCTATCTCTTAATAATCTCTTAGTAGCTCTCACGTCGGCACGAAGAGTTAGCGACATACAAGCTCTATTGGCAGGGCCCCCTTCACGCAAATCCTAGAGGACAGGGTGACACTTAGGACTGACCTAGCATACCTTCCTAAATTGGGATCACACTTTCATAGATCTCAGGAGGTCACCCTCCCTTCTTTTTGCCCTAGTCCTAAGAACAGGGGGGGAAAAAGACCTACACACCTTAGACGTCAGAAGGTGCTTTATCCAATACTTAGAGGCCACACGAGAGTGTAGAAAGGATAGGGCTCTTTGTGTGCTTCCAGGGACCACGGAAGAGACAAAAAGCTTCCAAGGGCACAGTGGCAAGATGGATAAGAGACGCCATCTCACTGGCATATTCGTCAAGTGGGGAAACCGGGCCGGTGAATCTGAAAGCTCACTCGACAATGGCAGTAGCAGCCTCCTGGGCAGAAAAAGCCGGCGCCTCGATAGAACAGATATGTAGAGCTGCAACTTGGTCTTCCCCCTCTACATTCTTTAAACACTACCGGCTGGATCTAACCTCTTCTTCAGACCTTACTTTTGAAGGGTTCTGGAAGCGATGGTCCCTCCCTAACGACACTTCTCTGCAATTCTCTCCGTGGTTCCGTCATGGGGGAAGGAGAAAGACGTAGTTACTTACTGGTAACGGGATTTCTCAGAGCCCATGACGGCACCCGTACATTCCCTCCCTTCAGGCATGGGTGTACACACTGAGTTTGTTACTTGTATGTAGTCATGAGGTGTTCCTGATAAACTCCTAAAAAATTTTAAATTTTGTGTTACTAATCCGGGGGTCCTCTCTGTGCTCTGTAAACAACTGATGCGGGAGAGAGGTACCGCCCTTTTTATCTGTAGGTTCCCTGTCCTTGAAGGGCGGATCCCCTCTCTCCATGGTGCCGTCATGGACTCTGAGAAATCCCGTTACCGGTAAGTAACTGTCTTTTTTTTTTTCTTCAGACTTGCCCAATAATAAAGAATTTCCATGTATTGAGATTACTACATCTGTGGACTGAACTGACTTTTTTCAGTAAATGGCCATAAACTTGAACAGTTGTTAAATATTAATAGGTTGCTTCTTCGAAGTTCAGTTTGAGAACTGACAAAATACATCAGGAGCAGGAATTTTGCTCTACCAAGATGCTGTGTGGACCAATATTGAACTTGGATTTTTTCCTAGCCCTCTCACTGTGGCAGGTGGCCGATCCTGTGGAGACCCTATCGAGTGAATTTAATGCGATTCAAAGGGGAACAGAAATGTTTGTAGAACAAGCCAAGCCCTTCTGGGGAATTCATGCTGTCTATAGTTATACATGTGAGATTACTTATTGTCTAAAGTGGTAGTCTCCACATGATGCAAAACTATAACTCCCAAGATGTCCTAACAGCCGATGTACTATGATGGGTTTCTAAGGGGCATTTGTCTTGTTCTTTTTAATTTTATATTAAAGGTATTCCCACCTAGACATATGGTGCCAACACTGCAGTGCATAGGGCTAGTTTCAAGTGACCATATTAGAGATCTGACTTATGGAAGTTTAGTAAAACCTCTTATGGAAGTTCAGTAAAACCTCTGGGTGTCCGAAGCTTAGGCTAAACCTCCTTACTGACTTGTGGGAGTGCAACGTAAGATAATGCCCATGTCATGTTGCAAGTAATGATTGGGGTTGGGGAGTCTGTTTTCCAAAAGTGTCCATTAGCAGAAATCCAACATTGCACAATTTTTCTGCCGCCCAACTTGTCTTCGTTACCTGCACAACATTGACCTGGCCTTGGACATAGATGTCAGTTTTGTTTTTTGCCTTTCCAATATTCGCACACAAACTTATGAAGCCATTATTTGAAAGGGTCGCTATGTGACTGTATTTTCAGACCCATCTTGGTTTCGGTTAGATCAGCCGTTTATTTAACAGATTACCATTCTTGGCCATGTCTCTCGGTCAACAGAAGCCGAGCACAAATATTATTCCAGAAGCGATTGTGTATCATGTAAACATGGGGCTGCCAGGAAGTAAAGATGGCCATAATTGTAGGCTCTTTTGAGAGTATAATAGACCCAACAAACAACCACAAAGGGTAAAAAAAAAATCCTTGCGCTGCAGTATGGCTGCCTCCAACCTCCCAAGTAAAATTGCGTTTTGTATTGGGTTTATTTTGTTACATTCCAGCAAAGACTGAACTGTCCCACAGGCCTCAAACAGATATGATCACATAGTATATTATGTCTGAGTCAAAAGCAAACTTATTAGGCCAGTACTGATTGTTGAAGCCCTGGTGATAGATAACATGTGCCCACGGTGGCTCAGTGGTTAGCACTGCAGCCTTGCAGCGCTGGGGTCCTGGGTTCAAATCCCACCAAGGACAACATCTGCAAGTTTGTATGTTCTCACTGTGTGTGTGTGGGTTTCCTCCCATATTTCAAAGACGTACTGATAGGGAATTTAGATTGTGAGCCCCAATGGGGACAGTGCCGATAATGTCTGTAAAGTGCTGGGGAATTAATGGCGCTATATAAGTGAGTAAAATAAATAGCCCCGTTATGTGAGTCACTGCACATTGCATTATAGGGGTTGTAGCGGATTAGAGAAAGATGGATGAATGTGTAAAAAAAAAAAATGGTGCCAGACCTGGCTGTGGGTTTTGTTTGGTATTTCAGCTCAGCTCCATAGATGTCAATTAAACAACCTGTTGATTTCTATGGTGCTGGTTTTGAAAGAAAGCAACCATCTTTGTCTTATTCTCTGCAACCCCTTTAAATGTAAAAAATCAACTCTAGGAATAAAGGTGAAGAAAAGCTAGGAAACTTCTTTATATTTCTCCAGCCAAATAACCATATTTCTTGGGCCGTAAAGGGGTTTTCTTATGATGATATTGACTGTTCATATGCACTATTGGGTATCATGGATACAAAAGTAAGACAATTTCCATGCCAGGGTGTTCAATTGCAAAAGAGGTGTTTATTACGCCATCCCAAAACACACGTTTCAACCCTGTGTGGGTCTTTGTCAAGTATAGGTGGAAAAACACAGGGCTGTCCTTATGTAGTGTGGTTCACAATAGAGATCACCAATCACTGCAAAGGTTCAACCCCCACATCAATAATGATTAGATAATTAGAATATGGTACAAAAACATAGATCCATATATTAACAGAGGTCATTTTAAATGCGACATCCATAAAATACAATCTTACTCAAAAACAAATATATTAGACCATTATTTACATATGTATTGTACCTCAGTTCACCTGTCGGGCTTGGCATTATGATATCTAAGCAACCACCCTCCAATCACTTCATATGGGGTCATAAGTATGGAGGTTCTCCAGACCAATCACCATAGGTGTATGGATAGGCACCAAAGCAGTATGTCCACAAGCATCTGCATGAACTCCAGTCGGGTCACACCAGAAGGACCTGCCACATCACAGGAAAGCGATCACATGACCACACCCATGTGACCTGTGATACCATCATGTTTGCACAAACAGCGTACATTATTGGTCTAAATGCACATTTTATTGCTAAAATAACCCCCACATTATGTATTGTGACAGTGTCACTGGTTTTATATGTGAGGGGAGGTATGTGTCACTCAGGATGCTCTCCTGTGTGAACGAAGACCTACTTTATTTTTCTGCCAGCATGTTATATGCTGGTAGATTTACTCTGTTAAAGGGTGTGCGGTTTTATGGGAATGGCAAAGAGGGCGGGACGCCATTCCCCCTACCTCCCCTCAGGGTGTGGCTGAGCAATGTGTAAAAGCTCAGTCCTGTTTTTTTTTCCTGTGAAGTGTGGTCTGGAGAGGGAAGTCTCCACACAGTATTGTGGAAGCTGCAGAGCTTGTTACCTGTGCAGTTTATGCTGCCGAGAGCGGGCGGAACCCGCTCAACTATGGACTGAGTTATACTTTGTTTTGTTTTTCCATTTAACCCAGAGGGGTCTTGTTTATTTTTTCTGCGAAACCCTGCACGAGTTTATGCCAGACAATAAACCAGCAGAAAGGTAACCTGAGAACGTGTGTCCTGAGTCTGCCTCCGGGAGAGCCGAGCGAGTCGTCTTGCCACAGTATATACCTTTCCTAACCCCGCATTATGTATATATACCTCTCCTAACCCCCACATTATGTATATATACTCCTCTCCTAACTCTATTTAATATAAACATTGTAATGGCAGAAATTGTAAGCGCACACTACCTGTCAGCTCCATCTGCAGGACCTGCCACATCACTAAAGGGCAGTCACATGACCAAGACCACATGATCAGCGGTCATGTGGGCTCAGCTATTCACCAAGACTCCCCTTCAGCTCTAGGGTAACTACCACAAGAAATAGGGGTGGGAAAGGAGAGGGCGGGGGGAACTCAACCTAATGGCTCCAGAATCATTATAATTATTGCAATAATACATATGCCTATGTACAAAAATGCATAAAATCCAAGCAAAGAATATTACTCCACAATGAAACAATCATAGGAGGATCAAAGTTCGGGGAGAAAGCCATAGTTTAGCCTACATATAAACATAAATTTATATATAAAAATAGTAGATATCCCCTACAGCGGTAAACTCCCGATGTCTTCGTCCTCGTACTTCGATCCACCTCCAGATTCAACCTAACTGGTCTAAAAGAAGAAAAAAAAGTGTTAAAATCACATATACATTCTATAAAATCTATGACATCTACCTACTCCAGATGATGTAGAGTTAGAGTGGAGAATCGAAGGGAGTAAGGTTCTAATTAAATTATTCTGTAAATTATAGTCAATATTTAACCCTTTAGGTTGAAAAGTTCCCAATTCAAAAATCCATCTCACTTCCTTTCTCTTCAAAACCTTCAGTCTATCTCCATCCCTCCACTGTACCCGGACACTATCGATAATCCTGAATCACAATTGGTTTACGGAGTGTCTGTTCTCAACAAAATGTTGAGGAACAGGCAATTCAGTAAGACCAGTCCTGATGGTACTCTTATGTTTACTTATCCATGCCCGGATTTCCATTGTGGTCTCCCCTACATAGTATAGGCCACACGGGCAGGACAAAACATAAATCACATAGCTCAAGGAGCACATATCTTTCTTTGAGGGTATAGCATTTACCTGTGTGAGGGTGATAAAAAGTATCACTCTTAATCATATTACCACAGCAAGCACATGACTCGCCCAGGGTGATGGGGACGACTCGGTACCCGGGCCTTTTGCCTGACCTTGGGGATGTCGCGGTGGTCGGCTCCCGGGCCCGTACTCTGGGGTCAGCTTTTAAAAAGGGATTGGTTTGTTTATTAGTTTTATTAGAGTTCGTGACGCCACCTGTGGTGTCTGGTGAGAATCACCAGCGCTGCAGCAGTCCACTGAGGCCGGTGTTGTGGCAGCTTAGATGGTATCGCTCCCCACAGGAGGAGCAGGGCCTCAGGGCAGCGTAGGAGGAGGGATGCAGGGTAGGCGAGACCCAGCCGGGTCAGAGCAAGAACAGGGACGGACACGATAGTCACTTCAGTACCTTTTACTGGTGGAAATTCAGGCACATCCCGGAGCACTGTAGTGTGAAGGGTGCATATCAGGATCCTCCCCAATGAGCAGGTGTAGGGCCTCCTGTTTCTTGCCTCTGTGTAGTAAGTTTCTGACCTGCCTAGAGCTAGGCCTAACTTTGTCTCTGTCCTGCGCTGGCTGACCTTGTGGTAGGCCCTTTTCTTGGAATACATGCTCCCAGCTTACGGGGCCTATGTGTCTCCTGGCTCTGTTACGTATCAGCACTTTAGCGATCCTGGGACCTGTAGTTCTCCAGGGATTCCGGTTATGCCTTACTGGGTCGTAGAGATCCCGCTAAGTTCGGACCCGGTGTCCGGTAAAGGCTTCGGGGTGAGCTAGGTAAGCTCCTCTGCCCCCTATGTACTAACTCTCCACTCGCCTTCGGCCTACTCGGGCCCTCACTAGGCTATACACACTAACAGCAGCTTGCCGCGCTTCACCGATCTTATGGCGCCGGCACACCTAAAGCTCACTATTCAGAGCTACAACTGAGTCTGGACTGTGCTCCACTGCAGGAACTCTCTCAACAGTCTTGACTAGGCTGAGCTCGACTCTGTATTCAGGTCTGTACTTGCTGAACTCTCCAGAGGAACTGCTAGACTCTGACTGAACTGCGTAGTTCCACCTTCCCTATTTATGTCCCTAACGGGCTCCCTCTGCTGGTCTGAGGTGGAAGGTGGAGATGTGTGAATGTTTATGGGGGCCTCTTGTGGAGGATTCCATCAATGCACTCTTCTAGGATCTGTGATACCAAGCGCAGCTGGGCGTCACACACATCCCAGACAAGGGAAATTACCCAGTAGTGGTTTGGACTGACACATGGGAAGGGCCAAAGTCAGACTTGACCAATCTATCTCTCAAATTACTATAGGACAAAAAAGGTCTTGAGGCAAACGCCTGTATATTTGGGAGACCTTTTTGTAAAAGAGGCCAGTGTTTATGTAGGATGCTTCCAATATGCCCGCTAGCCGGGCTATATGTGGATACAAAAGGTATCTTTTTGGCATACCTTTTGTGGCAAACACCCTTTAATAGATCTTCACGATTTAATCCCAAAGCCTGACCTTTGTACCTATTGACCCCCCGACTAGGGTATCCCCTCATTCTGAACTTATGACACATCTATTCCAGTCTTGCATCCACCCTCTCCTCGCACTAAACAATCCGTCTCACCCTAATCAATTGACTCCATGGTAAGGAACAGATCATTTTGCTGGGGTGGTTGCTATCAAAGCGTAATAGGCTGTTTCTGTCCGTGCCTTTAACATAAAGGTCTCTATATAACTGGCCCTCATACTTGAATTGCAGTTCTTGGATTCGTTGGTATACAACAGTAGAATGGCATAGTGTGAACTGCAGCTCCGGGAATACTAGATTCATCTCATCTTGCAATGTAAGGAAAAATATAATCTATATAGCGCCACCAGGCCTGGACATGGCGCCAATGGGGGGAACCGTACACGTACTTGTCTTCGAACACCGCCATATAAATGTTTGCATAAGTGGGGGCCACATTGGACCCCATGGTGGTGCCGCGGTGCTGAAAGTAATAATCATCCCCGAAAAGGAAATAATTCCTCACGAGGATGAACTCAAGCAGCGTCAGGACAAGACGTGTACAATTGGCCGCCATGTCTGAAACTGATAGCACCTCGGCAACAGCCCTCAATCCCATAGTATGTTCAATGGATGTGTATAATGAGACAACATAAAATGATGCTAAGGTAGTTGAATCCGTGACTAACATCCTTAATTTTATTCAAAAAGTTACTAGTGTCTCGAATATATGACCGGGAATTTGTAGCAAAAAACACGTAAGATACCCCCTCCCCGACACAATAGGGCGTCCTGTGGGGTTATCCATATCCTTATGTATATTGGAAGGAGTATATAGGACTGGCACCATGGGTGAATCAATGATAAGATATTCAGCCAGCTTCTGGTCAATGAGTCCAATGTGTAGGGAGTCATTTACCAGAAGCTGTAATTCTGTCTGAAAACGATTTGTAGGATTGGCAGATAGTTTCTCATAAACCAATTCATCGCTCAACTGTTTTAATATTTCGATTTTATACTTATCACTATCCATAATTACCACCGCCCCACCTTTGTCAGCTGACTTGATTGTTATTGATTTGTTTGTCAAATCAATAAGAGCTTGTCTCTCAGGTTTGGACATATGTCCTTATCTCAATTGCGAACCATTCCTCAATAGCTTAATATCCTTTTTTACCAGTTCTATATAGGACTCTACAAAGTGGTTACTGCAAGGTGGTTGAAAATTACTTTTATTGTAGAGGCTCACTTCACGCAAAGTAAAAGCAGAAGTGGGACCCTCAATAGATGTCTGGATATCCTCCTTCATATCACAAAAATAAGATGACAGTCGCAATCTCCTGTAATACACATATAGATCACTCTCTACCTGAAACCAATCAACAGTATTTGATAGACAAAATGAAAGTCCTCTTGATAATACATCTAATGGCGCATCAGTCAATATGGTGGATGATATATTTAGCACCCGATCTCTAGTATTCATGCATCCTTCCGTCCCTCTTCTATGGTCTGTGTCTTCATTGTAGTCAGTCTCGTTGTCCTCTGTTGTCATGCCATACCTCTTCCTCCTGTGTTTACGGCCCCCTCTGCCTCGCCTCAGAATTGTGCCCCTTTGTCCATTTTTTTCTTTCCTAAAAAACGATTGGGATTAAATGTAGAGGGTGTCACACTAGAGTCATCTGTTGACTCGGAATCAACAGTAGTAAAGCCAAATTCATGGGGGTGTTTATCATGAGGTCTGCGCCTCCTTCGATTCTGGGTAAAATTACCCTTTCTGTTAGTGTTGGAAGAATTTCCTATTTGTCAGTTAAATATACGACCTGATTTATAGTCCTCGGCATCTCTGAACCATTTGGTCCGTTTGGTCTGTTCAATCTCTCCTCTGTACTTGGCGAGACTCTCCTCAATTTTCTTTTTGAGAGGGTCCCATTCCTGGACTGTCAGCTGTTAAGTTAGCTGTTTCTCCAATTCATAGAGATTCACTTTAAGTGTATCCATTTCTGTACGTAAAAACTTAATGTTTAATAGCATAATGTCAAAGGCAAACTTGTTAGCAATAGCCTCAAATTTTGCACAGAACTGTACATTGTTCGTCAATAAGGTAGGTCTTAAATGAGGTAGTAATCCCCGAGGGATCCTACGTGCTCGATGATATTCAATAAGTGTTGTGACATGTAAATCATGCAAAATAAGTCTCTCCTCTGGTCATTCTCCAACTTTCTTCTCAGCATTTCAGCTGTAGGTTTTTATTAAGGAAGGTAATGTCCGAGGTTGGACCCAACAGAATCCTAGTGGCATCATCATCAGTATAAGAAAAAATCATTGCGGTTTCTGGCTCACCCACATCCAGATTCAAATTCAACTACATCTTTAAGAGCAGGTGCACGCTAACCCGGGTTCACAACAACGTCCAGGAAAGATGGTGGTCAGCAGATGCTTGTGGACATACTCCTTTGGTGCCTATCCATACACCTATGGTGATTGGTCTGGAGAACCTCCATACTTATGACCCCATATGAAGTGATTGGTGGGTGGTTGCTTAGGTATCATAATGCCAAGCCTGATACGTGAACTGAGGTACAATACATTTGTAAATAATGGTCTAATATATTTGTTTTTGAGTAACATTATATTTTATGGATGTCGTATTTAAAATAACCTCTTTGTTAATGTATGGATCTATGTTTTTTGTACTATATTCTAATTATCTAATCATTATTGATGTGGGGGTTGAACCTTTGCAGTGATTGGTGATCTATTGTGAACCACACTATATAAGGACGGCCCCGTGTTTTTTCACCTATACTTGACAAAGATCCACACAGGGTCAAAACGTGTGTTTTGGGATGGCGGAATAAACATCTCTTTTGCAATTGAACACCCTGGCATGGACGCTGTCCTTTACTTTTGTATGCTGATATTTCCTTGAGTGGGTTCTTTGAGGATTATGGACGTGCGTCCTTTGCGCTGCTGACCACCATCTTTCTTGGGTATCATGGATGTCATAAAGCAGTGTTCCCCAACTCCGGTCCTCAAGAGCCACCAACAGGTCATGTTTTCAGGATTTCTTTAGTAGTATTGCACAGGTGATGGAATTATCACCTGAGCAATACTAAGGAAATACTGAAAACATGACATGTTGGTAACTCTTGAGGACCGGAATTCGGGAACACTGTCATAGAGGAATGAGGGTCCCCTGTTTTGTGAACAGTGGAGATTAAGCCCAGATCGAAGGACTCCATTTAGAGCTACGCATTTGCTCTGGGGTAGTCAGATGTTACATTGGGATTAAGCTTGTGTGATCAAACCTTCCTGAAATTGGCAATATCTAATGTTTATGGGCATCTGCAGAGTTAAAACTATATCATTCTGTGTAGCCATATACCGTCAGTAACTAGTCATAACCGTAAATGATAGATGCAGGTATTGAGTGGTCAATTACTAGTCACTTCCATTATGTGTGTAAACCCGAATCCCTCCTTCCTAGTCAGGAGAACATGGTCTCAAGAGGAAGCTCAGAAAATGTCACTGATATCAATACTGGTGGCACAGCGCCCTCTATGGTATCATGTCTTTATAGCACAGCTTACTAACACCTTACTAAGGATCTCCTGCATCCTGTCCTTGTATAAACCGCACATCACAGATGCCTCTGCTCAGATGCATGTGGGGTGGGAAGTAACATGTTAGGATTAGTGATGGACGAGCACTAAAATGCTCGGATGCTCGATGCTCGTGTCGAGCACATTGGAATACTCGGGTGCTCGACCCGAGCAACGAGCCCAATGTAAGTCTATGGGAAACTCGAGCATTTTTCAGGCGGTTCCCCTCGGCGGTCTGCAGAGGGCCTAAAAATTGCCTAAATCGATGGGAACAGTGCTCAAATGACATGGGAACAGCATGGTGAAGACCCCTGGAACAATTTCTGACTCCCAGGTTACTAATGTCAACAACGTTGTCAGAGGTATTACGCCACTTTTACAGACTCACAATAAAACATACAAAAACAAAACCAAAATGGATTTTCCTGGGAAATATGTTAAGGAACATCCTTTCCAGGGTAATAACTTGTATATAAAGCAAAATAACCAAAAACAAAAATACTCCTCCACACCTTGGGCTATGTTCACACGTAGCGTTTTTGATGCGTTTTTGCACTTTTGCATTGCTTTCAACCGTGACAAATGCACTCACCGGGAAATGTCATTTTAACATTTTACAACCTTATCTGGCCATGTGGTGTGAGATCATCAGACACCTCATGTTTCATTTATGAAGGAGGGACTCTGAAAGTCACAAAGCCTATTTTTATAGGGCCATCAGTTGGCCTTTACTATTCTTAGAGAGCCATCAGCCGGCTATGTTTTATTGTTACCATTACTAAAGAGTGGGTCTCCTATACTGTTATTGCAGTGAGTGGCAGGGCTGCCCAAAATTTGGACGCACCCCAATACCACTTTGAAAATTTGGATGCACCTCAATACTCCTTTTAAGAGACTTATAGGAGGGCCCCCTGAAAACAATGTTCCCATTATTAGGAAGTAGGTCTCCCATTGTGTTTGCCTATGCAGTGAATGCAAGGGTTGCCAAAAATTGGGAGGCACTCCAATGCCCCTTGGAAGAGACGTAGAGGAGAGCCTCCTGAAAAAAAATGTTCCCATTATTAGGAAGTGGGTCTTCCATTGTGTTTATCTATGCAGTGAATGCAAGGGCTGCCAAAAATTGGGAGGCACTCCAATGCCCCTTGGAAGAGATGTGGAGGAGGGCCTCATAAAAAATGTTCCCATTAGAAAGGAGCGGGTCTCCTATACTTGTAATGCCCATGCACTAAGTGTATGGGCTGACACACATTTACCCCTGGGGGGTATACATGAACATACTGTATAAAAAATTTTTTTACGGGCATCATAAACACCCTTTAAAAAAATTATGTGGGTGTTGCATCACGGACCACGATCACCCTGGTGATATGGTGGTGGAGGATGAGGAGGAGGATGAGGACAAGAGCAAATAGACAAAATCAGGAAGCGTATACCCATGTATGGGTGTGAAGAGGTGTATGGGAGTACACCTCCCAAAAAAAGACACTGGATTTGAGTTTGTTATGCTGCTATCATTCGGAGGTGTTGAGAAGTCTGGCCCAATCCAGCCCTTGTTCATTTTTATAAGAATCAGCCTGTCAGCATTTTCAGTTGACAGGCGGATGCGCTTATCAGTTATAATTCCACCAGCGGCAATAAAAACCCGCTCTGATAAAATGCTGGTGGCAGGGCAGGCCAGGACCTCCAAGGCGTGGAGAGTCAGTTCATTCCACGTGTCCAGCTTGGATACCCAGTAATTATAAGGCACAGACCAATCAAGAAGGACATTGGTACGGTCAGCAAGGTACTCCCTCAGCATCTTCCCAAACTTTGCACTCCTTGTGAGAGTACCCCACACCTCAGGGCCTGTGCGATGGGAGGGTCTGAGAAAACTCTCCCAGAACTTTGACAGTGTTCCCCTGCTTCTGCTGGATTGAAGTTGTGTTCCTCTCGCCTGTACTCCTTGGTTGTCCAACGAACTGTGACCTCTGCAGCCAGCGTTTTCAGGTGGGAATTTTTTTTAATAGTTCCGCAACAAAGGCCTTCTTGTACTCCCCCATTTTTGTAGACCTTTCCGCCTCAGGAATAAAAGATATAAAGTTCTCCTTGTAGCGTGGGTCTAGAAGTGTCACCAACCAGTAATGACTGTCACCCAAAATTTTGAGAACGCGAGGGTCATGGGAAAGGCAGCGTAACATAAACTCAGCTATGCGTGCCAGACTGCTAACAGCAACAAACAAGAGAACCACCGAACGTCGGGTCCAATTATCAGTAGGACGTAAATTGGTATACATAAAAAACCTTTACTAAAGTACTGGTTACAGTGACACAACAAGCACAAGAGTGCCCGTATTCAATTACAAAAAAACAGACATGTAAGTCAAGATAGTGGATCAAATACAGAATATGCATAGAAGCAATATCAATACAAGGTATATAAAAATCAGGTACTGCCAACCTATGCACAGTGCTAAATGTATAAGAACCAAACGAAACACGCATCGGGGTGTGCTCAGCATTCAGTTATAGTATCGTTCATCAGTTATGCCATACAGCCATCTTCTCTTTTTTTCTATAATGAGCCCTTCATATTCATTTATCTTATCTTTTTTCCACTATGAGGCTATTATATATTAGTTATCTCTCATCACGGGCACTGTAGTGATTTGACAATGTTATATCACCATTACTCAATGGTTTGTATGGGGTGGCCATTGGTATAGCACTATCAGTATATTTATTTACATTTTCATATAATTATTCAAGCAATTTTAGTGCATATAGTGGGCACAACATACCATCCAGTGTGCATTTATTGATGGTGCCTTAGTCTCCATACTTTTCACTGCCCCTGGTGGTGCTTTGGTTCTTATACATTTAGCACTGTGCAGAGGTTGGCAGTACCTGATTTTTCTATACCTTGTATTGATATTGCTTCTATGCATATTCTGTATTTGATCCACTATCTTGACTTACATGTCTAGTTTTTTGTAATTGAATGCGGGCACTCTTGTGCTTGTTGTGTCACTGTAACCAGTACTTAAATAAAGGTTTTTTATGTATACCAATTTACGTCATACTGATAATTGGACCCGACGTTCGGTGGTTCTCTTGTTTGTTGCGTGTCTAACCGAATGGTCTGCTATTTATATTTCGTCCATATAGCACACAATCTTGTTACTATGGGTATTTTATATTGACCAACTGGTCCTTGATGAAAACCCTTACATATGTGGCTATATCCTTGGTGTCTTTGTGTTTCAGACTACTAACAGGTAAGACTTACATGTCCTCACCAAGAGGATGACTGACCATGCTCTCCTCCTCCCCCTCTTCTCTGTCCTCTGGCCATCCACGCTGAATAGATGGTATGACAGTTGTGCAGGTAGTACAGTCTATAGCGCATGAACCTAGCTCCTGTTCCTCCTCCTCTTCCTCATTGTCACCCAATCCACGTTGGGATGAGATGAGGCTGGGCTGTGTGTAATCACCCTGTATGGTTCCTTGCTCCATCTCATCGTGCTCTGCCTGCAATGCAACCTCTGTGATTGTGAGCAGAGAGCGTTTCAGAAGACAGAGAAGCGGGATGGTGATGCTAATTATGGCGTCATGGCCGCTCACCATCTTGGTGGAGTCCTCAAAGTTTTGGAGGATGGTACATATGTCTGACATCCATGTCCACTCCTGAGGTCTTTTGTGTGGAGTCTGAACTGAATACTGACGGCCTTGTTGATGCTGGTACTCAACAACTGCCCTCTTCTGCTCACAAATCCTTCCCAACATCTGCAGTGTAACATTCCAACGCGTGGGGACATCACACACCAGTCTGTGAGCCGGAAGCTGCAAACGCTGCTGAAACACGGTAAGGTCGGTGGAAGCTGTAGGTGACTTTCTAAAATGGGCACACAGGCGGCGTACTTTAACAAGCAGATCCGGCAACTCCGGGTAGGATTTGAGAAACCACTGAACCACGAGGTTGAGCACATGAGCCAGGCATGGTACGTGTGTGAGCTTACCTCTCGTCAGAGCCGCCACCAGGTTCCGGCCATTGTCACACACGACCATGCCTGGCTGTAGGTTCAGCGGTGTGAGCCACAGATCTGCCTGCTCTTTCAGAGCTGTCCACAACTCTTCAGCATTGTGCTGTTTGTCACCTAAGCATATTAGCTTCAGCAGAGATGTTGCCGCTTGGCCGAGGCAGTGCTCCAGTGCTTCCAGCTTGTGACTGATGTCATTTCAGAGATGGAGGCTGAAGAGAAGGAGGATGAGGTGCAGGAGCTGTAGACCGTGGGGGCAACCCTGATTGACCTAGGGCCCGCAATCCTTGGGGTTGGGAGGACGTGTTCCGTCCCAAGGTCCGACTGGGTCCCGACTTCCACTATGTTAACCCAGTGTGCCATCAGCGAATTTGTGAATTTAGTAGTGTGGCCTGTGGGGCATTGGCTGCGTATTTGCACTTGCGTTCCAAGAACTGGGGTATGGACAACTGAACGCTGCGCTGGGACAAGGACGTGCTTCCTGATGCTGCTACTTGAGTGTGCAACGACAAGTGCAGGGCAGGAGGCATCTTCGCATTCACCATGGACAGGGGATTGGCTTGCATGCACCACAGCGGAAAAGCAGTGGTGCCACCCGCAGACACTGTTCCTGGACCCTGGGGTTCGGCCCACAAAGTCGGGTGCTTTGCTGCCATGTGCGTGATCATGCTGGTGGTGGTCAGGCTGCTAGTTTTGCCACCCCTGCTGATGCTGGCCTGGCAGGTGGTGCAAATGGCCTTTTTGGGGTTATCGTAAAAGTCTTTAAAAAACAACCAGACTCAGGAAGACCTAACAGTTGTACTGGCAACTTCCTTCGTGTTGGTGTTACGGGGAACGATTGCCTGCCTTCTGTCTGCGGCCACCACATTGCGTCTTCCTGCCTGTTGGGGTGCTCTGCCTCCCTCCCCCTGTGTGCTGCTGTCCTCGCTCTGCATGTCCTCCTGCCAGGTTGGGTCAGTTACTATATCATCCACCACCTCGTCTTCCACTTCCGCACCCTGGTCCTCCTTCTGACTTTCTGGCAATTATTTCTCATCGTCCACCTCTTGTGACACTTTCGCACCGTCGCCTTCGTGTGACCGTGGCTGCTAAAATATTTGGGCATCGCTACATGCAATCTCTTCTTGCCCCGCTTCAAGTGGACCAGACGAGAGGCCCAAATCTATAAATGGAAAAGTGAACAGCTCTTCAGAGTGTCCAAGTGTGGGATCAGTTGTCTCCGGGCACTCGGCATGGTGGGAGGAAGGAGGATCAAGGTGAGGAATATTCAGTCCAGACTCACGGCTACTGAGACCTGACCGTGTGGAAGACGGTGGTGGCTAAGTGACTGGAAGCATTATCCGCTATCCAACCAACAACCTTTTGATACTACTCTGGGTTCAATAGTGGTGTGCTGTGGTCCCCTAGGAATTGGGACAGGAAGGTCGGGTAAGAAGATGTGGGTGTTTGTTGTGGCACAATTTCAGCTCGCCCACGGCCTCGGCCTCTGCATGCACCATCACCATCACGTCCAGTTCCCCGCCCTTTGCCACGCGCCTTGCCCATTTTAAATGGAGGACCATATCTTCCACGCTCACTACCAATGGCTGAATTTGGAGCGAAGTTGTATGTAATTCGTGTGATGGAGAAACCAGTTTTAAATACCTGGCCTGTAGTTAACTAGTTTGAACAGCAAACCGGTGCCAAAAACTTTGCTGATACACTGAAAAAAAATTTGAATGGAGGCCAAAAATGGCAGTATTTTCAGCTCAATTATAGGTGATCCGTGTGACGGACAAACCACAGTTTTAAATAGCTGGATTGTTAGCGCTGTAATATGGAAAGGACCTGGCTGTATTCTGCAGTGCCAACAAGCAAATGGCACAGAAAAACTGTGTTCTCTGGATTGCTTTTTAAGTAAATAATGAGGATTAAGATCCAAAGAAAAGTATTCCTGGCCCCTGAGACCTGGGCCTTTGTCTAGAAATGTCTAACAGCAGCAGAAGGCAGAACTGGAATGGAGCCTCTTGTGCTATATGCACTGCAGTCTGCTATATACACTGCCTGCCTGCCTATATGCCTGCCTGATATCTCTGCAGATGGATTATTCCTCAGAAGGACTATTTGTTGAGATGGATTTGTGTAATGTACTTGTTTTCTCCCTACGCTACCTAATACACAACCAAATCTCTCCCTAGCTCAGCAGCAGCTCTCCCTACACTGCCTGATTGCGGAGTAGACTGACGAGCACATGGGTGCCAGGTCTGATATAGACCTGATGACGCTGTGTTGCCAGCCAATCACTGTAATGCCACAACGAACATGGCTGCGGCATTACAGTGAGTGGCAGGCAATCCCTGCATGTTGATCAGCTCTCTAAAGAGCGCCAAACATGCAGGGAGGGGACCCGAGCATCCGTCCGAGCATCTCGCAAGTACTCTGCGAGCTCCGAGCATCTCGAGTACTGAGATGTTCAGGCGAGTACTTGCGAGTATGCTCGCTCATCACTAGTTAGGATTCCTGTATATGATTCCATACCCTAATAGTGGCAGAAAGAAGTCACTGCTGCACAGTGCTATCATTCCAAATATATTTGTGCATTTTTTTTCCATTAAGAAAAATGATGCTTTTCAGTGGGGAATATTCATCACAACATCATGTGTATATACATGCAAGTATGAGAGGTGCTGACGGTTCATGGAAATATATGGCTGCCTTTATTTGCTTAGGTCTTACCCAGCCACTACTCTTATAATGTTTAGGCTATGGCTACTTGGCAAACTACGGGCAGCATGAATCAGAATCTGGCTATGCTGTTGCAGCTGTGAATGTTTTACTCCAAAAAGCTGTGGCGTTTCAGAGAACATAAACTTTCAAGAGCTGGCCAGGTACTATAGCCCCAATTCACCGTTTCGTGAGATTTTAGCATCACTTGGAAAGTGCTTGTCAACTTGGTCACACTATATAAATCCATGCAAACGGCATGGATTTATATAGTGTGACCGGAAGAATGGTTAAAAATAAAAAAATAAATCTATACTTACCTCCTGATGACCCCCGCAGTCTTGCTTCACTCCGTCCTGGCTGCCGGCAGATCGCGGTACACTGAAGGACCTGCCGACGTCAGCATCGCGTAACCCGTCACATGACTATGACGTCAGCGCAGGTCCTTCAGTTCACCGCGATCTGCCGAACATGGGTGAACGAGCGCAGCGGGGGCCGTCAGAAGGTAAATATAACATTTATTTTTTATTTTATTCTTTTTTTCTTTTTATGGTACCTGGGTCTGGAGGAGAGTCTCCTCTCCTCCACACCCGGGTACCATCCGCACAATGGAACGCATGGAATGCGCATCTACATATACAGTGATGCGGAATCCATGCGTTCCAATGCAAGTCAATGGCCGCGAAAACGCAACACTTCCGCAAAATAATTGGTAGTGCTGCTTTTTTTTTCGCAATTATAATCCGCAGCGGAAATTTCCGCAGCATGTGCACAGCACATGCGGATTATCATTGGGGGACATGGCAGGCCTTCTACCATGCGTTTAAGTGTTTCTGCAGCATTTTTGCCGCTGCGGAAACGCTTAAAAAACGCATCGTGGGCACACAGCCTTACCGCACATAAAAAAATATATATATATTAAACAGCAATTCAGTAATTGTTTTTCTGTGTCTGAAAAAATTAAATACTACGCGATCAAAAAAAGTTATGTACCTCAAAATGGTACCAGAAAAATCTCCAAGTCACCTTGCTAAAAATAAGCCCTCATACAGCTCTGTTCGCCAAACAATAAAATAGTTAAAATTCTCCGAATATGGGGACAAAATAACAAAAGCATTTTTACTGTGTGATAGCAACAAAACATAAATTTTAAATCTGGTATCGCTGGAATCGCACCAACCCGAAGAATAAAGTCATCTAATCACTTATACTTCACGGTAAACTGCTCAGAAATAAAAACTATTCTTGTACTGCTGTTTATTTGTTCATTCTGCCTCCCAAAAATCAGAACAAGGCTCGGCGCACATTTATCCTGCTCTCTTCCTTGAGCGCTTACATCAGGGTTTCCATGTAAATCCCTAAAACCGTGATTCAGACAAAACCCCGACGGAACCACACACTATAATGAGGCAGATGAAATCACTTTGGACTCTCTGGTCTCTGTTCTGACAATGACCCATCATGTTAGGCGTCTTTTTAGTTCACAAGCGTGAACGACCACAGTTCTGTGAACACCTTAAAAGATGGATACCATCGGAGCAGACTCCAAAGTGTCTGCATCTGCCTCATTATGGTGGGTGGTTCCATTGGGGATTTTGTCTGAATTGAATTTTTGTGGGATTTACATGGAAACTTCAACGTGAGTGCTCAGCGTAGAACACAAGAAGGTGATCCAGCCTTATACTGAAAGCGACATCGCATATCTCTGCTTCAGATGTGTAGCTTGCTTTACATCTGTGCCTGCATACACAACTGTGAATACAAAACCGAAATATCCCGGTACAAGGCTGGGTGACAGCTTGAGGAATCTGCACTTTTTATACACTTTTTTTTTTTTTCCTAGATGGCCTTGCCAAAATATTTCCATAGCCTGACAGTGAAAGGCAAAAGCAGAAGAACGAGTCGACTCTGAATTTTACTTAACCTGCTTTATGTATTTTAGGAAAATGCATCTAAAGTTTATTTGTTGTAATAATTTTTATTTTTTATATTTGTACATGCCAGGACATCTGCAGCTTCCATCCAGGGCTATGAAGAGGTAAGTGTAGTGCAAGGTATGGTAATGTACAACACTGTATATATTAATGGGAATCTGTCAACAGGTTTTGCTATCTAATCTGAGAGCATGATGTAGGGGCAGAGACCCCGATTCTGGGGATGTATCGCTTACTGGGCTGCTTGGTGCAGTTTGATAGAATCTCTGTTTTCTCTGCTGTAGATGTAGCAGTGCTCAAATGCTGAGCTGTGGATAACCCCGCCCACACCACTGATTGGCAGCTTCCTGTGTACACTGTGAATTGTCAGCAAGCTGCCAATAAGTGGTGGGGTGAGGTTACACAGATCAGCCTAACTGACCTGCATGTGACACCTAGTCCGGCAGTGATATGCTCCTGCTGATAAAACACTGATTGTATTGAAACTACAACAGCCAGCCTAATAAATGACACCTTGCTGGAATCAGGCTGTCTTGTTCTATATTTTGTTGCGCTCAGATTAAATAACAAAAACCTGCTGACTGATTTCCTTTAATATGCAGGATGTTAACATTTTAATAGGTTTTTCAATTTAGGACAACCTCCTGTCAGCTTGTAGCCAGTTGGTTGCCGAGGGTTAGGCTGTTTAAGGCTAGGTTTACATAGCGACACTAGTTTCGCATTGCGACATCGCATCTAATGATTTCCTATGGTGTCGCACTGCGACCTGCAACATCCTGCAACACAGAGTGAGCAGATGAGTTGGATTTTATGTTGCAAGTGAATCTCTTTCCATAGTGTTCAATGCAAGTCGCAACTTGGCTGTTGCTCTACAATAGTCGGTCAGCAGCAAGTCGCATAGATGTTTTTGTCACACGACTTTTGTGAGAATTGCTGTCACACAACAAATGTCACAGTTCTGCCCCAGCCCAAAAACAAACGCGGCAAAAACGTAACATGTGAACAAGCCCTACGGGTATGTGCACTCAACATCTTTTTCAAAGCCTTTAATAAAACGTTAAAAAGATTGAGTTATGCACAGCAGCGTAAAAACGTCTTGCTGTTAAGTCTTTTGAGCTCCTCTTATCCTCTTCAGGTTTCCAAAGACGCAAAGTGGGTAAAAGAAGTGACGAGAGCATACGTCGAGTGGCTTGAAAGCTGCTTGCTAATGGAAATAGGTCCTGTTTCAGGCGACGTTCCCACGTACAGTATTTGGTCAGTATTTCTCATCAGTACGGTATTTATGAGCCAAAACCAGGAGTGGAGCAATCAGAGGAAAAGTATCATAGAAACACGTCACTTCTTCTGGATTTTTTACCTACTACTGGTTTTGGCTTACAAATACTGATGTAAAATACTTACCAAATACTGAACGTGTGAACATGGCCTTAGGCTTCATTCAGACATCCATTTTTCTCACATGTGAGTAAAATGGACCAATTAGTTTAATTAGACTCTAATCAGCTTTTCTCGTGCATGGAGAAAAAAAAAAGTTTCTCTTTCTTTTCCTATGTGACAGTCTGTGAAAATCGGACGGCACTCGAATGTCATCTGAGTGTGGTACATCTTTTTCACGTACCCATAGACTTGCATTTTAAATTAACACTCGGATCAAAATTGGACATGTCTCTGCAGTTTTCCGCAGAACACTCGGTGCAAGAAAAATCACGGACATGTGAATCATCCCATAGACTATGACAGGTACTAGTGCTAACCATGAAAAACACAAAGCACTCGTGCAAGAAAAACGAGTCTGAATGAGGCCTTATAAGGAGATAAAGATTGCTTCAAAGGTTTCATGAAGTTTTAGAACTAACTACATTCAAGTATTTATCCAGTTTGGGGATTTTCTGTTCAGCTTGTAGGTTCCCTGGAGATAACGGGGTTACTTAACTGGGACCCCTCAGCAGTCTTTATACCACTGAGGGGAGCACTGAGCAAATCTAATTTTGCCAAATCTACAAGAGTTAAAAAATTCATACTGCAGGTCAATTTCTGCACTGAATATTTCCCCAGCAGGTGGATGAGATTTGCTACTGTATTTCATTGCTGATTTTTCCACCTGCAATTCAGACAGAAAATCTGCATAATTTCTTCCATGTGACAAAATAATATAATTGCAGATGCATTCAAATCAATAAATGCCTGTTGTCCTCCAGAACAGGGCTTACCCCAAAAGTAAATGTCCTAATCAATCAACAAAGTAATTAGGAAACAGAATTGTCCCATACATTACTAGTGAGGTAATCCACCCTGAAACATTACTTCTGTAGAGTGGATATTATGCCACACATAATACGGAGCTATAGGAATTGAATTGGCCTTGTGAACAAGTCTGCATTGGGCTTAATACATAGAATTCACCCTCAAAAAGGAAACTACATTCTGCACACACCTATTACTAAATGTTACTGCTTATTATCACTTTGTGCACTAGGGGGCAGCAGCTTACCAAACAGCAGGACGATCAAATGCAAATATTTCACAGTTATGGAATCCAAAACCCACGCCGTACTGAACATGTTGTGTGGATTATAAAAAGATTTTCACGTCTCTGATTTTTTTCAATAATTGGAAAATCTGGTGTGGTAATGACTGTAATTTCCATAGCCAGCACAAACTAAACGTACAACCGACTAAAGATGAGCTAAAATGTTATGGTGCACATGTACAAATGTATGTACACATGTAATGTGCAGAAAGTAGCAGCACTGGCTCACAGGGTTTTATCATTAATGATATCTATCACCTATCCACTGGATAGAGAAGTACCTTCACCAATGGGACTCCCAAATGATTTCTACAGCAGGTCTGTCATGTGCTCATGTAATATCCTAAGGCTGGGGCGCGTATAACCGTGACATAGTGGCCAAAGATCACTGAATGTCACTGTTAAATTGCAGCATAATGCAGATGAACGGGGTCTCATTCCGACCTGCAAAGAACTGCAACTAGCATGCTGCAAAAAGTCAGAACCAGTTGTATTTATTGTGATTTGCTCTTCGCGGGTCTTTGCAAGCCGCAATACAACTCCATTCACTTGGATTATGCTGCAGTCTACCAGCTGCGATTTTTGCTTGTGCGACCTGGCCAAAGTCGCTGTGTAGCCCCAGCCTAATGGAGAGGCATTGAAACATGAGTGCTGGGGCTCTATTCAAAGCCCATAAGGCTGACTAACCACACAAATCCTGAGAATAAATCCTGCTTTAGCAGTGGACCCCCTTCACTGGTTTTCCTTGCACATCGAGAACTGCAGCATAACTCAAATGAAGTGAAAGGGGGCAGCTGCAGTTCCCTGCAGTGTGGCAGGAGCACTGCTGTGCAGGGCCAACTTAGAAATGGGTTCTGTGGTACAGGGCCCCCTTCATTCTCAGGATTGCCTGGGTTCCAGAGGGTAAACCCTCACGATCATTGCAGTATGTAATCTCCTTCCAATATGGGAATACCCCTTTAAGTAGGCCCAGAATTAATCAAATCATAAATAAATTTGGTGCTATATTGCCGTCATCAAGAAACAATTCAATTTGTTCTTTAATCATATTAAACAGTTGTAGCAAACTTTTAATTCCCGCCACCATGAAAACAAAAAAAAAAACATTCCTATTGTCACCACACTTTGGCCATGTTCCCATGTGCTAAAATGCTGCTTTCTTCCCTCTGTGTTATTTCTGCAGATACAAAATTTAGCAATAATCTCCTCTGATTCCTGCATCTTTTTTTTGTATTTTCCCCTTTCTTTGATGCATTTCTGGTGCAGACATGAAGCAGCATTTTTTAACAAAATCTTTGATTCTGCACTGTTGTTTACATTCATTTTTCAGTCTACCTGTAGTATCAACAACCAGGGGCGTACATAGAAATCATGGGACCCCATAGTAGAAGTGCCAGTTGCCCCCCCCCCCACCCTTCAAAAAAATTAGATAATTGTCGAGGTCACGGAAGAGCATATCTCACAACTTTCCAGCCTTTACATAGTGATTTTCCTCCTGATGAAGTCCTAGATTCCTGTTTCGTTGCCCCCACGTTTCATTGCTTGCATATAGTATAATGGACCCCCACTTATTATAATGGCCCCACATAGCCTTCCATATAGTATAATGTGCCCCCATAATCCTCCATATAGTATAATGCACTCCCCATGGTCCTCCATAGAATATAATACACTCCCCATGGTCCTCCATACAATATAATGCACACCCCATGGTCCTTCATACAGCATAATGCACCCTCATGGTCCTCCATACAGAATAATGCTCCCCCATGGTCCTCCATACAGTATAATGCAATCCCCTCATGGTCCTCTCCAAAATATAATGCACCCCCATGGTACTCCCCACAATATAGTGCACTCCCCCCATGGTACTTCCCACAATATAATGCATCCCCATGGTCCTACATACAGTATAATGCACCCTCATGGTCCTCCATACAGCATAATGCACCCCCATGGTCCTCCATACAGTATAATGTAATCCCCTCATGGTCCTCTCCACAATATAATGCACCCCCATGGTACTCCCCACAATATAGTGCACTCCCCCCATGGTCCTTCCCACAATATAATGCACCCCATGGTCCTCCACACAATATAATGCACCCCATACTGTATTATGGCCACTGGTCACTGATTTTAAAACAAATAAATACAGTACTTACCTTTCCTGGTTCCACCCGATGCTCCAGTTTCCTCAGTGTGTGATGTGAAGCGCCGCACATCTCAGAGCAGCGGGTGCCCTGTAATGACGTCATCGGACAAATCATAATGACACATCAGACGCCGAGAAGAATGATGGGGGTGGAAGCGTCTGCTGACGCTCCATTCTCCATCATCATTGCTCACACTGGGCCACCCCCCCCCCTCCAGCTGTCAGTGCGAGCAATGATGATGGAGAAGGGAACGCCAGCAGGTGCTCCCCCCCCCCCCCAATCATTCTGTGCGGGCGGCCATGCAGTGCGGATGCTGACAGGTGGAGGCGGGGCCCGGTACGGGAAGGGCCCACTGCGGTGAGGGCCCAATACGGCCCCCCAGGCTCACGGGCCCCATAGCAGTGGCGTGGTCTTCCGCCATTGGTGGTACGCTACTGTCAACAACAACAACAAAAAAGCACAAAAAGACCTCAGTTAAACACCATCTTTAAATGTGCAGTGGGTGTGATTTTTCAATAAATCAAATCCATTTTTCTTGGACCGCTAAACGCAGCAGATTTTCTACACGAAAAAAACTCAGTATTTACACTCTGTGAACAATATCTTAGCACAAAAGAAAAAAAAATTGTCAAAAAAAATGTGTGTAGTTTCCAGTGTGGTTTTCTGACCATAGCTTGTGCTTTTCATGCAGAACATAACCCATAGAGGGAAAGAATGCATCACAACTCACACGTCTTTAAACATACATCGACCATGGCTTTTCATAAAATTTTATCCACTTTTATTGAACTGTTAAAAGCATCAACTTTTCTGCACAAAAAAAAAACAGCAGAAAAAAATGCAGCATTTATGCTATGAGGGAACATGGCCTTAGTAAGAAAAAATGAGCTAAAAAAATTGCATTGGAAATATATTATGGAAGAGCTAGAGCACATGTTACATTCTTGTAATTGCTGTCTACATTCCATGCAGCGTCTTTGGTAATGGATTTAAGAAGATGTGAACAAAGCAAAAACAATGGAAGAATGCTGTTTACCTAGAAAATTTCAATTTATGGAGCATAGTCGACCTCTGTCCCCATCTCACAGTTACCACGTTATCCACTATCCTTTGCGGGGGGCCCAGCTTCTATGTATTAATGCACACTACCTGTGCCCTTAGGCTAAAGTCACACTAGCATATGAAAAATCGTTCCGATGTTGATTTAGAAGAGTAGGACCGAGTGACATGCGAGCACAATGCTCAACCAACATCCGTATGACATGCATATGCAATGTGTTTTTAACATCATCTTTTACATACTGTAGTTCTCTGTGTAATTTAAAGCTAGTTTTCTAATAAAGCAATCTTATATACAGATAGAAAATATATATATATATACATATATATATATATATATATATATAAATAAAATAGATGTCCTGTAGACATTTAATGTCACAAGCCCCCTACATATAGTAAACTAGCACCATTTAGTGCCTTTCATGTGGCACTAAAGGGTGTTTAGCCTCATTAAACCTATTAAATAAATAATTAGAAAAAAAATGACCTGGGGTCCCCCCTTTTTTTCTTAACCACCCAAGGTAAAGCAGGTTATTGGGCCCTTCCCAGCCTAAAAATACAAGCCAGCAGCTGCCCCAGAATTGGAACATCATATGAGAAGAGCTCTTCCCGGTTGCCCTGGTGCAGTTGGAAAAGGGGTAATGGTTTATGGGGTTGATATCAGCTTTATAATGTCCACTGGCATCAAGCCCAGGGGTTAGTAATGGAGAGGCATCTATCAGACACACCCATTACTAACCCAGAAACTTTTATTAAAAAAAAAAAAAACTCTCTGACTTTAGCCCTCTTTCACCTATTTATAAAAAAAAAAAAAAATTAAAATAATCCCGCAGCTCCAACGTAATCCATTGAGATCCCACGACATCCAGCGATTCTGTACAGCAACCTATGGAGCGTCGTTCTGAGAATGATGCTTCATAGGTCACTGAAGCAGTACTGAATCAGGTCTGATTCAGTACTGCGCAACCATAGGTCACTCCCCGTCATGTCTCACAAGCGTTGACGCTACTGAGTTACTGACATCATCGCTCGTGAGACATGAATTGGTATGAACTATGAAGCGTCATTCTCAGAACGATGCTCTGTAGGTGGCTGTACAGAATCGCTGGACCTCATGGGTTCTCGATGGATTACGTCGGAGCTGTGGGGATTTTTTTTTTAATAGGTGAATGAAAAAGTGTTTCTTGTTTTTATTCCTTTACCTCTCTCTTTTTATGTCTTTCAGCTCCCATTTTTGATGTACTTCGGATCTGGTGGACTATGTCGGATCTTTGTTGCTTTTTTTTATTAAACAGGTGAACGAGGTGTAGGGGAGTATTTTTAAAAATAAACAATTTTTTCTGTGTGTTTTTTTTTTTTATTACTGGGTTAGTAATAGGGGTGTCTGATAGACACCTTTCCATTACTAACCTCCAGGGCTTGATGCCAGTGGACATTACACAGCTGACATCAGCCCCATAAACCATTACTCTGACTACCAGGCAATCGTGAAGACCCGAGGCAAAGTGCCAGAATTGGTGCATCTAATGGATATGTCAATTGTGGGCGTCTGCGGACTGGTAACCATGGACCTTCCCATCCTATTAATATCCAATCACAGCTGTCTGCTTTCCCTTAGCTAGTTATTAAAAATAGGGGGGGACCCCACCTAATTTTTTTAAATTACTTATTTAACAGGTTTAATAAGGCTAAATACCCTTTAGTGCCACATGAAAGGCACTAAAGGGTGCTAGTTTATTATATGTAGAGGCTTATGACATTAAATTTCTTCCTGACATCTATATATCTATTCTATCTAGTCTATATCTCTATTCTACCTATCTATTCTATTCTGACGGTTCGGGTGAATTTATTGTACTTGGCTGATGAAATGTCGAGTTTCCTTTTGTGCATAACAATCAGACGACACACACATGATCCGTATACTGTGCAATTTTTTTCTCGCGTCCATTGACTTGCATTGATGAGTGCGATACGATTCTCGCATCCAATCACAGCATGCTGCAATTTTTTCCTCAGTTCGATGCAAGCTGAGAAAAAAGTTTTCTCGCATTGCACTCCTCCATATTATACACCAGTGTGAGCGAGCCCTTACTATAAGACTAGGATCATACCAGAGTATATTCTCTCCTCGTGATTATGCTAATCACAGTGTGATCCGATTCTCTTGCCGGAGGAAAAGATGGAGAAAAAAATGTCTCTATTTTCTCCATTCTGCCAGTCTGTGAAAATCAGACTCCACTCAGATGACATCTGAGTGCTGTCCAATGTTTTCCACAAACTCATTGACTTGCATGGCCGAGTGCGATCTGTATATCCGATCAAACTGACATGTGCACAGCCCCATAGAATAACATTGGTTCGAGTGCGTTCTAACTTTTTGTCGGATCGTATTCGGACTGAAAATACGGCCATGTGCACAGGCCCTAATAATGCTGGATTTCTACAAAAGCTTGGACATACTGTATAACGGTGTATACACAAATCTGATATTGTTTCTGGAGGACCCAGCATATATGTGCCTTACATTGACAGCCCATTGATTTTAATAGGCACTATGTATTGCTTCATGTCTCCTGTAGGAGTGCTGTAGGGAATCAAATACTCACTGCTAGATTTCCTTACAAATAACAGATGGTCGCAGGGGGTCCCTGCAGCAGAAAATAGTGTAAATGTTATTTTCAGGGGATCATTGTAATAAAAGGGAAATTGTCTAAAGTGAATAACTCCTTAAAATGTAAAATAAAAATGGTGTAAAATCCTCTCAATTCATGTTACGTGGGAATGTATCCTAAAAATAGAACTAGATCTGTGATGTGTCTATATAAGACAGTGTCCATTTTAGTAGTTATGGAGTTACCATTTTGGGCTCATACCCATATCTGTGAAAATAAACGTTCCGATATCTGGACTGAAAAATCGGACGAGTGCCACGCGATTTTCATGAAAGGACAATGCGATTTTTCACACCTAGCATCCGTATGCAATGCGTTTTTTTTTCTCTGCAACTATTATTCTGCAATCATTTACAGGGCCATTTATAGTGTTCTGTGCTAGAAAATGGTAATGTATCCGTAAAAATCGGATGGCATATGGATGGTCCGTATGCAGTCTGTTTTTTTCCTCTCGCACTCATTGACTTGCATTGGCGAGGCTCGTCCAAGATACGCAGCATGCTGCGATTTTTTTTCTCCGTTCGATTTCAGCTGAGAGAAAAAAAATCACAGATGAGCTGTAACTCATAGACTAACATTGGTCAGAGTGCATTCCGATTTTTTTATCACATTGCGCTCGTCCTTTTTTCTCTCAAATGAGTATGAACCCTAAGTCACAGAGTCACCCATTCTTCATAGAAATGCATAGACCCTGCTTTGTCATTTTTTTGTGTGTTTTAATGTGGGTCAGGATGGGAGAACAAAATTCAAGTAAGACGACAAAGAAATAATGTTTGTATCAAGTTTATTGAAGTTGTATAAAGATCTATACGAAGACTCGGAGATCCATTTTAAGGTACGGAAGCAGCTGTAATAAAGGTATTCATTGATCCTAGATCTAAGAGAAATATAAAAAATGTACAATTTCACATCACAACCTAATGCATAGAGGCTTCTCACATAGAACAGATCAGTGATTGTTGCTTGGTCACCCCTGGGAGTCTTTTGCTCCGGTGACACTTGACTAAACTTGTTCTGTAACATTTTACAGCTTGTTTAGTCCATATGATAGCACATTTATTAATGTATTGCATTTCTTTAAAGGGTTGTTCCCAAAATAACAAGTTATCCCCATTCTTTAGGATACGAGGTAATGTTCTGATTGCTGGGGGTTTGACCACTGAGACCTCCAATGATCCCAAAAATGGAGCTCTAGTGCGCTGTCTTGAGTGGAGCGCAGGTGCGCAACTGCGTATACTTAATCTTTGCTCCATTTATAATTTATCAGACTGCTGGAAACACCCGAGCGATGCACCCTGCTTCCTCCGGCAATAGACAATGAATGGCGCAGAGGCAGAACATACGCACCTATGTCGCCTTCAGGATGGGGCCATTTCTTTGGTGTCCAGAGCCCCATTCTCTGTATCATTAAGAGTCTCAGCAATCAGCAAGTTATCCCCTATCATATGAATAGGGAATAAACCTTTAAAGGGAATGTCAGATGAAAACAAGTTCAAATAGGTGATAACTTGCTGATCATGGGGGACTGACAGCAGGGACCCACACCCATCAACAGAACCCCTGTTACTTTTATCTCTGTTACAAATTAGATTGGTAAGTTAGATGCCCGACCAGTGCTCCATTCATTTTCTATGCGGCTGCTGGAAAAAAAGCTCAGCACTCTGCAACCCCATATCATGTGCACTGCCACTAAATTCTGCCAATTGGTGCAGGTCCCAGCACCCGGACCCCCACCAATCAATAAGTTATTACCTCTCCTGTGGATGGGTGATCACTTGTTTTCATTGGACTACTTCTTTAAGGGGATTGTCCATAAACAACATTTCTCATCTATCCACAGGATCAATGATACAAGCAAGGGATTCCCATCAACCATGAGAAAGTTCCCTGCATGAAAAAGTAGTACAACCCTTGGCAAAAATTATGGCATCACCGGGTTTGGAGGATGTTCATTCAGTTGTTTAATATTGTTGAAAAAAAGCAGATCACAGACATGGCACAAAACTAAAGTAATTTCAAATGGCAACCTTATGGCTTTAAGAAACAATAAAAGAAATCAAGAAAAAAATGTGGTACTCAGTAAGGGTAATTTTTTTCAGACCAAGCCGAGGGAAAAAATTATGGAATCACTCAATTCTGAGGAAAAAATGATGGAATCACCCTGTAAATTTTCACTTCCAAAACTAACACCTGCATCAAATTAGATCTGCTCGTTAGTCTGCATCTAAAAAGGAGTGATCACACCTTGGAGAGCTGTTGCACCAAGTGGACTGACATGAATCATGGCTCCAACACGAGATGTCAATTGAAACAAAGGAGAGGATTATCAAACTCTTTAAAAGAAGGTAAATCATCATGCAATTTTGCAAAAGATGTTAGTTGTTCACAGTCAGCTGTGTCTAAAATCTGGACCAAATACAAACAACATGGGAAGGTTGTTAAAGGCAAACATACTGGTAGACCAAGGAAGACATCAAAGCGTCAAGACCGGAAACTTAAAGCAATATGTCTCCAAAACAGGAAATGTACAACAAAACAAATGAGGAACGAAAGGGAGGAAACTGGAGTCAATGTCTGTGACCGGACTGTAAGAAACCACCTAAAGGAAATGGGATTTACATACAGAAAAGCTAAACATAAGCCATCATTAACACCTAAACAGAAAAAAACAAGGTTACAATGGGCTAAGGAAAAGCATTCGTGGACTGTGGATGACTGGATGAAAGTCATATTCAGCGATGAATCACGAATCTGCATTGGGCTAGGTGATAATGCTGGAACTTTTGTTTGGTGCCATTCCAATGAGATTAATAAAGATGACTGAAGAGAACATGCACATTTCCACAGTCATTGATGATATGGGGCTGCATGTCAGGTAAAGGCACTGGGGAGATGGCTGTCATTACATCTTCAATAAATGCCCAAGTTTACATTGAGATTTTGGACAGTTTTCTTATCCCATCAATTGAAAGGATGTTTGGGGATGATGACACCATTTTTCAAGATGATAATGCATCCTGCCATAGAGCAAAAACTGTGAAAACATTCCTTGAAAGAAGACACATAGGGTCAATGTCATGGCCTGCAAATAGTCCAGATCTCAATCCAATTGAAAATCTTTGGTGGAAGTTGAAGAAAATGGTCCATGACAAGGCTCCAACCTGCAAAGCTGATCTGGCAACAGCAATCAGAGAAAGTTGGAGCCAGATTGATGAAGAGTACTGTTTGTCACTCATTAAGTCCATGCCTCAGAGACTGCAAGCTGTTAGTAAAGCCAGAAGTGGTGCAACAAAATACTAGTGATGTATTGGAGTGTTCTTTTGTGAGTTTGTTTTTCATGATTCCATAATTTTTTCCTCAGAATTTAGTGATTCCATATTTTTTTCCCTCTGCTTGGTTTGAAAAAAATTACCCTTACTGAGTACCACATTTTTTTTTCTTGATTTCTTTTAGTGTTTCTTAAAGCCCTAAAGTTGCCATTTGAAATGAGTTTAGTTTTGTGCCATGTCTGTGATCTGCTTTTTTTCAACAACATTAAAGAACTGAATGAACATCCTCCGAGCCCGGTGATTCCATAATTTTTGCCAGGGGATGTATGTGTAGATAACTACCTCTCCCTTTACTTCTATGGGTCAGTGGGAGTGGTAGCGAGCATGTGTGACACTGCACCCATATACGATGAATAAAGCAGAGGTTACACTACGACTTCATCTGCACGGGGGACGACTAATAATTATATTACACTGGCTCTAAGCCTGAATCCATTTTCTCTATTTTCTCTCACATGAGCATCATGTCATCCAGATCTCAGGACTGGGGAGCAGGTGCCGCCATCACACATATAGGAAATTAATTGCTAGCGCTGTGTGCAGGTGTGGAAATGACAATCTTCATGCTTTACTGCCTGGCAGGCCAGCTGGGTCAACGCCAGTCCCTGTGTCAGCAGATCTGCCAGGACTTTGCCTGTTTTCTGCCTGCACTTATAACATCGAGGCGTATTACTGGATGTAAGTGCTGATTGTACGAAGACGAGGTCTGATTAAAATAAATAAATGTCTTGTAGGAACGAAAACTCTAAAGCCTTGTTCAGACACCCGTTTTTAATGTATGTGATCTTTCAGTGTTTTTCACAAATAGAACACGTTCCCTTTATAGTCCATGGGGCCGTTCATAAATCTGTGGTTTTTGAGGAATGTGTGTCTGCAAAAAACAATCCTGTAGACATGGCTATTTTTTTTCTGCGAGCCTCGGATCAAAATCATCTATCTAAGTCTAGGGGTCCATGAAAAATGACAGACAACTCACAGATGCAGTCCTGCTGCTGTAATGGGTAGGACAAGCTTTCGATTTTATGTTTTGTTGTCTGACGAAACTGCAGTGGGGAAAATGAGCATTTGATACGCTGCCGATTTTGAAGGTTTTCCCACCTACAAAGAATGGAGAGGTCTGTAATTTTTACATTGGTACACAACTGTGAGAGACAGAATCTTTAAAAAAATTCAGAAAATCATATTGTATGATTTTTACATATTTCATGCAATAAAATGCAATTTAATTAAGTATTTGATACAAAAGAATAACAGAACATAATATTTGGTACAGAAACCATTGTTTGCAATTACAGAGGTCAGACGTTTCCTGTAGTTCTTGACTAAGTTTGCACACACTGCAGCAGGTAGTTTGGCCCACTCTGCCATACAGATTTTCTCCAGATCTTTCAGGTTTCGGGGCTGTTGCTGCGTAACATTGAGTCTGAGCTCTCGCTAACGATATTCTATTGGGTTCAGGTCTGGAGACTGGCTAGGCCACTCCAGGTCCTTAAAATGCTTCTTACGGAGACACTCCTTAGTTGCCCTGTCTGTGTGTCACAGGTGTGTCACATGTGACAGACAGTCTCCCTGCAGTTGGTTGCAGAAGATTTTAGTTTGGCATTACAGACACCTTCTTAGATCTGTATCACTCTAGGAACCAGCGGATACCTCCCTCCAGCTAATTGACACCCAGGCCTGGGTGTTTAAATATTTTCTGTTTGCTACAGGGAGGTGCCGGTGATATTCACATGTTTCCTTGTGAAGGCTTGGAGCTTCTGCAGTATGTTTACTTTCTCTCTGGTGCTAGGAGGTTGTGTGGTGTAATCTCTCTGAAGTCAGCTCAAGCTAAGTTACTTTCCCCCGTGTTTGTCTCTTCTTGTTGTTCGTGAGGACTGACTAGTGTTCATCTTCCCCCTTCCTTATCCAGGGCTAAGCTCTAGGGAAATACAGGGTTTAGGTTTCTGTGCGGCGATTGGTGAGGAACCAATATAGGGACGTTAGGGGAGACAGGGTTATATCAGATCAGCCTAGGAGGTCTCCACTCACCCTTTCCCTAGTGTCTGGGCTCCCTTCCCCTCTTCCCTTCATGTTGCACTTAGTCTTTCCCACACCTTGCGTGACATTATCACCGGCCGTGCACATTTTGAGAAAAATAACCTGACACTTGGGTTTATTTGTGGTTTTTTTTGGGCGTGTTTTTTTCCCCCTTTCTCCCTTGGTATGGGTTCAGTTGCAGAGCGTCTGCGTGGTCTGTCTCTGGAGGTGAATGACCTCCGCTGTGAGGTTCATCAACAGCTACAAGTCACTACTGTGGGGGTCTCTGCAGGTAGGCCCGTCCAGCCTGAACCCAAAGTTGCCCCCCCCCCGACAGGTTTTCAGGTGGTAGGGACAAGTTTTTTGTGTTCAAGGAGGCCTGCAAACTGTACTTTAAACTTCGTCCTTACTCCTCCAGAAGTGAAGAGCAACGGGTGGGAATTGTGATCTCACTGCTGCAAGGAGATCCTCAATCCTGGGCGTTTTCTTTACCGCAGGATTGGGTTTGTCTCCAGTCTGTGGGTTTTTTTTGGGGGGGCCCTGGCCCTCATCTATGATGACCCTGACCGAGTCTAGGCTATGTCGCCTTCAGCAGGGGAATCGGTCAGTGTTAGACAAACAGCTCTGAATTCTGTAGATGGGCAACGGATTCAAAATGGAATGTGTCTGCTCTTAGAAGCCAATTTTGTGAGGGCCTTATTGAATGGTTGAAAGATGCATTAGCACTGTATGAAACCCCTGAGTCCTTAGAGGCTGCCATGTCAGTGGCTATACTTATTGATAGACGGCTTCGGGATAGGCGGGTGACACCACCTTCTCCGGGGCCTTCTTGTCCGGGTTATGTACCTCTGCCGGGGGAGCGGTCTGGTGGTGAACCAGTACTGGGTGAGGTGGAGGAACCCATGCAGTTACGGGGTGCCTCTGCATCATGCATTTCCCTGGAAATTTGCAAGGGAAAAGGCGTATGTTTTTTTGTGGGAAAAAGGGACATTTTATTGGGGTCTGTCCTTCGATTCCTAAGCAAAAGGAAGCTCTATTAACCCTTGGTAGTCTAGAGTTGGATAAGCAAGGGGTGCATTTTTCGTCGCCAACCTGCAGTGCCCGGTTTGTCCTGACAGCAGAGGTGGTGCTAGAGAGCAAAACCGAGAACATTTGTGTGTGTTGACAGTTGAGCTGGAGTCAGCATGGTTGATGCTGAGTTTGTGAAAACTCATGTTCTTGCTTGCTGTACTTTAGCTAAGCCTATTCCCATCTTGGCCATCGACTCAGCACCACTTGCAAAGAAAGCCTTAACTCAGATTGTACATAATGTAAAACTGAGTGTCCTGACGATTCATCGTGAAATAATCCCTTGCTATGTCCTGGATGGTCTTCCCACTCCAATTGTTTTGGGTCTTCCCTGGTTGGTGAAACATAATCCGTTGGTGGGTTGGCAAGCCAGGGAGATCATTGAATGGGGAGATTACTGCCATGAGAATTGTTTAGATATTTCCCTTACTACAGTTTCTATGGAAATATTACCTGCTTTTCAGTCTGGTTTTGAGGACGTTTTTTTCTGACAGGGGGTGTGTGGATTTGCCTCCTGATCGGGCATATGACTGTCCTATTAACCTGACCCCCGGAGCTAAACTACCCAAGTCCAGACTGTATAATCTTTCTGGCCCTGAGAGACAAACCATGAAGGATTTTACTGCGGAAAGTCTGGAGAAGGGACACATCAGGCCCTCCTCTTCGCCCGTGGAGGCAGGGTTCTTTTTTGTGAAGAAAAAAAATGGCGGCCTACATCCCTGTTTAGATTTCCGGGAATTAAATCAAATTACCATCCGAGATCCATACACTCTTCCTCTGATTCCAGATTTGTTCAGCCAGGTTGTGGGAGCTAAGGTATTCTCCAAGTTGGATTTAAGGGAAGCCTACAATCTGGTTAGAATCAGAGAAGGGGATGAATGGAAAACAGTGTTCAATACCCCTGAAGGGCATTTCGAGAGTCTGGTCATGCTTATCGGCTTGATTAATGCCCCTGCAGTGTTCCAGCATTTCATAAATTATATTTTACATCATTTGGTGAGGAGGTTTGTGGTGGTCTATCTGGATGATATTTTGGTTTACTCACTTGGATTTGTAGACACATCAGGGGCATGTTAAATCCATCTTCGGTTTTCAGATGGATCCGGAGAAGATCCGTGCAGTCCTTGATTGGGACTGTCCCGAGAACCTGAAGGCTCTACAACGTTTTCTGGGCTTTACTAATTTTTACCCAAAATTCATCCAAAATTACTCAGTAATCGTGAAACTCCTTACTGACATTACTAGGAAGGGGTCTGATTTTTCCAAATGCTCGGATGCCTCCCTCCAGGCTTTTTCTTCCTTAAAGAATTGTTTTGCCATGGCACCTATACTCAGTCAACCCAATGTTTCCCAACCCTTTATTGTTGAAGTTGATGCGTCGAATGTGGGGGTTGGGGCTATGTTGTCTCAGGGTCCGTCCCCTGGCAAATGGCGTCCATGTGCTTTCTTTTCTAAAAAATTGTCTTTGACTGAGAGAAACTATGACGTGGGTAATAGGGAACTTTTGGTGATCAAATTCGCATTCGAAGAATGGCGACATAGGTTGGATGTGGCTGTCCATCCTATTACTGTTATTACTGACCTAAGAACCTGTCATATCTCCAAACAGCTAAACGTCTCAACCCTAGGCAAGCCAGATGGTTCCTGTGTTTTACTAGGTTCAGTTTTGTTGTCAATTTTCATCCAGGGGTCAAAAATGTCAAGGCTGATGCTTTGTCCTGGAGTTTCCCTGGTGGTGGTGACCATGAAAACCCTACCCCGATATTAAGGAGGGGGTAGTTATTTCAGCATTGTATCCTGAACTGGAGAGTGAGGTGTTAGAGGCTCAGGGGGACGCCCCTGCCTCCTGCCCTTCAGGAAGGTTATTTTTACTATCTAATCTGCGCCGCAAAGCAATTAAGGAATATTACAACTCTGTGCTTGCTGGTCATCCAGGTGGTAAGGCAACCGTGGACCTCCTCTCTCGTCGTTTTTGGTGGCCAGGGTTGCATCGGGATGTGATTGAATACGTATCTTTCTCCTTCCCTCATGATGGCACCACGGAGAGAGGGGATCCGCCCTTCAAGGACAGGAAACCTACAGATTAAAG
Organism: Phyllobates terribilis; assembly: GCF_046119375.1. Classification (NCBI taxonomy): domain Eukaryota; kingdom Metazoa; phylum Chordata; class Amphibia; order Anura; family Dendrobatidae; genus Phyllobates; species Phyllobates terribilis. Next base: position 253,150,954 of record NW_027362767.1, on the reverse strand, counting down.
GGCGGTACCGCTCTCCCGCATCAGTTGGCTTCCTGTCCTTGACGGGATCTTACAGTTCCTAAAGGAGACATACCTACGGGGTGCCATAAGATGAATGTCGTGGGAAGCCAGGCCCGGCCAGTCTGATCCAGGCCGCGGGGGTTCCCTGCCTCGGCTGGTGCGATGCTCTGATGCGCCACCACTGGGGCCAGAGGCCTCTAGGGTGTGTGTGGAGGGTCCAGACGAAGAGGTTGGGGCCTGCGGAGGCTTGTTGCGCTGGACCCCCCTGGTTGTGGCAGGTGTGATCGCGGCGCTGCCCGGCGGCGATATAAAAACTTACGGTTACTAACGCGCATGCGCGAGTGTGCCGGGCACCTCCTGATGACGCGGCGCCGCAAAGCATGACTGGGAAACCAGTCTGCGCAGGCGTGAGCGTCCCCACACAGGTGTGGGGCAGGAGGGGTGCACCAGAACACCGCAGGCACTATGGGAGGGACTCCCAGAGCCTTAAAAGACAGCTGGGGGCGCCAGTAAATGCTTCTCTGAAGCTCTGGCATGCTGTCTTGAAAGGATGAGTGACCAAGTGCTACTTGAGGGGCAAGAGCTGAATCCTCAGTCGCCACCACTGCCGCCAAGTCAGCGCAAAAAGAAACCGGAAGAGACGGGACACCAGGATCGCCGAGAACGGGATAACAGTGGAAGCGGGTGCTCCGGCAAATCGTCGCAGCGCAGAAAAGACTCCACTTCAGCATCTTCCAGGAGGACCCCGTCTACAAAGATGGCTCCGCCTCCTGAACCGGTACCCACTCTTCTGTCTGGTTGGTAAGTGATCTTCATGAAAGTCCACTTTGTACCTAGGCCCCCCCCCCCTCTCTTTTTTTTCTCTTATTAGGGAAGGAAGAGTACAGGAAAAACTAAGAATAGGACCTGTGCACTGTGCACGGAAGTCTTACCCGCTACTTGGGATAAAAGACTCTGCAGTTCCTGTATTGAGCAGACCATATGCGAGGAATCTCCGAAATTTGCCTCAGAAATTAGATACCTGATAAAATCGCAGGTTGAAGATACCATTAAGTCCCTTCGGTGGGGGGTGGGGGGACTGAAAAAAAACTAAAAACATATCCCCCGAGTCCGGGTCTAGCAGCTCAGAGTATGGCGGAGATTCAGACACGTCCGTTTCTTCATTATCCTCTTCCTCATCTACAGATATGGGAGGACGGAGCTGTTTTCCTATTGAGGAAACAGCCTCATTAAGGCCGTCAGGTCCACCATGGGGTTTGCAGATCCCCGGCCCAAGAGATCTATCCAGGATGTAATGTTCAGCGGTTTAGAACAAAAAAAGAGGAGATCTTTTCCACTTAACGAGCAAGTTCACTCTTTAATTAAAAAAGAGTGGAAAAGACCGGAGAGGAAGGGCCTCCTTTCCCCAAAAAGAAAGTACCCGTTCGATGACCCTGCGTGTTCCTTTTGGGAGAAAGCGCCAAAACTGGAAGTCGCGATTGCTAAAGCATCGAAGTTCTCCCTCTCATTTGAAGACAATGGGCGTCTTAAAAGACCCCATGAATAAAAAAACAGACACTTTCCTAAAGGGTTCCTGGGAAGCCGCTGGGGGGGGGTTAAAACCTGCGGTAGCTGCCACGTGTACGGCCAGGTCATTAATGGTCTGGTTAGACCAGCGTGAAACGCAACTGCGACAGACAACGTCTAGAGACACAATACTAGAATCCATCCCGGTAATGAAAGGGGCAGAGGCCTTCCTAGCTGACGCCTCGACGGACCATCCCCTGTGAGGGCGAATTTCTATTTGGGCCCACCCTTGATGACCTCTTAGAGAAAGCGGGGGATAATAAAAGGCGGTTCCCTATCCTATCTAACACTGCTTACAGAAAGCCCTTTCGGAGCAAAAGGTTTATCCACAGAAATCCCCCTAAAGATTAGGATAAGTGGGAAGACAGGAGAAGGAAAACCAAAGGGTTCCTATTCAACAAACCCCTCCAATGATAGCAGAAAGCCCTCCCAATGAGGATTTGCCCCGAGTGGGGGGAAGGATATCAGATTTTCTCCCAGCCTGGGAAACAATATCCAATAGCTCAAGGATTCTGAGCCTAATAAAATCAGGCCTGAAATTCCAGTTCCTCTCATTTCCACAGCCAAACTTTGTATTAACCCCCAAAAGGTCCTCAAACGAGGAACAGCAGGGGTTAGAGCAAGAAATCCAAGGACTGGTAAGGAAAGCGGTCCTTCAGGAGGTCCCGAAGGGGGAGGAAGGCGAAGGCTTCTACTCTCCGCTATTCCTGAGGAAAAAAACAAATGGAACTTACAGGACGATTATAAATTTAAAAAAGCTGAACAGGCCTTTGAAGGTGGAAGCCTTCAAAATGGAGACAATAAAATCATCAGTAAAAATGCTGTTTCCCGATTGTTTCATGGCCGTTCTGGATTTAAAGGACGCCTATTATCACGTCCCAATACACAAAGATTACCAGAAGTTTCTCAGAGTAGCAGTTCCCATAGGTGGAGTGGTCAAACACTATCAATACACCGCCCTCCCATTCGGCATCGCCATAGCTCCAAGGGTATTCACCAAAGTTATTGCAGAGGTGATGGCACATCTAAGGGAACAGAACACCCTAGTCGTTCCATACCTGGACGACTTTCTGGTAATAGGCAGTTCCTTCCTAAAATGCAGAACCCATCTGGGAAAGGTCATGCATTCCTTGACACACTTAGGATGGCTTTTGAATATGACAAAATCCAAAACCGAGCCATGCCAGATACAAGAATATCTAGGCATCGTGTTGGATTCAAAAAGACAAGTGTTGTCTCCCCCCAGGGAAAATACACAAGATCATAGACGAAATATTGTGGGCAAGGACCCACCCGTCTATGACCCTACGGAAAGCAGTGTCCCTTCTAGGCTCCCTGTGTATTCCCGGCCGTCCAATGGGCCCAAATACGCACCAGGGCCCTGCAGTGGGAAATCTTAAAGGCAGAAAATCTCTAAAAGGCCATTTAGAAGGGCAGCTAATGCTATCTGCAGAAACCACACTTTCCCTAGAGTGGTGGGGGAAGATAGACAATCTAATCCGGGGTATTCCATGGACAATCCCCACACCTCAAATCCTGACCACAGACGCAAGCCCCGGGGGCTGGGGGGCTCACCTCACCAATCTCGTAACTCAGGAGGTCTGGACAGGACATCTGAAGCCAGTTTCCTCAAACATGAAGGAGCTTCTAGCCGTAGAGTTTGCAATCCGGGAATTCATACACACACTCCAAGGCCACCACGTGAGGGTGTTCTCGGACAACCGAGTAGTAGTAGCGTACCTGGATCACCAGGGGGGTACCTAGTCTCATTCTCTGATTCAATCGACAGAGGTCATCTTTCATTTAGCCGAGGAAAACTTACAATCCCTATCAGCCCCACACATAAAAGGGATAGGAAGTCTGCCGTGCGATTTTCTGAGTCGGACACAGCTAAGGCAGGGCGAGTGGGAGCTAAATCAGTCAGTTTTTCGTCAGATTGTACAAATGTGGGGACGTCCTTCCATAGACCTGTTCGCCAACAATCGGAACAAGAAAACGGACTCATTCTGCTCTCTAGACCCCAAAGGGAACCCCATAGCTTTAGATGCCTTTATGATCCCATGGAGTCACGCTCTAGCTTGCGCTTTTCCTCCGACCACCCTGATTCCAGCTGTTCTGAGGAAAATCAGGGAAGAGAAAGCAAGAGTAATCTTGATAGCCCCCTTCTGGCCAAAGAGGGCGTGGGTTTCTAGGCTGAGGATGATGTCAATCTCCGACCCATGGGTTCTTCCGGAGCTTCTGGACCTTCTTCCGCAGGGTCCGGTACTTCATCCTCAGGCATCAAACTTACACTTGACAGCCTGGAATTTGAGGGCTCTTCTGAAGGACAAAGGTTTTTCCCTAAATCTCATCACCACACTACTTCAAAGTAGGAAACCCGTGACCACCAAACTTTACGGGAAAACTTGGAGGAAGTTCATTTCGGTCTCAGGTTCCAGGTTAGGAGGGGAGGTTCCATTAAGAGCTATCCGAGAATTCTTACAGAGGGGTTTGGAACAGGGCCTGGCCACAAGTGCCTTAAAAGTCCAACTTGCGGTGCTGGGAGCGCTATACAACTTCGATCTGGCCAGGGATAGATGGGTATCTAGGTTCATTAAAGCATCATCCAGATCCCTACCCATCCCCTCTTGAAATACCATCCCTTGGGATTTAAACTTGGTCCTTTCAGCTTTAACAAAGGCCCCTTTTGAACCTCTTTCAGGAGCATCCCTAAAAATCCTATCCCTCAAGACAGCGCTTTTAGTAGCTCTCACATCCGCACATAGGGTTAGTGATATTCAGGCCCTATCTGCAGGCCCTCCACACAAATCTTGGAGGATAGGGTTACTCTGAGAATTGACCCTGCCTATCTGCCAAAAGTGGCGTCAAGATTCCACAGGTCTCAGGAAATCATCCTCCCTTCTTTCTGCCCCAATCCTAGGAACAAGAAAGAGAGAGACTTTCATATGCTAGACGTCAGGAGGTGTCTAATCCGTTGCCTAGAGGCGACACGAGTGTAGGGAGAATAGTTCTGTTTTTGTTTGCTTTCAGGGTCCTCGTAAAGGGAAAAAAGCTTCTAAGGGCACGCTGGCCAGATGGATAAGGGTAGCCATCACAATATCGTACTCCTCACGCAGGGAAGTTGCCCCGGAGAAACTGAACGCCCACTCAACAAGAGCGGTGGCAGCCTCCTGGACGGAGAAGGCCAGTGCCACAATCGAGCAGATATGTAGATCGGCAACCTGGTCTTCCCCCTCTACTTTCTTCAATTACTACCGGCTAGACTTAACCTCTTCTTCAGACCTTACTTTCAGGAGAAGGGTTCTGGAAGCTGTGGTCTCCGCCCCCCCACCCCCCCAAATGAGTCACTTCTCTGTAATTCTCTCCGTGGTGCCGTCATGGGGGAAGGAGAAAGACGTAGTTAATTACCGGTAACAGGATTTCTCAGAGCCCATGACGGCACCCGTACATTCCCTCCCTTCACGTGTGGGTGCACACACTTATTAGTTGCCTGTTTGTAGCCACATGGTGTTTCTGATAAGTTGTTAAAATGTTACATTTTGTGTTACTAATCTGGTGGTCCTCTCATGCTCTGTAAACAACTGATGCAGGAGAGAGGTACCGCCCTTGTATCTGTAGGATTCCTGTCCTTGAAGGGGGGATCCCCTCTCTCTGTGGTGCCGTCATGGGCTCTGAGAAATTCCGTTACTGGTAAGTAACTACGTCTTTTTTGTAGTTTTTGCAGGCATTCTAAGGTTTCTCATACCCGTCCGTCTGGTACTCTTCTTCCGCTATCTATCCCTAGCAGGTCATGGACACACTTGTTCATGGATTTTATTATCCTGGGTTCAAATCCCACCAAGGACAACATCTGCAAGGAGTTTGTATGTTCTCCCCATGTTTGCGTGGGTTTCCTCCGGGTTCTCCGGTTTCCTCACACACTCCAAAGACATACTGACAGGGAATGTAGATTGTGAGCCCCAATGGGGACAGTGCCAATAATGTCTGTAAATTGTCTGAATTGTAAAGCGCTGCGGAATATGTTGGCGCTATATAAATAGAAAATTATTATTATTATTGTAGTATTTGCGCGCGGTATAAGGCTTTGCATACCCGTCCGTCTGGTACTATTCATCCGCTACCTATCCCTAGCAGGCCATGGACACACTGTCCATGGATTTTATTACTGATTTACCGGTTTCTGCAGGCAAAATGGTGGTTGTAGATAGGTTCAGTAAAATGGTTCACTTCGTTGCATTACCTGCACTTCCAAATGCCAAGACACTTTGTCAGGTGTTTATAAATGAGATTGTGAAGCTTCACGGGGTTCCCTCCGATGTGGTGTCAGATTGGGGGACCCAGTTTGTTTCCAAGTTCTGGAAAGCATTTTGTTCTCGACTGGGGGTGCAGCTGTCCTTTTCCTCTGCCTTCCACCATCAGTCGAATGGACAGACCAAGCGCGTCAATGATAATTTGGAGACCTACCTCAGGTGTTTTGTGTCCGAAAATCAGGAGGATTGGGCATCCTACTTACCGCTGGCAGAATTTGCCATTAATAATCATCGTCAAGAATCCACTGGCAGGTCACCGTTCTTTGGTGCATACGGTTACCATCCTCAGCTTGGTACCTTTTGTGGGGGAGGAGCTTCAGGAGTTCCTAAGGAGGAACGATTTGCTTTGTCGCTCTCCTCGGTACGGCGGGGGGTTCTGAGTAATTTAAAGATCATCGGAGGCAGGTATAAACGTATGGCTGACAGAAAATGCTTGCCAGGTCCGGACCTGAATGTGAATGACTTTGTGTGGTTGTCTACCAGGAATATCAAGTAGAAAGTCCCTTCTTGGAAGCTGGGACCTAGGTTTATTGGTCCCCATAAAATAACAGCCATCATTAACTCGGCAGCCTTTCGTCTTGAACTTCCTCAGGCCCTTAAGGTCCACAATGTTTTCCACAGGTCCTTACTCAATAAATATGTGGAATCTCTTGAGCTCTCCCCTTACCGTCGCCCCAAATAATGGTTGATAGTAATCTGGAGTTTCAGATTTAGAGGATTGTAGATTCTCGTCTCCAACATCTCTCCCTACAAGACTTGGTGCATTGTAAGGGTTATGGTCCAGAAGAGAGGATGTGGGTTTCAGCATCAGAGGTGAAGGCTCCCAGGTTTGTTTGTTCATTTAACACCTCTTATCCTGAGAAACCTGGTCCTTAGTGTCCGGAGGCCAATCGTAGAAGAGGGGGGGAGGGGTACTGTCATGGGTGTGTCAGATGTGACAGTCTCCCTGCAGTTGGATGCAGAAGATCTTTGTTTGGCATTACAGACACCTACTTAGATCTGTATCACTCTAGGAACTAGCGGCTACCTCCCTCCTGCTAATTGACACCCAAGCCTGGGTGTTTAAATACTTTGTTTGCTACAAGAGGCGCTGGTGATATTCACATGTTTCCTTGTGGAGGCTTGGAGCTACTGCAGTCTGGTTACTTCCTCTCTGGTGCTAGGAGGTTGTGTAGTGTAATCTCTCTGAAGTCGTCTCAAGTTACTTTCCCCTGTATTTGTCTCCCTTGTTGTCTTTAGTTGTTAGTGGGGACTGACTAGTGCTCATCCCCCCCTTCCCTATCCAGGGCCAAGCTCTAGGGAAATACAGGGTTTAGGTTCCTGTGCGGCGATTGGTGAGGAACCAATACAGGGACGTTAGGGGAGACCGGGTGATATCAGATCAGCCTAGGAGGTCTCCACTCACTCTTTCCCTAGTGTCTGGGCTCCCTTCCCCTCTTCCCTTCATGTTGCACTTAGTCTTTCCCACACCTTGCGTGACACTGAGTGTTTTGGGTCATTGTCATGCTGGAAGATCCAGCCACGACCCATCTTCAATGCTCTTACTGAGGGAAGGAGGTTGTTGGCCAAAATCTTGCGATACATGACCCCATCCATCCTCCCTTCAATACAGTGTAGTCGTCCTGTCCCCTTTGCAGAAAATCACCCCCAAAGTATGATGTTTCCCCCACCATGCTTCTCGTTTGAGACGGTGTTCTTGGGGTTGTACTCATCCTTCCGCCTCCAAAAATGGCGAGTGAAGTTGATACCAAAAAGTTCTATTTTGGTCTTATCTGACCAAATGACCTTCTCCCATGCCTATTCTGGATCATCTAGATGGTCGTTGGCAAACTTCAAACAGGCCTGGACATGTGCTGGCGTGAGCAGGGGCACCTTGTGTGCCCTGCAGGATTTTAATCCATGACTGCGTAGTGTGTTACTAACGGTAATGTTTGAGATTGAGATTACGGTCCCAGCTCTCTTCAGGTCATTGACCAGGTTCTCCCATGTAGTTCTGGGCTGATTCCTGACCTTTCTCAGAATCCTCCTTACCCCTCGAGGTGAGAACTTGCATGGAGCCCCAGACGGAGGAAGATTTACAGTCATCTGGTGTTTCTTCCATTTTCTAATAATTGTGCCAACAGTTTTTGCCTTCTCACGAAGCTGCTTGCCCAGGGGTGTACATAGAAATCATGCCCCTCTCCAAAAAATAAATAAATAATTGTGGGGGTCACAGAAAAGCATATCTCACAACTTTCCGGCCTTTACATAGTAATGTTCCTTCTGCTGAAGTCCTACATTCCTCTTTCATTGCCCCCATAGAGTATTATGCAAACAAAAGTGCCCCCCAAATACAGCATGATACCCCCATGGTGAATTCCTCCACATGCATGGTATAATGACCCTACTGTACCCCACCTCAATGCCTAAGGCAAAGTATGATCCAACAACTGTGACCCCCACACAGCTTTCCATGCACTATAATGGGCCTACATACAGTATAATGGCCCGCACTAGCCCTCCAAAAAGTATAATGGCCCCCACACAGTAAGATGGATCCCACACAAACCTTCATACTGTATAATTGATTGCATACAGTATAATGGACCCCCACATATTATAATAGCCCCACATAGCCTTCTATATAATAGAATGCACCCCCCATAATCCTCCATATAGTATAATGCACTCCCCATGGTCCTTCATAAAATATAGTGCTCTCCCCATGGTTCTCCATAAAATATAATGCACTCCCATGGTCCTCCATACAATATAATGCACCCCCATGGTCCTCCAGACAGTATAATGCACTCCTCCCCCATGATCTTCCAGACAATATAATGCACTCTCCATACTGTATTATGGCCACCGGTCAGTGATTTAAAAAAATAAATACAGTACTCGCCTCTCCTGGTTCCACCCGATGCTCCAGTCTCTTCAGCATGCGGTGTGAAGCGCCGTACATCTCAGAGCAGCGGGCGCCCTGTAATAATGTCATTGCGTCTGCTGCTCTGAGCCGTCAGACACCGAGGAAGAATGATGGGGGTGGAAGCGTAAGCGCGAGCAATGGTGATGGAGGAGGGAGCGTCAGCAATGGGTGGTTGTCCAGGGTGCACAGTTCTACTCCATTCAGGATCGGGCAGCAGAGTGCAGTTCACTGGATCGCAGGGGGTCCCAGCGGTGGACCCACAATGATCACCAAGTTATCCCCTTTCTAATAGATTGATTTTGGGGGAACAACCCTCTAAAGGGGTCGTCCACTACACTGTTATTGACGGCTTGTCCTTAGTAATCAGTATCAGATATGACATCCAACACGGGCTGTCCAATGATTTTATGTGCGGAAATTACGCACTAAATTCGCAATATGTGAACACAGAATAACTTTCTATTTTTTTTCTTCCCATTTCTTGTCATCAGATAAATTATTTTCATTCCCTTCCAAAAAAAAACCCTCCTTTAATTCTGTAAAGGGATTTGTATTTAGAAAGAAGTAAAAAAAACAAACCTGTGCGATGTTCACTCTAAAAAAAATATCTTAGAGAATGGATTAATACAAAAATTAAAATTGATTAAAATAAAAAAATATATATTTTTTAAAGGCTGGAAATGTCCAGTCAATAAAGGGTTAATATAAGAGGAGAGCCTGAAGCTCAGAACCCCTCCCCTCTCTCCCCCTTCCCGGGTAACAGGACTGCACCGCTTCTTTGTGCAGAAGAAACCTCAATGCAGACTAAAAAAAATGTAATAATAAATCCCCATCATCCTCATCATCATCATCCTCATCCTCCTCCTGAGAAGGGAGCACCTGCGCACTGCTCCAGACGCTGTCATCTACATATTCCCGCCTCCCTCCAGCTCTGATTGGACGTTCGTTGGTTGGGCTCTCTGACCGCGGCTGCTGATTGGTTGCCCTCCCCGCCGCTCATCGCTGCACCTGACGCTTCCTGAAGTCTGGCTCAATGTGTCGGAACTGCCATGTTCCTGCTGGAGAAATAAATGTCGAAAGAGGCGGAGAGGCCGGAGCTGCTGACAGGTGAGTGCGCGGTCATGTGTGTGTGTGAGGGGGACACATACATGTCTCCTCGTATATACCCCATGTTATACAGGCAGCCTTTATATAGCGCCCACCTGCTGTAATTACCTCATAAATCAGATGAACATCCATCTCCTCACATACACGTCGTGTCTGTATACGTGTCTGACCATTTATATCGCTTTTCTGCCTGAACCCCCCCAACATTCACCTCAGAAAATACATGTATATCCCTCTTATAATATATACACCACACATGCTTAAGAATATGTATGCCCCCAATTATAACAGATTGACACCTGTCATTTTCTCACTGAACCCCTCAACATGTACGTCAGAAATTATAACCCCCCCCCATACACCCATTTATGATATATACAGTCATTTCTGACATCTCATCATTTGCATAGATGGACCCCACAATATTCCCCTACCCCCCCTATTTTTTAAACCCTTCTGTTTTTTTACTGAATTATTTAACATTTACATAAAAAAGTGTGTATATGTGTGTGTGTGTGTATATATGTGTATATATATTTTATACATACACCCCCAATTATAATACATAGACACATTGTTTACCTCAGAAATTATATGTACACCCCCCAATTATATTATATAGACATATTCATATTATTTTTCTCACTGGACCCCCCCAACATAGCATTTACCTCAGAAATGATGATAAATATGAACCCCTGCCCTCTCATTTATGATGTATGTTTACATTGATGTCAATCTCTATTCCTGCACCTCCGAGTTAATAAAAACAACGATCTGTGTTACACATCAGTATTAGAGCCATGTTTTTATATTAGAGTGTGAATGAGGTGACTAAGAGGGGTAAATGGATGAAAGTGGAAGATATAGGAGGTAATCAGGCGTGGTAATTGGATAAAAATGGAAGGTGTAAAAGGTGAAAAAGAGGGGTAAAAGATGCAAATGGTAGGTATAGGAAGTGACTAAGCGGGGTAAGTATGGAATATATAGGAGGTGACTAAAAATATATAAAAATGGAAGATTGATTGTTTTATCCCGTCTGGTCACCTCCTCTCTCGCCCCACTTTCTTTGTGTGGACACTTAATTAGCTCCTGGGATTTTTTTAGACTGGCACCACTACAGTCACCTTCTAAATTGTATGTATATATCCACGCCATCCAGCTCTAATAGTCCGTAAATCGCCCCTTGGGCTTCATTGAGATGCCCATTTTTCAGGTATGTGTTCTAGCTGTCATTTTCACAGGTAGAACATGCGCCCATTGTTTTTTCTGAGATCGTTAGGCCACAATATTAACAAATAAATAAATAAATAAATGGCGGAGTCACAAGCCTTAAAACAGGACCAAACTCTCCCATGCAAATCAGTGGGTCAGTGAATGTCATCGGTGTCTTCTGAGTGCTTTGTTGTTTGTTTAATGGATAGGACAAGCTTAAGTTTTATATAATATATATATATATATATATATATATATATATATATATATATATATATATATATATATATATATATATAATGCAAAAAATCAGGCAGCACTCCAGTTCAAGGAAAAATTGTGGACTTCAATCCAGCACTAAATGGTGCTACGTTTTGACCTCACAACACGGTCTTTGTTGTGTTGTGAGTTCGAAACGTTGCACCACTTGGTGCTGGATTAAAGTCCACAATTTTTCCTTGAACTGGAGTGCTGCCTGATTTTTTCCTTTTATATATTTTACGTTGGACAACCGCATTACTCAGAAAGTATTGCACCCGAAATCTGCTCAAGTTTGTGCTGCTATCTGTTTTTTCTATTTTATATAATATATAATTTTTATATATATAATATTTATATAAAAGATATAAATATTATAATTATTATTTTTTTTTTTTACATTGAAACGCTGATGGTAAAAATGTACACATGGGCCAAACACAATGTAAATTTGATGCAGCAGATCTTTGTAAAAAAATGTACAGCTAAATGAGGCCTTACACATGTGCTATACATTTTTACACCTGTATGTATTATGTTTTGTTAATGTGTTCCCCACGATTGCTCGCTCCTTCTCCCCTGTGTTGGCTTTATGATTGGTGAAGCCCCCTTTATGTCCACATATGCAGCACATCTGCTGCCTCGTCCTCCATGCTGGCCTGTGATGTCTCTGCAGTCCCTTTACTATGGCACATGGCTGCCATGTATCTGCCGCTCTCCCTGACACCCTCTTGTGTCTCCTCCATCTCCTTACACAGCATCATAATCCCTCTGTTCTCTATCTGCTTATTTTATACATGCGTCCTGAGAAAATCCCACGTCTGTTCCTGCAGACCCACCTCCCCTGTGTGCTGCTCTACAGATACACATCCTATAGCCCCCTCCTATATTGCCCTACATTCATTATGCATCCCCATAATCCCTCTTTATATATGGCATGTTACAGACTTACCATTATATTTATTGGTGACCTATATCTTCTCCTTATCTTGTGTGTATGTAGAGAACTCCCCAAAACATATTACTGAGTGTATCAGGGGTGCTGCTTGTCCGATCTCTGATGTACTGTAAACCTCTATAATTGCCCCCAACTCTTGTGTTATTTATTATTACTGTCATTCTAGCGCTCATTAATTGTTTTACAGATCAGTCTTTATTTTTTGTTTAATCATTACAGATTATGTAAATACCTTATACATGGTTTTATTTACATTTTTTTTTTTTTATGTACGTTTTTCTTGACATTACTTTTTGTCATTATGCAACATGTTCTATCGTATCTGTATTGGTACCGTTTTTAGCCTAGTCGATGGCTTATTTTTAAGGAGGAGTGTACTATTTGCTTAGTTCACATGTGCAGCTTTACCGCCATATTTTTGTCATCAACATAAAAAAAACAAAAAACCTAAAAAATTTGTTAATACTAAACAGGGAACAAGTCGTAAACTACAGAATAAAAAAAATAAATCAGTATTAGGGCTTGTTTACATGCAGCATTTTTTTTTTTACAACAGAAGCCGAAATATAAAATTTCATTATCAAGCTGCCCTTTTAACCTATGGTGCATTTAAAAAACAAGCAAAAAAAAACACAACATGTCAATTCTTTCAGAGATTGTACTGAGCAGAAAATCCCCTTTGCGAAAAACACGCACCAAAAATGCTCATTTTACTGAATCATTACCGCTGTGTTTTTTTTTTTTTTTTTTTTTTTTTTATCGATTGCTGTTTTCCTACAGAAAAAAGCAGCAAAAATATTGCTCTTCAACATACCCTAACACATCCAGTGTGAAATAACCCTTAAAGGATTGTCAGCCTCTTTATTGTTTATTCAGGCTGGCTAGTATTTGCCTGCAATGTACTTTTTGTAGCGGCGGGGCAATGTATTGCAGAATTGTCCAATAACTTGTAACTAGAGTTGAGCAAAAAGTTTTGCAGGACCTAGTCCAGCGGCCACGTCAGTTGTTCATGGCCAAATGGGAAGCCCTGGGAACCTCCTCCTACCTACCGGTATCCCCTGACGTTTTTTCTGATTAGTAGGCAACGTCATGTGTAAGTCACTGCACAATGATGACGTCACACCTGGCTTACTTATCAGAAGAGTTGACGACAGGTAGTACAAGGTTTGCAGGGCTCTGGCATAGCGGCCATGGACTACCGACATGGCTTGTGCACTAGGTCCTGCAAATCATTTTTTCCAACTCTTTCAACACCAAAGAAAAAAATATGAAGCTGCCTGCAAGTTGATGTAAACATTGAATAAGCTGCAGAGCTCTCACAAGTGGTGTGGCAATTTTCATACAACTGATTTGTGGGGTTGCTTGAAGTTTGACACCCACTGATCTAATAAAGATAGGCTATTAATTTAACCCCTTACTGAACAGGCCAAATGTTTCAAATCTGACGTGTCACTTCATGCTTCCTCTAAAAGTAGACCTTGTACAACCCACCTTGGCCAGAACAGGTATGGTTTGGCTGGATCATGATATTGTTTGGTGCTTTTCGGGGATGGGTCTTTACTGTAATTACTACTTGTCTGGCTGATTATTTTTCTTATTATGTTATGATATACACATTGCTGACTTATGATGATACTTTCATTTCCAGATTTCCAGTCTCACATTGGGACTAGGACTGCTAATGTCGGTTTAAAATAATAAAATTGGTGATTATAGTTGCAGATATATAGTAGGCCATAGGCGGACATATCATTGGTGCAACCTGGGTAAGGGGGCCCATTTCTACCTCAAAAGCAGGTGCAAGTTTGCATTTTATGAACTCTTGGGCTGCAAAGGGCCCATATCTTGTTCTTGCACACGGTCCCTTTTCTGTCTGTGTCTACCAATATAGGCATACCTCCCATCTTTTGAAGAAGAGAAAGAGGGACAGATCATGCGGCGCGCTTAGCAAATTTTGGCCACACCCCAATCCACTCCCATTTACCATTTTTTTTTCCTCCCCTGGCAGGAGGAGTTGTCAGAGTGTGCTGGTAATGAGGGGCATTCAGCAGATGGCCCTGATCCCCAATCTTGGTATGCATGGCCCCCTCATCTCCGATCCTGGTATGCATGACCCCCCTCATCCCCGATCCTGGTATGCATGGCCCCCCATCACTGCACACATGAAAAAAATAAATAACTATACTCGCCTTCCTTCCTCCCCTCTGCTCCAACCCTGCGTCCTGTCTGGCAGCAGCTCATGTCAACATCTGAGCACGCATGACGTCTCTGCCATGCCCCCTCAGATGGCCGAGGTGAGCTGCGGGGATAGTCACTGCTCTCCATGTCAGGACTATGGGCGTGGAGAGGAGTGAATAGTTCTCCTTAACCGCGCACACAGCAGCGGCCGCGCTCCTGCTCTGGCTCCGCGATCCTCTGTGCCCGCTACTAAAGAGAATGCATATTCACTCTTCTCCACGCCCATGGGAGTAGAGAAGAGTGAATATTCATTCTCTCTAATACCGGGCACACGGGATCTCGGAGCCGCAGCAGGAAACTGGCGGCTGCGATTGATTAGTGTACGGTATTAAGGAGAATGAATATTCACTCCCCTCCACTTCCATGGGTTTGGAGAGGAGTGAATATTCATTCCCTTTAGCTGCGGGCACACGTGGCAGCTGCAGCTGCCGGCTACTACCTGTGCTCGCTGCTCCACAGCCGGAAGAACAGCTGCGCCGTCAAAGAGGGACAGTCCCGCGGAAACTGGGACAGTTGGGAGCGATGAATACAGGGGGCGTCTGTATCAAAGATGTAGGTAGGGCCCTCCCCTACGGGTACAGATTTACAGCCATATAGTAGTGTATTGTAGGAGAAGATAGCTCATTTCTAGTGCTCTCATATTTTTGCATGTCTTTTTCTTCCATAGTTACTGACAGAAAAAGGATTTCACTGCAAGTCAGACCACAGACTCTGGAAGGGAGATGTGGTCAACTTGAGCTGTTCTCTTCCACATGATTATCACAACAATCACAGGACTCACCTCAATAATATACAACACACAGAAGGACCCTCTTGTGGTTAGGCAATATAATGACTCAGGAGTCAGGAGGCTTCTGCTGGGTTAAAGTAATAGTGAAAGTGGTTGTGAAAGGTCTCTTGAGTGCACATAAATTACTATTTTAAAGGTCAAGCCAAGAAAAATAAGGCTCTGTGCAGATTGCATCTGAGCCTTTCATTGGCGGTATATATTGAGAACTTTCCTATCATATACCTCCGACAAAGACCCCGAAGTCAAGTACATGTCACTGTACATAAGATCCCTTTTATAAAAAAAAAAAAACAAAAAAACTGTATACTGCACAGTATGTTTTTTTTTTTTTTCCTTGTTCTTTTTGTAATGTCTCCTCTGTATAGGAAAACGTAGTCTCCTGGATAAGTATTTGCCAGCAACTTTTCCTTTCATATACTCCAAATGTAGGGCTGTAATGCAATTGACACTGAGCCTGTCAGGTGTTCTCCGAATGTACAGTAGCATGAATAATTTTGGGCACCCCTGGTCAAAATTACTGTTATTGTGAACAGTTAAAGGGGTTGTCCCACAAATGAAAGTTGATTTTAATCAATAGATCTTGGAATAATAATAGCTTCCAGAATTGGATGTGTTTAAATAAAATGTTCCTGTGCTGAGATAATCTTATAAATGTTCCCCTGTGTAATGGCTGTGTCGGACCGTGTACGGAACACTGATCATATCACAGCTCCTAGGCGGGGGAGGTAGCAAAAGACAATACAGACATTACAGCATGGGATCGCAGCAGATTCTTGTGAGGTAAAAAAATGTCACTGCCTGTTTTTTAATAATGTTTTACTTCAAAGAAAGAATCAGCTGCAATCCCCTGCTGAAATGTCTGTATACTCTTTTGCTTCCTCCCCTGCCCAGGAGTGGTGGTATGATCAGACCATGTTCCGTACATGGTGAGACACAGCCATTGATTAAAATGAACTTTTGTTTGTGGGAAACCCCCTAAAATGCCTAAAGTTAAAGATGACACATTTTCCTTTGTATTTTAGGCAAAAAAATATATAGTCATCTTTTAGATTTTAAAAATTACAAAAAGGAAAATGGGCCAATGCAAAAGTTTGGGCACCCTGCATGGTTAGTACGTAGTAGCACCCCCTTTTAAAGTATCACAGCTTGTAAACGCTTTCAATTCTTGTTTGAGGGATGTTCATCCATTCTTCCTTAGAAAATTCTTCCAGTTCTCTGAGATTCCCAGGTTGTCTTGCATGCTATTTTGAGGTCTAGTCACATATTTTCAATGATGTTCAGATCAGGGGACTGTGAGGGCCATTGTAAAACCTTTAGCTTGCACCTTTTGGGGTAGTCTATTGTGGATTTTGACGTGTGTTTAGGATCATTATCCATTTGTAGAAGCCATCCTCTTTTCAACTTCAGCTTTTTTACAGATGGTGTTATGTTTGCATCAAGAATTTGTTGAAACTTCATTGAATCCTTTCTTCCCTCTACCTGTGAAATGTCCCCCAATGCTATTGGCTGCAGCACAATCCCAAAGCATGATTGATCCACCCCCATGCTTAATGGTTGGCGAGATGTTCTTTCCCTGAAATTCTGTGCCCTTTTTTCCAGGGCTGTGGAGTTGGTAAGCCAAACCACCGACTCTGACTCCTCAATTTCCCTGACCTCCGACTCTGACTCAACAGCACTGCCTCACTACTGAGCATGTACATAAAGTGCAGCACAGATTTATCTTAACTAAAAGCTTAAATCCTTCGATCAGGAATAGATCAGACATTTAGACACAGAGTTCTATTTTAACCTCATTGGTCCACAGGACTTGTTTCCAAAATGCATTAGACTTGTTTAGATGTTCTTTTGCATAATTCTGACGCTGAATTTTATGATGAGTACTCCAGAGAGATTTTCTTCTGATGACTCTTCCATGGAGGCCATATTTGTGCAGATGTCTCTTAACAGTAGAACAATGTACCACAACTCCAGAGTCTGCTAAATCTTTCTGAAGGTCTTTTGCAGTCAAGTGGGGGTTCTGATTTGTCTCTCTAACAATCCTACGAGCAGCTCTGACTGAAATTTTGCTTGGTCTTCCAGACCTTATCTTGACCTCCACTGTTCCTGTTAACTGTAATTTCTTAATTGCATTTCGAACTGAGTAAAGGGCAACTTGAAAACTTTTTGCTATCTTCTTATAGCCTTCTCCTGCTTTGTGGGCCTTCACAATTTTCATTTTCAGAGTGCTAGGCAGCTGCTTAGAAGAACCCATGGCTGCTGTTTTTTTGGCACAAGGTTAGAGGAGGCTGGGTTTTTATAAAGCTGGGAAATTTGCATCATCTGGCCTTTCCTAATGATGATGATAGTGAACAAGCCATAACCCTAACAGGCTAGTTAAGATCTGAAACCGTGATCAAAGTTATGTGAGCACACACAAATCCAAGGGTGCCCAAACTTTTGCATCAGCCCATTTTCCTTTTTGTGATTTTCAAAATGCAAAAGATGAATATGTATAATTTTTTTTACTAAAATACAAAGGAAATGTCATCTTTAAAGGGGTAGTCCCATCTCCAAGATCCTATCCCAATATGGGAAGTTGGGTACATTTGTACCACCCCCCGTGTGGCATCCGTCCTCAGCTGGGTAAGCAAGCTATCAATTAGATCCCTTATATACTGCATATCACTAGAGGTGATGTTGCCAACCCTATACAATTTACTAAGATACTGGGTTTGACTAACTATATAATGTCTATGGTTGGCAACCAATTAGAGTTTTTTTCTGTGCCCTATTCTTAACTCTATACTTACCATCTGTTTTCTCTCCCCGCTCAATTGTGCTATATTTATTTCCACACTCTGATACGATTACACGCGTCTATTGTCTGTTTATTATTATGTATTGATTTTAATATATGAATTTAATAAAGATTTATGTTTTTTACTATAACCTAAAATTCTTTAGTCAACCTTTTCTTTTCTCATATCCCAATATGTAGTAGGTATATTAATAATAATATTAGCAAATACCTTCAATTAGAAATGTAGTATAGTTTTTTTGATTCTCTATGTCTCTTTCCTCATGTGCAGGGCATTGCAGGACCTTTAGGTATCCATGGTTACGTCCACTGATAAAGGGACAGTTAGCTAGTTGCTAGTGGTCGTAACCTTGAATGCTTAAGGTCTGGCAATGCCTGCTCATGAGGAAATACATAGCGAATCAGAAAAACTACAATACATTTCTAATTCGAAGTATTTGCTAATATTATTAATACACCTTCTACATATTGGGATAGGATCTTGGAGATGGGAATACCCCTTTAACTTTAGGCCTTTTAGAAATCATTTAATTTTCAACTTTCTTAACTGTTCACAATAACAGTAATTTTGACCAGCTGTGCCAAAACTTTTACATGCTGCTGTACTTGCTTAACAATAGTTGCGTCATGACACAGATTTATGAAGTCATAAAACAGTAAATTGTTCAATGTGATTATACTCTAAATGAATACAGTCAGTTGTAAAACCTTTTTGCAGAATAGTAAGTCGCACTTGGGTTTTAGCGATTAGTTCTCACAGGACACAATAAATTTTGGGGGTTGATTTTCTCAATCGCAGAAGATTGTCAACAAACCTAGGTTATGTGTACATAACTACATAATTTAGTAGCTGGAGCGACCGCCAAAATTACTGATGGACACACTTTTTATAACAAGTTGGATAAGTGAGAGGTTCATTAGCTGCAAGGGTGCCCACCTCTTCCGAAAAAAGCAGTGTTGATGTCAGCCATTATTGGAATTGGAACCAACAAGTGGTTTTCCAGATTTTACCATTGATGACCTATTCTTGATTGATCACTGTAGCCCTAACCTATGTATTGTGATTAAAGTAATTGGTGCTTATTAAGACATATGTATACATAACATCCCCACTACTGGCAGCTTCGAGTGAGGCAGGTAATTTTCCTTAAAAGCTATTGACGAGTGACTGTCAAATATCTTTCAGGTTATTAGTTTCCTTGACGATGCCATAAGTTTGGAGTTTAGGTGATTTGTGTCCTTTACACCAAGGACATACATCTCTTGTCATATCAGAATTCAAATGAGCTTATTGAACTGGTCATGCAATATTCATGGGTGTGTCTGGTACACGTCGGGAATTAATAGATTTTCTATTCATACATAAGTAAGGTTTGTCTTATTGATGTATTGGACAGGGGCAAGGTGAAGGGTTACAGGGGTTTTTATATGAAGATGTTGAATGCGATGCATTTGTTTTCTGCAATATTTTTATTTGCGTCACCGGAACATACAGTGGGTATGGAAAGTATTCAGACACCTTTAAATTTTTGACTCTTTGTTTCATTGCAGCCATTTGGTAAATTCTAAAAAGTTCATTTTTTTTCTCATTAAAGTACACTCTGCACCCCATCTTGACTGAAAAAAATAGAAATGTAGAATTTTTTGCAAATCTATTAAAAACTGAAATATCACATGGTCAATAAGTATTTAGACCCTTTGCTCAGACACTCATATTTAAGTCACATGCTGTCCATTTCCTTGTGATCATCCTTGAGATGGTTCTACTGCTTCATTGGAGTCCAGCTGTGTTTAATTAAACTGATAGGACTTGATTTGGAAAGGCACACAACTGTCTATATAAGACCTCATAGCTTACAGTGCATGTCAGACCAAATGAGAATCATGAGTTCAAAGGAAGTGCCCAAGGAGCTCAGAGACAAAATTGTGGCAAGGCACAGATCTGGCCATGGTTACAAAAGAATTTCCTAAGAGCACAGTGGCCTCCATAATCCTTACATGGAAGAAGTTTGGGACCACCAGAAGTCTTCCTAGACCTGGCCGTCCAGCCAAACTAAGCAATCGTGGAAGAAGAGCCTTGGTGAGAGAGGTAAAGAAGAACCCCAAGATCACTGTGACTGAGCTCCATATATGCAGTAGGGAGATGGGAGAAAGATCCACAAAGTCAACTATCACTGCAGCCCTCCACCAGTCAGTCCTTTATGGCAGAGTGACCCGATGGAAGCCTCTCCTCAGTGCAAGACATATGAAAACCTCCATAGAATTTGCTCAAAAACACATGAAGGACTCCCAGACTATGAGAAACAAGATTCTCTGGTCTGATGAGACGAAGGTAGAACTTTTTGGTGATAATTCTAAGCGGTATTTGTGGAGAAAACCAGGCACTGCTCCTCACCTGCCCAATACAATCCCAACAGTAAAACATGGTGGTGGCAGCATCATGCTATGGGGGTGTTTTTCAGCTGCAGGGACAGGACGACTGGTTGCAATTTAAGGAAACATGAATGCGGCCAAGTACAGAGAGATCCTGGATGAAAACCTCTTACAGAGTGCTCTGGACCTCAGACTTGGCTGAAAGTTCACCTTCCAACAAGACAATGACCCTAAGTACACAGCTAAAATAACAAGGGAGTGGCTTCAGAACAACTCTGTGACCATTCTTGACTGGCCCAGCCAGAGCCCTGACCTAAACCCAATTGAGCATCTCTGAAGAGACCTGAAAATGGCTGTCCACCAACGTTCACCATCCAACCTGACGGAACTGGAGAGGATCTGCAAGGAAGAATGGCAGAGGATCCCCAAATCCAGGTGTGAAAAACTTGTTGCATCATTCCCAAGAAGACTCATGGCTGTACTAGCTCAAAAGGGTGGTTCTATTCAACACTGAGCAAAGGGTCTGTATGACCATGTGATAGTTCAGTTTCTCTTTTTTAATAAATTGGCAAAAATTTCTACATTTGTTTTGTTTTTCAGTCAAAATGGGGTGCAGAGTGTACTTTAATGAGAAAAAAATGAACGTTTTAGAATTTACCAAATGGCTGCAATGAAATAAAGAGTGAAAAATTTAAAGGGGTCTGAATACTTTCTGTACTCACTGTAAAATGACATCACATGGTGGATTTAGGTGAAAATTCTGTTCCCAAATATATATAAAATCTGCTTCTTATGTGTGAGAATAGGTTTTCTGTCACCCTTTTCATATGCATTTGAAATTTTACTCTTTTTTTTTATGCGACCATGAAAAATAATCAGCCACAGAAATAAGTAACTTGCTTAAAGTGGGTACTACATGGAGAGCCTGTTGACTGAGAATGGTACTAATCTTAGTGTGGATGTGACAGAAATCTGTGGGTCAGCTAGGGATTTCTACTATTGAAAATACATGTCAGATTTTGTAAATGTAGTAAGTTGAGATGCAGTAGATAATTTGCACGGCTGATTTGGGCACAAATCCGGAAAGCATCAGTGACCAAATCTGCGTGCGTGTGTGAGTGACATGCATACTTGGCCATAGATTTGCTGAAGATTTCACATTAGTTTGCAAAGAACGAAATCTGCTGTGAAAGTCCACGTGGATGTTGATGAATATCTACTTACAATGTCATGGCTGTACACGTGTTGTATTTGTGTGTTTTGTATATACAGTTTCTGTTTACTTTCCTCAAAATCCTTTCAATAAACTTTTTTTTTTTTTTTTCCTCTCGTTATGTCAAGAATGCGTTGCTTCCACTTAGAATAAAGATGATGATTGTTCCTGATTGTCACGATTTTGACATTGAGCGAAATGTTTGTATGAAGGTTTGTTTTTGTCACTTCTCATGGAATAATTTAATTACCTTCAAGCTAAAAGGATCATTTCAAGGAGTATCAGAAAATTCCAAGGTGACTTGTCCTGTTCGGAGGGATGCACCTCTCAGGATAATAAGGTTATTAAGATTCTGGAATCGTTGTCCAATGACTACTGAGGTAGCATGATTTATCTAAGAATTGCCTCGTAATTAAATTAAATCTAATAAAATGGTGACTTCACCACGTAAAATAATTTCTCTCATTGCTTTAACTCCGTGATGGCAGAAACTTTGTACCTTACATTTATCATTAGAGCATGGACTTCAGTAGGAATTACCGAAGGCTGGTTTCACATCGCATTATGTGAACTTCTTAGGTGTGTGCGCCAAGGAAAATCACCCGAAGAGGCTACAAGGAGGTCTTTACGGCCTAATAGTCTCAGTTGGGGTGGTATCTGCTGGTATATCTTTTCTTTAATGTATAAAAAAGTAAAGTTGACTATGCTTGATGTAGTGACATTCGATAAAACAAAAAACATTCTTTTTTATGTTTTGCTTGCAGAGATAATGTATGCTTTTACATAGGTATATGTGCAAACCATCCATCAAAGGAATATTGTCAGGAAATACTTCTGATGCAAATTGCAATCTTAGAAAAGTTTTAAAGGGAACCTGGCAACTGATTCGTTCAGCTAGAACCACAGGCAGTATGGATCAAACACTGGCTGCTTTAATTTCAGCTATGTATGTTTTACTCAGAAACACTGCTGCTTTTCAGAGAAAACTTACTTTGTAAAGCTGTCTGGGGACTATCTGTCCTGGAAACTTATCCCTTTTGACTGACAGGTCTCTCCCTATGTGTGTACATAGGGAGAGACCTGTCAGTCAAAGGAGATAAGTGTTATGCACACGCCAGGGCTGACTGGCGTGTGCGTGATTTAGTGATTCCACTGTGCCATGAACCGGAGAGTGCCTGGAGGGGTGTAACTAAGTATCAACCCGATCCGACCAAGGTCACACGACGGCTAACGACGCCGTGCACCAGGGAGGAACCGAGCAGAGGGACCAGGTGCTACTCCAGGCCAGACCCCGGACACGGCTGTTGACCCACACTGGGGAATACAGGAACAGGCAGGTTAGGCTGGCATGCAGACAGGTGGGTATTGGCAGGCACGGCTGGCATGCAGACAGGTGGGCACTGGCAGGCACGGCTGGAGTGCAGACAGGTGGGCACTGGCAGGCACGGCTAGAGTGCAGACAGGAGGGTACTGACAAGTACGGCTGGCGTGCAGACAGGAGGATACTGGCAGGCACGGCTGGTATGCAGACAGGAGGGTACTGACAAGTACGGCTGGCGTGCAGACGGGGAGGTACTAGCAGGTTGGAGCACAGGCTGGATAGGGTCCAGTACAGACTGGGATTCAGGAACAGAACCGTAGATGCGGTAGACAAGCAGAGCAGGGAGGAACCGCCGGAGCGGTGAGCAAGGGCAGAGCAGGCAGGAACCGCCGGAGCGGTGAGCAAGGGCAGAGCAGGCAGGAACCGCCGGAGCGGTGAGCAAGGGCAGAGCAGGCAGGAACCGCCGGAGCGGTGAGCAAGGGCAGAGCAGGCAGGAACCGCCGGAGCGGTGAGCAAGGGCAGAGCAGGCAGGAACCGCCGGAGCGGTGAGCAAGGGCAGAGCAGGCAGGAACCGCCGGAGCGGTGAGCAAGGGCAGAGCAGGCAGGAACTGCCGGAGCGGTGAGCAAGGCAGAGCAGAGAGGACAGGGCTCTGTTCACACGGAACAGACTGGAAGGGAAAGGCAGAACCAGACACAAGATACTTGCAATGAAGTAGCGAGTGGACTCTAAACTCACAAACGGAAGTACAGCGACAACGAGTAGGAGTTAGGTGCAGGTTCAGAAAAAGGGAAGGTATGGACATAGAGAAAAACAGGTAACAGACTAGGAGAGTGTTCAGACAGGAACTGACACTGCTGCGAGATACAGGAGCGGGTCTGGGTATGCGGCCCCCAGAAGGCGGGACGAACAAGCTAGGAGCGTGTTCAGACTGGCCTGGAAATACAGCCTCCAGGAAGGCGGACAGACAACAGGCTAGGAGATAGTTCAGACAGGCCTGGGAATACAGCCCCCAGGTTGGCAGACAGGCAAGAACAGAACAGGACCTGGCACATTCAGAGTCAAGGAGCACACTGAATGATAGAGCTTCCAGGTGGAGCTGATTTAAATATCCAGTGATAGACAGCAATAGGCTGAGGACGCATTAGGGGTGTGCCCACAGCAGCTACAAGAAACAGGAAGTAACCGGGCCACCGCCCTAAGCAGTCAGAACAGAGACAAACGGACAGCATGAATAGAAGCCAGGCTAGCAGACTGGACTGAAGATCAAGTTTGCGATCATGCATAGTGAGAGATGGTGCACCATGCAAGCCCGCCACCAGGTATGTTACAATAAGTTGACATTTACTCATGGGCCTCTCAGTTGAGGGGAGTGGGGCAGGGAGACATGGTGGGAACAGGCCTTGGACTAGTCATCCAAGACATATAGTCCCTGGTCGGATTTTCAAAGTATATTTTCTCTGAATCGCCGCAACTATTCAGAGTAAAAAGTACACCGCTGCAATAATGCAGACAGACTCCTGTTCATGCTACCTGTGGAAGGGGTAGCATGAATCTGATGATAGGTTTCTTTAAAGATGCTTTTCCATTTTATGTAACTAAAGCTTAAAGGGCTTGTCTCATAAAGAATATTAGTTACCTATTCACAGGATAGATGATAAATTTATGATGTCTGGCTTGCTAAGACCCCAATCACTCCCAAGATTGGTGGTCCAAGGTTCCCTGTATGAATGCAGCGGTAGTGAGCATGTGCTGCCACCACTTCTGTAGTCTGTGAATGGAGCAGTGGTCGTAAATGTTTACTATTGCTTCAGTCACGCAGACTTGTCACTGCAAATTTACAGTGTGTGAACAGTATTGTGCAAGCAGGGCTGTGGAATCGCTAAGCCAAACCTGCGACTCCGACTCCTCAATTTCCCTGACTCCAACTCCGACTCTGACTCCACGACTGCAACTCCACAGCACTGCCTCACTACTTAGGCTATGTGCGCACGATCAGGATTTGAAGCAGAAATTTCCTGAGCGTTTCTGCATCTCCTTGGCAGGAAAAACGCTGCGGAAATTCCGTTCATTTTTTTGACGCTTTTTTGTACATCAATGAATGCTTTTTGGAGCTAAATAAAGTAATTTGGTGGGACATTGCTTAAACCCTTGGATTACCGTCAGAACTGGGGTGAGTATATTGGTTAATTTAAATGATTAAAGAATGTCTGTTGTATTTCAAATAAATGGTTTACTCTGTGTCTGTGTGTTTATTTAACTCTTTACTTTACTTTAATTAGGTTTGGTCAAGAAAAGGTCTGACACCTTGACATCACCAAATAAAAGAGCTGGGTGTCAGCTAGTCCCATTCACCCAATCTTCATTAGCATTTCTATTCATGTAATTTATGCGGCTGTTTTGAGCTACTATTTTTAGCCTGAGAAGGTGCCATTTGCAAACATGGTCCCTGGCCATTAATAGCATCTCACAGCTGGTTCGTTAGCCGCTACGTCCCCACGATCAGCACTAAGCAGGGCTTTGGATGCAGCGGTGTTCTAATGCCGCACTTTTGTTGTCGGTATATGTGAATCCACTGCATTTAATGACATTTCAATTGGTCAACATCTTCACCGGAGACTAGCATGTCCGCTACAGAAATTGACATGCTGCGGGTGAGTTTGGGTATGTGGCCACAGTCAGGAGCCGCTGCAGATTTGACGCTGCGTGTTTATACAGCGGCAAACCTGCAGCGTCCAGATGTTACAGTATAGTGGATGGGATCTCTAGAAATCCCATGTCCACTATGCGTGCATATGAGGCTGCGGATCCACTGTGGACACTGACATGCGACACGTCTTTCAGGACCGCAGCATGTCAAATTCTCTTGCGGAGTTGCTAGTCTCCGCAACAGAAATTTGACCATTAGAATGTATTGAATGCGGTAAATATGCATGGTTCAGTGAACATATGTGGCTTTACCTGCGTTCAATAGAATGCAACGTTTTGGACGCAGCAAAAAATATGCTTTCAAAGCGCTGTTACATCCGGATCGTGGACACACAGCCTATAAATTAAAAAAAAAATGCCGTGGGCTCCTGCGTCATTTTTATAACCAGCAGAGAGAAAGCCGACCGTTGGGGGCTGATATTAGTAGCCAGGGAAGGGGCCATTAGCCAACAATGTTCCCTGGCTATTAATATCAGCCCACAGCTGTTTAGCCTTTACTGGCTAGATTACAAGGGGACCCAAGAAAAACATTGACGTGTGGCCCCCCCTATAAAATATAACCAGCAAAGGCTAAAAAGACAGCTGCGGGCTGATATTAATAGCGAGGGAAGGGGACATGAATACTAGCCCCCTCCACAGCTATTAATATCACCCCTCAGCAGTCCCAGAAATGGCGCATCCATAAGATGCGCCAAATCTGGCGCTTAGCCTCCTCTCTTCCCACTGCCCTGTAGTGGTGGTAAGTGAGGTAATGAGGTTGGGGTTCACGTCAGCCTTGTATTGGCGGCTGACGTGAAGCCCAGGTTAGTAATGGATGGCGTCTATAAGACACCCCCATTACTAACTGTGTAGTAAAATGGTTGCCGCTTTTTCAATAAAAGACACCACCAGAATAAAGTATTTTAATGAAATAAAAAACACGTTTTTTAATTTTTTATTTTATTTTTTTTATTGTACGGGTCCACGAAGCCATCGATTTTCTGAAAAAAAACGTAAAATAACAAACAACCATATCCCTCACCTGGCCGCCGTCAACGACGCAGTCCACGTACCGCCAACAATTGTCCCACGGCGATCCGGGTCACTTCTACAGCAGTGACATCATTAATGTATACTGACAGGGGTGTAAAATTACCCCTGTCAGTGTATATTGCTGTGTAGGAGGTCACTGGGGTTGATCAGCTGATCAGCCCCGCTGAGCTCTCAGCACCATCACCCTGGGAAGGTTCTTCAGAATGTTCCCAGGGTGAGGTCACGTGAACGATCAGCTGATTGCTCACGTGACCGCAGGTCCTGGAAGCACAGTATACTGCTGGGAGCGAGCGCGCTCCCTGCAGTATACCGCCGGGAGGAGAGTATCGCCGGGAACGAGGACACCGGGGGCCGCTGGACAGGTGAGTATAAGGATTGTTTTTTTATTCTTTTTTTTTTTCACTGCCGGTGGTTCCTGTCTCTGCTGAGGAGAACTACTGCTCCCCTCAGCAGCGCCGCTTTCGCTGTTATCAGAGGGAGTGGCAGTTGGATGAGAGGAGTTGTAGTCCTCCTCTCCCGACCCGGGTACCACCCACACCTCGTTTCCGGAGCATTTCCCGCTCATTGGCTTTAATTGAAACGCAGCAAATCTGCAGGTATAAATATTATAGCTGCAGATTTGTTGCATTTCAATTAAAGTCAATGGGCGGGAAATGCTTCGGAAACGCTGGGCATAATGGTCATGCTGCGTTTTTTTCCGCATTGCTAATCCTGAGCGGAAATTTCCACATCATGTGCACAGCACATCAGGATTAGCATTGCTATAGCTGGCAGACCTGTTAAGAAGCGTTTTTGCAGCGTTTCCGCGGCGGAAACAATGTCGCGAAAACGCATCAAACGCTTCATGTGCACATAGCCTTAGCAAGTACATTTAGTGCAGCAAAGATTCATCTCCACTAAGAGCACTAAAGCAGAGATCCTTAGATCAGGAACAGAACAGACATTTATAGGACATTTCAGAACTTTCCCAATTTTTTATGAAACCATTTACAGCTCATGCTCCATTGAACTACTGTACCCAATGTATTATATATTTTAGGAGTCGGTCCATTTTATACTGACTCTGATTTCACCAAAATGGACACAGACTCCGACTCCACAGCCCTGTGTGCAAGGGTCCAATTGTAATTTGTCACAACTCCTATAGAGGAATGTAAAGGCTGCTGTAGGACTACCAAGGAGATACTTTGCAATAAATGTGGAATACGGTGGTTCAGAGTCACCGCTGCCGAATGGTTCAAATATACGATCACACACGAAGGTGAAACATGAATGCGGTTTATTTTGTCAACTCGTTTCAAGGTTTTCAAACCTCTTCATCAGGACCAAACTTGATGTGACTGTATATTTGAACCATTACGCAGCGCGTACTCTGAACCACTGTATTCCACATTTATTGCAACAACCACGATTATAGCTCTTAAAGGAGGCACAGGGTGACCTCCAATTTGTTGTATTATCCTTTTGCCTGAGAACATTTATTTGGCTGAGTTTTTGGAAGCTAAACCTCATCTGTGTGTTGAAAGGAACAAACAATGAGGCATTGACCAGTGCCAGGGAAAGCATTGTTACCTGTCCTTCAAGCGTAATATTTTACTTTCTGCTGACGAGAACTTTACTGATTTGAAGCTGCCACAAACCACACACTTCAAATGCATTTCTCAGACTGACAAAGAGCAGCTTTCTTAGAAGATTAATGGAAGGATTAGCGGGGAGCAGGTACACCGAAGAAAGTATGTACAGGTGGGCAGTGTGGAGTAAAGCCAAGCACTGCTTACTTTCTGCCGAAATGTATGTTTACATAAGCTCGTCTAGTCCTATCGGTAGCATAGCACAACCGGTAATAATAGTATCGAATGTCAGCTTTGATTAGTCCGAGGGACGGTAAACATTCTGTGGGGCCTGACACTTTGAGAAGCCATTACACTTATATGGAAGCAATGGAATCCTTGTGTGTGTGTTTATTAGGAATTGTTATGGTGGCACATGAATGTTGGAACTGGTGGTTAGTTGCTGGAAACTATAACATAATGACAGATTAGTGCAGCTGATGAAAAGTGTGAAATAGTGGCTCAGTAGTTTGCATTGTTTTCTTGTTGCACAACAGCCCTTGATACAAATCTGATTAAGGGCAAAATCTGTTTGCAGTTTGTATGTTTTTCCTGCATGGTTTTAATCCTGATACTCTGGTTTCTTCACTCTCCAAAAATGCACTGGTGGGTTGCTTTTCTATTATATTATTCATCGTCTAATAAGAAAATGAGTTACGGTATCACCCACAGGTGTCCTGCAAACTAACAGCCTAATATATATGCCTGTGCTCAGTTTTGGTTTTGTGGTCCATACATGGACTGTATAATATGTTCGTATGTAGCCTAATGTAAATCAAATTAGTCCTTCGTTAAAGAAGGTGTCTCCCCCCCCCCCTCTCCTTGCATGCTTGTTTTAGTAAATACCAGGGCTGTGGAGTTGGAGTCTTTGTCCATTTTGGTGGCGTCTGTATAAAATGGACCTACTACTAAAATATATATAAAGAAATTGGGTTCAGTAGTTCAGTTCAGTGCAAGGGGTGCTGTAAATTTTTTCAAATGAATTTGGGAAAGTTATGAAATGTTCTATAAATGTCTGTTCTATTCCTGATTTAAGCTTTTAGTTGAGATGAATCTGTGCTGCACTTTATGTACATGCTCAGGAGTCAGGAAAATTGAGGATCCGGAGTCGGTGGTTTGGCTTACCGACCCCACAGCCCTGATAAATACATTGTATTCCCCTTTAAGTAAGAAACCAGAGCATTTTTTATTTTAACTTGGCACTGGTATTTTCCTCTCCTATTCCTCCTGGAAGTTTGTGAATAAATTTTGGAAAGAGTCATGTACTTATATACTGTGAGCAGTGATTGAGCTGTATCAGTCTGTGTAGAGATGCGCCCCCAACTGATAACACAGTTTAGTAAATTTTAAGGAGGAATAACAGAGGAACTATGCAATACAGAGATGTAAGAAAAGATGAGCAAGAATTGTTATATATGGGGAGTACAAGTACTTAATAAAATGGAACTATTAGGAGAGGTGATGACTCCTCTATAATGCTAGTAGAGTGGGCACCTAGAATAATGGCATACTGACGCTAGACACTGCTGCTTTGTTGCTTGGGTAGGGCTTTCCAATAATATGCAATTTCCTATTATATTTTTTTCATTTGCTGCAAACTACAGCTTCACTTTACATTTGCCATCTCTGCCTCCTAATAATTTAGCAACCCCACTTAAAGTTTGTGCGCCTGCCCTCAATTACCCCTGTATATCTTTTCTCCAGCACTGATTAATTCCAGTAAACTTGTATAAGGGTATGTGCACACGATGCAGAAATGCTCAGGATTTTTTCCTGAGCGTTTCTGCATCTCTCTGGCAGGAAAAAACGCATGCGGATTGTATATGCGGATTGTACATGCGGTTTCCTGCCAGGGACATGCGGAAATGAAGCGGTCTTCACTTTCATTTCCGCATGCGGGTTGACAAGCGCTTCCCAAGCGATTTTAGCATCACTTGGAAAGTGCTTGTCAACTTTACACTATATAAATCCATGCAACCGACATGGATTTATATAGTGTGTGAGTGTCAAAAAATAAAAAATATATACTTTACCCTCTGATGGCCCCCGGTGTCCTGCTTCGCTCGGTCCCGGCTGCCGGCAGTGAAGACTTTAGGACCTTCCGACGTCAGCGTCACGTGACCCGTCACATGACTCTGACGTCAGCGAAGGTCCTTCATTCAACCCCGAAGTGCCGCGAACCAAGCAGGAGCGCTGCGCGGGCCGTCAGAAGGTGAGAATATATGTATTTTTTATTTTATTCTTTTTTTTTTTAATGGTACCTGGGTCTGGATGAGAGTCCTCTCC
Organism: Phyllobates terribilis; assembly: GCF_046119375.1. NCBI lineage: Eukaryota > Metazoa > Chordata > Amphibia > Anura > Dendrobatidae > Phyllobates > Phyllobates terribilis. The sequence goes on along the minus strand of NW_027362767.1, from coordinate 253,120,265 downwards.
TCCACACCCGGGTACCATCCGCACATTAGACCGCATGAAAAGCGCATCAACATATACAGTGATGCGGATTCCATGCGGTCTAATGCAAGTCAATGGCGGCAAAAGAGCAGCGTTTCCGCAAAATTAATTGACATGCTGCGGATTTTTGACCGCAGCGTTTACGCTGCGGAAAAATCCGCATCATGGGCACAGCACATGCGGATTTCAATTGGGGAACATTGCTTCCCTTCTACCATGCGTTTTTCATGCGTTTCCGCGGCGTTTACGCAACTGCAAAAACGCCGCGGAAACGCATTAAATACGCATCGTGTGAACTCAGCCTAAGGCTCAGCGTACACAAACTGATATGAATAGTGGGAGATGTACATCAAAATTACTTTTACTACACGCTCAGGAAATAAGCAGAATACATGGTAAACATGACAGGAATTTCTAACAGATGTTCTCTTTATCATAGGCTATCTACGTTGATCTTTACACTTTATTTATTTGTGCATTTGCTGCAAAATCTCACCTGTAATTCGCAATCTGGATAGTCAACTGCAGCAATATATTTTTTTAATTATTATTTTTATTTATTATTATACCGCCATTAATTCCATGGTTCTTTACATGTTTAACCCTAGAACGCATACCTGGAGCCTCGCAGGCCCGCCCTGTTAATTGTTTTCTATTTTCTGCAAGATTTCTTTAGTTAGAATTTTGAAACTCTAGGTATTCCTCAGGTATATAGTTGTTTGTCATTTCCAGTTGGTCATTTATTTATTATTTGCACACGGGCCTAAAAGGCCACAGCTATGTGAAAGTGTAGATTTTTATGGTCATGCGTTCTAGGGTTAAAAGGGGTATTCATAGCAAGCAACAAATACAATAATTTGAAGAAAAACGAGTTGGTGACTAGTACAGGAGGAGAGAGGACCCTGCCCGCGAGGGCTCACAATCTACAAGGGATGGGTGAGGATACAGTAGGTGAGGGTAAAGCTGGTCGTGCAGCGGCATGGTGGAGCGAGGGTTACTGCAGGTTGTAGGCATGTCGGAAGAGGTGGGTCTTCAGGTTCCTTTTGAAGGTTTCCACGGTAGGCGAGTGTCTGATATGTTGGGGTAGAGAGTTCGAGTAGGGGGGATGCACTGGAGAAATCTTGTATGTGATTTTAGGAAGAGGGGAATAGAGAAGGTGATCTTTGAGGATTGGCGGTTGCGTGCAGGTAAGTACCGGGAGACAGGTTGTGGATGGCTTTATATGCCATGGTTAAGGTTTTGAACTGGAGTCTGGGCAATGGGGAGCCAGTGAACGGATTGACAGAGGGGAGAGGCCGGGGAATAGCGGGGGGACAGGTGGATTATTCAGGCAGCAGAGTTTAGGATAGATTGGAGGGGTGCGATAGTGTTAGAAGGGAGGCCACAGAGCAGGAGGTTGCAGTAGTCGAGGTGAGAGATAAGGGCGTGCACTAGTGTTTTTGCAGATTCATGGTTGAGGAATGTGCGGATCCAGGAAATATTTTTGAGCTGGATTCGGCAGGAAGTGGAAAGGACTTGGATATGAGGTTTGAAGGAGAGATCAGAGTCAAGGGTTACCCCGAGGCAGCGAGCTTGCGGGACTGGGGAGAGTGAACAGCCATTGACTTTGATAGATAGGATAGATGGGGAGGTTGAGCGAGATGGGGGAAAGATGATGACTTCAGTTTTAACCATATTAAGTTTTAGGAATCTAGCAGAGAAGAAAGATGAAATAGCCGACAGGCAGTGTGGGATTCTGGTTACTAAGGAGATGATATCAGGTCCAGAGAGGTAGATCTGTGTGTCCTCAGCATAGAGGTGATACTGAAAGCTGTGAGACTCTGAGCTGTCCGAGGCCGAAGGTGTAGATGGAGAATAGTAGGGGTTTTAGAACTGAGCCTTGGGGGACACCAACAGATAGGGGGCAAGATGAGGAGGTGGTGTGTGAGTGGGAGACACTGAAGGTCCGGTCTGTTAGGTATGAGGAGATCCAAGATAGGGCCAAGTCGGTGGTGCCGAGAGATGAGTGTGTATGTAGTAAGAGGGAATGGTCTACTGTGTCAAAGGCAGATGACAGGTCCAGAAGGAGAAGGACAGAGTAGTGTCGCTTGGATTTGGCGGTCAGTAGGTCGTTGGTGACTTTAGTCAGGGCAGTTTCAGTAGAATGGTGCGGTCGGAAGCCAGATTGGAGGCGGTCAAAGAGGGAGCAGGAGGAGAGGTGGGAGGACAGCTCAAGATGGACGTGTTTTTCCAGTAGTTTTGAGGCATAGGGGAGAAGTGATATGGGGCGATAACTAGACAGAGAGGATGGGTCAAGGGATGGCTTTTTGAGGACGGGTGTGATCGAGGCATGTTTGAAGCATGAGGGGAAGACATCAGTTGTTAGTGACAGGTTGAAGAGGTGGGTTAGGGTTGGGATGAAGACTGTGGTAAAATTTGGGATGAGGTGGGATGGGATTGGGTCAAGTTCACAGGTGGTGAGATGTGACTTGGAGAGTAAAGAGGAAAGTTGATGTTCCGTAATGACGGAGAAGCTGGTTTTAGAGGAGGAGAGTTGAGTAGATATGAGGAGGGACTGTGGGGACTTATGGCAAAAACTTTGTCTGATGGTATCAATCTTCTACTTGAAGAATGAGGCAAAGTCTTCAGCTGAGATGAGTGGAGAGGGAGAATGTGCTGGGGGACGGAGGAGAGAATTAAAAGTACTGAATAGCTGTTTAGGGTTGAGAGGCAGGGAGGATATGAGAGATGAGAATTATGTTTGTTTTTCTGCAATGAGTGTGGACCTGAAAGTAGTGAGGGCCTGTTTGAATGCGATGAAGTGCTCGTTGAAGTGGGACCTTTTCCATCTCCGCTCAGCAACCCTGGAAGCCCGTCTCAGTTCTTTAGTCAGGCTGGTGTGCCAGAGTTGTCTGTTGATTGTGCGAGCTTTGGTATGTATGAGGGGGGAGACCGATTCAAGAGCTGCAGCTGTTATGGTGTTATAGAAGGTGGCAGCAGCATCTGCATCATGTAGAGAATTTGTCTGTAAAAGGGAGGAGGGATTCAGAGAGTGAGTGTAGGTTGAGTTGTTTGAGATTTCTGCAAGGGTGTGCAAGTTTTTGGATGGGGGATTGTGGACCTGGAGAGGGAGAGAATGTGATTAAGTTGTGGTCATAAATAGGGAGAGGAGAGTTAGAGAGGTTGGATAGGGAACAAAGGCGGGTGAAGATGAGGTCCAGTGTGTGTCCATCTTTGTGAATGGCTGCGAAAGACCATTGAGAAAGGCCAAAGGAGGAAGTGAGGGATAGAAGCTTGGAGACAGATGAGTGGGAAGTGTCAATGGGGATGTTGAAATCGCCCATGATGATAGTGGGGATGTCAGCGGAAAAGAAATTAAGTAGCCCGGTAGTGAAGAGGTCTAAGAAGGTGGTGGCTAGCCCTGGGGAGCGGTAAATGACAGCCGGTTGGAGGGGGAGTAAATGCGCACGCAGTGCACTTCAAAAGAGGGGAGAGTAATGGAGGGTGGCAGTGGGATATGTGCGAAGGAGCAGTTGTCTGACTGGAGAAAGCCAACTCCTCCACCATGCTTGCCGCTGGGGCGGGGGGTGTGGGAAAGGTGGAGTCCGCCATACGAAAGTGTTGCTGGAGAGGCTGTGTCAGAGGGCATGAGCCAGGTTTCGGTGATGATGAGGAAGGAAAGTTTGGTAGTAATGAAAAGATGGATGTAGGAAAGTTTGTTGCCAGCGGAGCGAGCGTTCCATAGAGCTCCTGTTAGTGAGACTGGGGAAGCGGTGGCTGGGCGGATGGGTATAAGGTTAGAGAGGTTGCGGAAATGTGTGCTAGATCTAGAATGAAAGGTGACTGTGGGGATGTGGTGGGGGGCCGGGATTTGGAGAGATATCTCCAACAGTGAGGAGGAGCAGGAGAGGGCATGAGGTGGCTGTCTGTGCTTAGAGATGCAGGATTGTATGTTGAGGTATAGTTCTGAGGAGGAGGTGAGATGGATGGGGAGGATGGAGGAAGAGATGACCAGTTCCTTACTAGGTGTAGGGATTAGGGGGGTAGTAGAAAGTGAAGCATTATAGAAGAGAGAGTGGGAACATTGTTTACTGTGACTCAGTATCCAGTTCCCTTCAGGTTCAATTCAGGTCTAATTCAGAGCTGTATACTTCTTTAATACACACTTCTATGCTACTTTGGCAGTCGACGTCTTGCTGACGTCCAGCTCACAAATATATTTGCTACAAAGTGCAGGCAACTGTTAAACAGAGGGGAGTGGCCTCTGCTCATCTATTTCAGAAAATTAACACTGGGTCAGATGCTGGATATTTAAGCCACAGTAAATAAGGAGGTCATAAATTAGAGTGGGGGTAGACCAGTGAGTAGGTGAAATGCATGCCAGAGACTAATGCCAGCAAACTAAGGGAGAAATCACAGCATAGGCAAAATTGGGTTGCATACCAGAGACTAATGCCAGCAAACTAAGGGATAGTGAAATATACCAGAAAATGTGAAACCATTTATTTCCAAAGCCATGTATTATATCACATTACATTCAACCTGAGGGTCAAGGTTGCCATGTATGTGACACAGAATTTTCTTTTTATTAAAAAAAAAAAAAAACAGGGACAAACAAGTTTATTTGATGTGCCAAAAGTTCATTACAAACTTGCCATTGGATTCTCCCTATCTATGGATGGCTATCGATTTTGGAATCTGCAGATTGATTCACCCTTTCTAATTGCAAACTGGTATGGACATTGAGCTGATGTGTGAGGCTTTGGGTGTTTTGTGGAAGCCTGCCCAGGTGTCCAAAGACTGCAGATCACACCTAACTTTACCCCTTCATGACCAGAGCATTTTCTGTTTTTGCATTTTCGTTTTTTGCTCCCCTTCTTCCCAGAGCCAGCAATTTTTTATTTTTCATTCAATATGGCCATGTGAGGGCTTATTTTTTGCAGGACGAGTTGTACTTTTAAACTCCATCACTGGTTTTACCATATTGTGTACTGGAAAACGGGGAAAAAAATTCCCAGTGCGGTGAAATTGCCAAAAAAATGCAATTCCACTGGTTTTTTCACCACGTTAACTGAATGCTAAAACTGACCTGCCATTATTATTCTACAGGTCATTACGAGATCGTTGACACCAAACATGTACAGGTGATCGGCATCAAAATTTAGAATTTGACTCCTCAAAAAGAAAATAGCAACAAACATAGTCTTGTGACATAACAAATTAAAGCCTGTACAATTGTGAACAAAAGTATGCCTCTCCCATCTCTTATCATAATTCTAGCCCAAGATATGATAACAAATGTAAAGTCATACAAACCCAAAATTCAGGTTTTTCCAAATGTGAGGCAGTGACTGGGATCGTATACGAGGGACGTTATATATCCCCCAGAATGTGTACAGAGACCTATTAAACCCGTTGGAGTGCATTGCAGTCACAGACACAGCTGCGGCTGCAATGCAGGAACGAAGGTGAGCATTGACCTGGTCAGGCTATCTGGCTAAGGCAGAATAGTAAAACCCGGCAGGGCCTTCATTTCTTGGAGGAGGCTACTGGAAGGCAGTGGGGCGGCCTCCTCCCTCCAACCCGGGTTTTCCAGTGGCTCTTCCACAGGTCCTTTAAAAACCCTGCATTAAGGAGTAGTGTGGTTCAGTGTTGGGACCTGCGCTAGGAGTATAGCAGGAAAGCTCGGTGGGCCTGTTTGGCTGGGGATTTATGCAGAGGTCCAATAATACTGCAAATCCTGCCCCGAATGTCAGCTGACCACACCCACTGCAAGTTTCCGTAGCCCCTTGGTACCTCTGCCAGTGATAGAGGTACCTTTTGAACGGATTGCAATGGACTTGGTAGGGCCCATTGTAATCTCCGCTCGTGGCCACCAACATATACTGGTGGTCGTCGACTATGCCACCCGGTACCCGGAGGCTATATCGCTACGCCACACCTCGGCAAAACTGATTGCACGGGAGCTGTTTGCCATGTTCTGTCGCCTTGGGATACCTAAGGAGATCCTGACTGATCAAGGGACCCCTTTTATGTCCAAGGTGACGAGAGAACTGTGCAAACTGCTGAGAATAAAACAATTGCGTACCTCGGTGTACCACCCTCAGACCGACGGGCTAGTAGAACGGTTCAATAAAACCCTCAAGTCCATGTTAAAAAAGGTGGTTGCTAAGGACGGAAGGGACATGTTGCTACCCTATTTGATGTTCACTGTCCGTGAGGTACCCCAGGCTTCCACAGGGTTCTCTCCCTTTGAGTTATTGTACGGCAGACACCCTAGGGGTCTGTTGGACGTAGCCAAAGAGACGTGGGAACAAGAGCCGAATCTACATAGGAGTATAATTGAACACGTGACTAGTATGCAGGACTGGATCGCTGCGGTCATGCCCATGGTGAAAGAACATCTGACAGAGGCTCACATATAATAAAAGAGCCACGGTCAGATCTTTTAGCAAGGGCGATCGGGTGTTAGTACTGGTACCCACAGCCGAGAGTAAGCTCATGGCCAAGTGGCAAGGGCCATATGAGGTTTGAGAAAAGGTGGGGGAGGTAAATTACCGGGTGTATCAGTCCGGAAGGAGGAAACCTGAGCAGCTTTATCATGTAAACCTGCTAAAACCTTGGAGAGATCGAGAGTGTTTAGTTACAGACGTCACTCCAGGCATGTCGCTAGAGAGTTCTCTACCTTCAGCCAGGGATGCATCCAGGGGAGAGGTCAAGATAAGTGATGCTCTCACTAAACAGCAGCGATGGGAGGCTCGCTCGCTGGTGCAGCAGAATACCGATTTGTTCTCAGAGCTACCGGGTAGGACTATGGTTCTCCAACAAGACATTGTCACCGAACCTGGGGTAAGGGTACGAATGAACCGAACCTGGGGTAAGGGTACGAATGAGACCGTACCGGGTACCCGAAGCCCGGAGGCAAGCCATCAAGCCTGAGGTAAAACAAATGCTCCAGTTAGGCGTCATCGAGGAATCACGGAGTGAGTGGGCTCGCCCGATCGTACTGATCCCGAAACCAGACGGATCGTTACGCTTCTGTAACGATTTCCGGAAATTAAATGAAGTGTCGAAGTTGGACCTTTATCCAATGCCCAGGGTGGACGAGCTGATTGAGAGACTGGGGCAGTCTCAGTACTTTACCATGCTCGATCTCACCAAGGGTAACTGACAGGTACCTCTCGTGCAATTGGCGAAAGAAAATACTGCCTTCATAACTCCGGAGGGTCTATATCACTATGTGGTCTTACCTTTTGGGTTACATGGGGCCCCGGCTACATTCCAGAGGCTGATGGATATAGTGCTCAAGCCCCATCAGGAGTACACGTCCACGTATCTAGATGATATCATCATCTTTAGCACCGACTGATATACGCACCTATCCCAGGTACAAGCAGTGCTGGATTCTCTCAGAGCCACGGGATTAAAAGCAAACCCCTAAAAATGTATGATAGGGCTAGAGGAAGCCCGATATTTGGGGTATGTGATTGGCCGAGGAGTTATCAAACCCCAAATCAATAAAGTTGAGGCCATTAAAAACTGGCCTAAACCGTCAAGTACTAAACAGATGAGGGCGTTCCTTGGCATCCTTGGGTATTAATGCCGGTTTATACCTAATTTTGCTGGGAGCAAGGCGGGCCTGACCGATCTCTTGAAAGGGAAAAAATCGGTAAAGGTTCAGTGGAACTTTTAGGCTGAAGAAGCGTTTCAGTCCATGAAATTGGTCCTCATCAGCCCCAACTTCAAGGAAATCTTCATTGTACAGACAGATGTTTCGGAGGTAGGCCGAGGGGCGGTATTGTCACAAAAAGTGAATGGTGAAGAGAACTGGGTCACCTAGTTGAGTAGAAAGCTTAACCCGGCAGAGAAAAACTATAGCGTGGTGGAGGAGGAGTGTTTGGCTATTAAGTTCTGCTTGGTGACGGACCACTCACCCTTGGTATGGATGAGGAACGCCAAGGAGAGGAATGCGCAAATCACCAGGTGGTTTCTGTCACTGCAGAATTTCAGTTTCTCTGTAGAACATCTTTCTGGGAAGTCGCAAGCAAACGCGGATGCCCTGTTCCGAGCACCCTGTATGGTGACAAATGGTCAACCCCACAAGTTTGAACAGACGGGAGGTGACTGGGCAGTGACTGGGATCGTATACGAGGGACGTTATATATCCCCCAGAATGTGTACAGAGATCTATTAAACCCGTTGGAGTGCAGTGCAGTCACAGACACAGCTGCGGTTGCAATGCAGGAATGAAGGTGAGCATTGACCTGGTCAGGCCATCTGGCTAAGGCAGATTAAATAAAACCCAGCAGAGCCTTCATTTTTTGGAGGAGGCTACAGCAAGGCATTGGGGTGGCCTCCTCCCTCCAACTCGGGTTTTCCAGTGGCTCTTGCCACAGGTCCTTTAAAAACCCCCTGCATTAAGGATTAGTGTTGTTCAGTGTGGGACCTGCTAGGAGCATAGCAGGAAAGCGCGACGGGCCTTTGAATAGCTGAACCCACGCCTGGGAAGGCTCTGCACCCGTCAGGCTCTGAGCAGCCCGGCGCGGCCGTTGCCCCCGCCAACTGTTGTTCATGGACTTATGTTAACCCGTCTGGGAACCGGACGACTCTTCTGTTTTACCCGTGAGTTACATGAATAAAAGCTACTTATGTTGGACTTGCTTGGGTCACTGCCTCAGTTACTGCATGGTGTGAACACCGCCGCCTTACAAAAACTTTTAGAAATCTATAAAACAGTAACTAATGAATATAAAAATTCAAAACATTTTTAATTCAGTAGCATTTCAAAAAACAACAAAGAAAATAAATATACTAAGATATCAGGTAAAAAAAAATATTCAGATTTGGATCACTTGATTGAAGTAACATTTTCATTTTTTAGGCTTTTTCCACCAGGAAGAGACTTCATCTTATTCAATATAAGTCAATGGGAAGGCTAAAAAAGACGCCTGGGTATCTTTTTTAGCATTTTGTAAGTGTTAAAAGAAAAACAGCAAAAAAAAAACTCTCGCCAATGTAAAGGTGCCCAATTAACTCTGGAAAACGGTAACCAAAAATGCCGGAGGAAAAAATGTTGAATACAGTTCAGGAATTAACCAAAAACACTTAAGTTTACATGCCTGAAAAAAGCAACAATTCCTGATACATCCTCCACTTGAAAAATGGACGTTTTTGACTGCCGGGAAAAGGTACAGTGTGAACAAACGCTAAGACACAGTTGGAAGCTTACACGGGACATATTTAGTTTAGACCATTTTTTCTTCTATTTTCTCTGTTTTGCTGTCATAAAGTCCCCATTCTGTCAATCATTAACGTTGGTCGCATGCAGTTGGTAATTCTGAAATGTCATCATGGATTAAACCGGTTAGGAAAGAATATTCCTACAGACAACAGTGAAATCTAGTCCTATGTAAGTTCAAGTCAGGTCGGTGGAAAGCTGTTTATGTGCTTAGATTGGTAGTTTTATCATTGCAAGGTATTAGATAGCTTTGTGTATATAGTGAGTGCATTGGTTTAAATGCAGTTTCTAGATTGCAGATTTATTCATAGATTAGATACAGGTTCTGCAGCTTTGAGAGAGGGAAACAATCATTATGTAGGAGGCTAATGCTGACACTTCACTGCTTTGACACACAAGCAGATATTTAGATGAGAACAGATTTTAAGTGATGCTTGTTAGAAGTCAATGTGAATCTTACTTGACATTTTAAAAGCATGCACATGGTACAGCCTGGGTGACGGTTCATGGGGCCCTAGTAACTCTGCCACTGACTGACTGGTGCTTCCTTACATCACTATATTGAAAGCGATATGCAAATAAAATCAATGCTTGTTGAGGAAATAACCCATAATATGGCATCTGGGTATGGAAGAGAATACAGTAGCAGGTGACTTGGAGGAGGATGGGTTTCCTAATTCAAGCTGCAAATTACACACACACAAGTATTTTTCACATAATATATGTATTTTATCTCTAATAACATGTAATCCTTTTTTTTAAGTATTTTTTTAATCTTCATGTATTGGCAGCCACTTAAACCCCAGGGAAGCATATTATTTTTACACATGAACCCGCATTGTACGTTGCAACCCAGCAAGCCATTAGTTTATTAAGCAAGTTGACACGAGGGAGTATTGACACAACGCTGGGTTTCATTATAGCAGCTGCAGTATCAGGTTAGTCTCTCCGCCTTTTAATGAGAGCGCATAAATCAAAACGTTCCAGATTCATAACGAGCTAAATATTTCAGATGCTTTTTGCAAGCAGAGAAACAGCTATTGAGTGGTGTCTTTGATTATGAGCTGAATCTGGGCAGCTGTTTAACAGAAATGTCTGCCTGTCTGCTATTGTGCATCAATAATTCACCACCCAGAAGAACAAGTAGTCCCTCAGGTCTATTCTTACTGCGAGACAATCGCAGCTAGTGAGAGGAACTGTGCCTGTTTTGGGTTGAGTTCATTTTTAGTGGACCTATTGTGCTCACAGAAAGCTGAGGCAGCCATCTTTGTATTATAAAAAAATAGGGATATTGCATACATAGAAACCTTTTATTCCACACCCAGTGAGAGATAGGAGACCCCCACCACATACAGGGGTTATCCAGTAATAGGAGAGACTCCCACCACGACACACAAGTCATTCAGTAAGGGAGGAGAGACAACCTCCACACGCAGATTGTCCCCAAGAAAAAAAAATATATACATGTCCTGTATTTTTCTTGCGATACTAGAGCAACACCTTAAACTTTTTACTTTATAATTTATTTGCAGCCATAGTGGCTAAGTGTTTAATCTGCCTTAATTGTCCATACAGAATAAATTGATAATCTAGCTGAAGGATAGGTGATTGATATCAGATTGATAGGTAAGTCTCCTCCACCTGTCTGCTGTTACAAGCTGCACAGCTTCACTCACTTTGTAGCGGCTGCTGCAAAGTGCTGGAGAACAGCTTCTAGTCAGAAGATTTAAACTTTGTGTCATGTGTTTTCATCTGGCCGCCGGAGTTTGTGGTAGCTGATCTGTGGGGTTGCCGGGTCAAGACCCTACCAATCCCATGGATAAGTCACCAATACAATCTTACCAGTCAACCCATTTAATAGAAATTGCCAAATGCTCAAAAAAAAAGTATTGTGTATATAATTAATACAACATAGAAATGTGGCATCAAGTTCTGTTATTTCATTTTTTTTTCAGTAGAATAGAAAAAAAAGAGAGAAAAAATCCCTTTAAAATGTGAAATAGAAATCTTGGTTGCATTGCTGCTCATTGTTGGGTTATGTGTCTGCTAGGAACAAGTCTATATACAGTGGGACACTGTGTCTTAGACACGTAAAATCATAACGAGAAAAGCTCTTAATTACACAGCGGAAATCCCTTTTGCTTCACTTGGCAGGAATCTGGATGATTCCTAGAAAAGCTATTTTTCTATTTTAGGGCAGCTTTTGGTTTATTTAAAGCAAAATAATTACTTTTTGCCTCTGTTACTCAGTTCTCTACTTGAAGCCGCTGCAGGATTAATGGAAAGCAAAGCAAAACCATTACTATTTTTTGGAAGTTTGATCATTGAATTATATCCGGCATCTCCATAGCTTATGCACAATCCTTTTACTGAAAAGTGTCACAGCAACTCGGGCTGATTTTGGTCGAGCATTGTACTTGTGTTTTTTTGTCTCCCATATTGGGGAAGCAATTCCTGGACCTCAATGTGCTGTTAAGATCTATGGGCCAGACACCGATCTCCCTGAGAATCTACCTTTTAGATGTTATTATAAATTAAAGGAATCATTTCCAGTGTGAGACATGTTGATCAGGAGCGAAGACTCGGTTAGTACATGTCTCACACTTGGTAATACCCCCATTCATTTAAAGAGAACCTGTCACCAGCAAAAAATGCAATTAACCTGCTAATCTGGGCTTAATCTGCCGGTCAATAGCATTAATAACCTGCCTGGGGCCTGCACGTAGCCAAACACTGCAGGGAGAAAATGAACTTTATTCTCCCCAGCAGCATTCGGTTTAAGTCAAGGGGTGGCGCTGGCGTGGGTTCAGTATACAGAGTGGCGGCTGTAACCCTGGCCCTGACTGACACCTGCTCTACATTGGGGCTGTCTGTCAGTCAGGGCCGGAGGCGCTGTTACAGCCGCTACTCTCTATACTCAGAGTGATGACTGAACCAGCGCCGGCGCTGCGCCCCCCCCCCCCCCCCCCCGTGACTGAAACCGAATGCTGCCAGGTAGAATAAAGTTAAATTTCTCCCCACAGCTTTCTGCTATGTGCAGATTAAACCCATGTACAAATCAAGGTAAGGATTCAGCTTCAACGCATAAAAATGTAAAGTCTTTATTAGGACAATTTTAAAACAACGGCATTGTTGTGACGCACCAATTAGGTGTAGTTAGAACGTGGAAGGTGCAAAAATTGGAATTCCAATTTTTGCACCTTCCACATTTCAACTGCACCTAATTGGTGCGTCACAACAATGTCATTGTTGTTAAATTGTCCTAATAAAGACTTTACATTTTTATGCGTTGAAGCTGGATCCTTACTTTGATTCATACTTATTGTTTCTTCGTTTAGCAGAGACATGATCTCTTGCTTCGCTTCATGTAACCCACCGGGAGGCTTTCAAGGGTGAGCTGAATATTCCTTATGGTTCAGATTAACCCCATATGGTGGAGAAAATAAGTATTTGATACACTGCCGATTTTGCAAGTGTTCCCACCTACAAAGAATGGAGACTACTGTAATTTTTATTATAGGTACACTTCAACTGTGAGAGACAGAATCTTGAAAAAAATCCAGGAAATCACAATGTATGATTTTTAAATAATTAAATTACATTTTATTGCATGAAATAAGTATGTGATCACCTACCAACCAGCAAGAATTCTGGCTCTCACAGACCTGTTAGTTTTTCTTTAAGAAGCCCTCCTACTCTGCACTCATTTCCTGTATTAATTGCACCTGTTTGAACTCGATACCTGTATAAAAGACACCTGTCCACACACTCAATCACACTCCAGCCTCTCCACCATGGCCAAGACCAATGAGCTGTCTACGACACCAGGTACAAAATTGTAGGCCTGAACAAGGTTGGGATGGGCTACAGGAGAATAGGCAAGCAGCTTGTTGAGGAGGCAACTGTTGGCTCAATTATTAGAATATAGAAGAAACACAAGATGACTGTCAATCTTCCTCAGTCTGTGACTCCATGCAAGATCTTGCCTCGTGGAGTAAGGATGATTCTGAGAAAGGTCAGGAATCAGCCCAGAACTACACGGGAGGACCTGGTCAATGACCTGAAGAGAGATGGGACCACAGTCTCAAACATTACAGTTAGTAACACACTATGCCGTCATGGAGTACAAACCCTAGAACACAGTGAAGCATGGTGCTGGAAATCTCATACTTTGGGGGTGCTTTTCTGCAAAGTGGACAGGACGACTGCACCGTATTGAAGGGAAGATGGATGGAGTCATGTATTGTGATATTTTGGCCAACAACCTCCTTCCCTTAGTAAGAGCATTGAAGATGGGTCGTGGCTGGGTCTTTCCAGCATAACAATGGCCCAAAACACACAGCCAGGGCAACGAAGGACTGGCTCCATAAGAATCATTTCAAGGTCCTGGAGTGGCCTAGCCAGTCTCCAGACCTGAACCCAATGGAAAATCTTTGGAGGGAGCTGAAACTCAATGTTGCCCAGCGACAGCCCCGAAACCTGAAAGATCTGGAGAAGATCTGTATGGAAGAGTGGGCCAAAATCCCTGCTGCAGTGTGTGCAAACCTGGTTAAGAACTACAGGAAACGTCTGACCTCTGTAATTGCAAACAAAGGTTTCTGTACCAAATATTATGTTCTGTTTTTCTATTGTATCAAATACTTAATTCATGCAATAAAATGCAAATTAATTATGTAAAAATTATACAATGTGATTTTTCTGTTTTTTTTTGTTTCTGTCTCACAGTTGAAGGGTACCTACGATAAAAATTACAGACCGCTCCATTCTTTGTAGGTGGGAAAGCTTGCAAAATCGGCAGTGTATCAAATGCTTATTTTTCCCACTTTATCTGCAGGTTAATAGCATTTTTTTTGCTGGTGACAGGTTTCCTTTAAAATAAGCTCTGGAGGCAGATTCTCCGGTAGATCTATGTCCGCGACATAGATCTTAACATTTCATTTACATATTAAGAAAAATGTTGATTTCTCTGGAATAGCACACCGGATCGCAGATATCAAGGTATCATTTTATTCAACTTTCCTTGAAGTACATGCCCATATACACTACCGTTCAAAAGTTTGGGGTCATTTAGAAATTTTTATTATTTTTGAAAGAAAAGCTCATTGTTTTTCAATGAAGCGAACTTTAAATGAATCAGAAATGCACTCTATACATTGTTAATGTGGTAAATGCCTATTCTAGCTGCAAACGTCTTGTTTTTTATTGCAATATCTACATAGGTGTATAGAGGCCCATTTCCAACAACCACCACTCCAGTGTTTTAATGGTACATTGTGTTTGCTAACTGTGTAAGAAGGCTAATGGATGTTTAGAAAACCCTAGAAAACCCTTGCAGAAGTATGTTAGCCCAGCTGAAAACGGTTTGGCTGATTTGAGAAGCTATAAAATTGACCTTCCTTTGAACTAGTTGAGAATCTGGAGCATTACATTTGTTTGTTCTATGAAACTCAAAATGGCCAGAAAAAGAGAACTTTCATGTGAAACTCGACAATCTATTCTTGTTCTTAGAAATGAAGGCTATTCCATGTGAGAAATTGCCAAGAAACTGAAGATTTCCTACAACGGTGTGTACTACTCCCTTCAGAGGAGAGCACAAACAGTCTCTAACTGGAGTAGAAAGAGAAGTTGGAGGCCCCGCTCCACAACTGAGCAACAAGACAAGTACATTAGAGTCTCTAGTTTGAGAAATCGACGCCTCACAGCTCCTCAACTGGCAGCTTCATTAAATAGTACACGCAAAAAGCCAGTGTCAACGTCTACAGTGACTAGGCGACTTCGGGATGCTGGCCTTCAGGGCAAAGTGGCAAAGAAAAAGCCATATCCGAGACTGGCTAATAAAAGAAAAAAATTAATATGGGCAAAAGAACACAGACATTGGACAGAGGAAGATTGGAAAAAAGTTTTATGGACAGACTAATCAAAGTTTGAGGTGTTTGGATCACACAGAAGAACATTTGTGAGACACAGAACAACTGAAAAGATGCTGGAAGAGTGCCTGACGCCATCTGTCAAGCATGGTGGAGGTAATGTGATGGTCTGGGGTTGCTTTGGTGCTGGTAAAGTGGGAGATTTGTACAAGGTAAATGGGATTTTGAATAAGGAAGGCTATCATTCCATTTAGCAATGCCATGCCATACCCTGTGGACAGTGCTTGACTGGAGCCAATTTCATCCTACAACAGGACAATGACCCAAAGCACACCTCCAAATTATGCATGAACTATTTAGGGAAGAAGCAGGCAGCTGGTATTCTATCTGTAATGGAGTGGCCAGCGCAGTCACCAGATCTCAACCCCATTGAGCTGTTGTGGGAGCAGCTTGACCGTATGGTACACAAAAAGTGCCCATCAAGCCAATCCAACTTGTGGGAGGGGCTTCAGGAAGCATGGGGGGGGATTTCTCAAGATTACCTCAGCGAATTAACTGATAGAATGCCAAAGGTCTGCAATGCTGTAATTGCTGCAAAGGGAGCATTCTTTGACGAAAGCAAAGTTTGAAGGAGAAAATTATTCTTTCTAATACAAATCATTGTTTCTAACATTGTCAATGTCTGGACTAATTTTTCTATTCATTTTGCAACTCATTTGATAAATAAAAGTATAAGTTTTCATGGAAAACACAAAATTGTCTAGGTGACCCCAAACTTTTGAACGGTAGTGTAGATGGCTTAGGAAGGTTGATCCCTTTAACCCCTTCCCATCGTATAGATACTGCTCTGCGGGAGCTGCATTCCCACAAAGCGGCGCTGCGATCACGCGGGCTCACGCTGAGCACCGCCAAAATCCAGTTCTGGTGTCAGCTCTAACGCCCATGATCGGTGCTATCACTGATCGCGAGTGTTTAACCCCTGTGATGCCACTGTCAATAGTGACAGCGACATGGTAGAGCACACAGGGAGTGAGCTCCCTGTCTCCTTCCATCAGCACAATGCGAAGCGATTGCGCTGTGCTGATGGTCTCCATGGTGACCCCCGGTCTCAAGATGGCCACGGGGTCCTTCAGGGTCCTGCCGGAAGGTGGCCACTCAGCGCCTGCTCAGAGAGCAGGAGCTGAGACGCCTCCTTCCTGCCTGTCAGACTCTGATCTAATGCTCTGCAGTGCAGATGCACTGCAGAGTATTAGATCAGGGCAGGGAAAGTTGATGTCCCTTAGTGGGACAATGTAATAAATTATAAAAAATGTTAATAAAATCTAAAAAAAAATAATCACAAAATGAAAAAAGAAACAAAAAAAGTACACATATTTGGTATCGCTGCGTCCGGAACTGTCGCACTAATTAACCCCATCAGTGAACACCGTAAAAAAATAAATAAAAAGCAAGGCAAAAAACTATGCCTTTATCATACCGCTGAACAAAAAGTGGAATAAAATGCAATCAAAAAGACAAATGTAAATAAAAATAGTATCACTGAAAACGTCATCTTGTCCCGCAAAAAAAACAAGCTGCCATACAGCTCAGCGGAAAAATCAAAAAGTTACAACTCTCAGAATAAAGCGATGCAAAAATATATATTTTTTCTATAAAAATAGTTTTTGTGTAAAAGCACCAAAAATAAAAAACTATATCAATGAGGTATCATTGTAATTGTACTGAGCCGAAGAATAAAGCTGGCTTATCAATTTTACTACACACGGAACGGCATAAAAAATCCCCATAAAACAATTCCTGAATTGCTTGTTTTTGTTCATTCTGCCTCCCAAAAAACAGAATCAAAAGATGTCATTTGTCCAAAAATGGTACCAATAAAAACGTCAACTCGTCCCTCAAAAAACAATACCTCACATGACTCTGTCAGCAGAAATATGGAAAAATTATAGCTATCAAAATATGACAATTCAACTTGTTTTTACAATAAAAAGCGTCTTTTAGAGTGTGACAGCTGCCCAATTGTATAAAATACTATGCCACACCTGTGGTGTCAATATGATCCCCTAGATGATTTCATTGAGATTTCTAGTTTGTAAAATGGGGTCACTTATGGGGAGTTCGACTGATCTGGCACCTCAGGGACTCTACCAATGTGACATGGCACCCTCAAACCAATTTAGCAAAATCTGAACTCCAATATGCCTTCTTTTCTGAGCTTTGCACTGTGCCTCAAAAGTAGTTGTTGACCACATATGGGGTATTGGCTTACTCAGGAGAAATTGCACAACAACGTTTTGGGTCCTTTTTCTTTTGTTACCCCTGTGAAAATGCAAAATTTGGAGCTTAAAAATATTCTTGCGGGAAACATTTAATTTTTTATTCTCATGGCTCAACGTTATAAACTTCTGTGAAGCACAAACGGGGTTCAAGGTGCTCACCACACATCCAGATAAGTTTCCTGAGGGGTCTAGTTTCCAGACTGCTGTCACTTGTGGGGGGTTTCCACTGTTTAGGCACATCAGCGGCTCTCCAAACGCGACATGACGTCCACTAATTATGCCAGCAAAATTTACATTCAAAAAGTCAAATGGTGCTCGTTCCTTTCCGTGCGCCCAAGCAGTGGTTTTCCCCCACATATTGTGTATCGGTGTGCTAAGGAGAAATTGCGCAACAAATTTTGGGGTCCATTTTCTCCTGTTACTGTTGTGAAAGTAAAAAAAAAATGGGTCTAAAGTAAAATTTTTCTGAAAAATATTTATTTTTCATTCCACATTCCATTAATTCCTGTGAAGCACCTGAAGGATTAATAAACTTCTTGAATGTGGTTTTGAGCACCTTGAGGGGTTCAGTTTTTAGAATGCTTTCACTTTTGGGTATTTTCTGTCATATAGATCCCTCAAAGTCGCTTCAAATGTCATGTCCCTAAAAAATGTTTTTGTAAATTTTGTTGTAAAAATAAGAAATCACTGGCCAACTTTTAACCCTTATAACTTCCTGACAATAATAATTATGTTTCCAAAATTGTGCTGATGTAAAGTAGACATGTGGGAAATTTTATTTATTAACTAGTTTGTGTGACATAACTCTCTCATTTAAGGGCATAAAAATTAAAAGTTTGAAAATTGCTAAATTTTCACAAGTTTTGCCAAATTTACAATTTTTTTCACAAATAAAGTAAGTCATATCAAATAAATTTTACCACTATCATGAAGTACAATATGTCACCAAAAATCATTCTCAGTATCACCGGGATCCGTTGAAGCGTTCCAGAGTTATTACCTCATAAAGTGACACTGGTCGAAATAGGTTTTGGGGTGAAAGGGCTAATGGTGGTTTGTTACATGATGGCATCTGTTTTGGGCATTATTTTATGGCTTTAATTTTCTCATTTAACACAGAAGCAGTGTATTTCAATGAAAGACCCACTGAGAAATATCATCATGTTATGTTTTTGCACATATATCCATGAACACATTAGATGAAAACAGACAGTACTTTGTTCTGTACAAAGTTGAATGTGCTGACAACAAAATCACACAAAAATCATCAATGGAAATCAAATTTATTAACCAATAGAGGCCTGGATTTGGAGTCACCCCCAAAACTAAAGTGGAAAACACACTACAGGCTGATCCAACTTTGATGTAATGTCCTTAAAACAAGTCAAAATGAGGCTCAGTATTGTGTGTGGCCTCCACGTGCCTGTATGACCTCCCTACAACGCCTGGGCATGCTCCTGATGAGGTTGCGGATGGTCTCCTGTGGGATCTCCTTCCAGAACTGAACTAAAGCATCCGCCAACTCCTGGACAGTCTGTGGTGCAACGTGACGTTGGTAGATGGAGCGAGACATGATGTCCCAGATGTGCTCAATCGGATTCAGGTCTGGGGAATGGGCGGGCCAGTCCATAGCTTCAATGCCTTCATCTTGCAGGAACTGCTGACACACTCCAGCCACATGAAGTCTGGCATTGTCCTGCATTAGGAGGAACCCAGGGCCAACCACACCAGCATATGGTCTCACAAGGGGTCTGAGGATCTCATCTCGGTACCTAATGGCAGTCAGGCTACCTCTGGCGAGCACATGGAGGGCTGTGCGGCCCTCCAAAGAAATGCCACCCCACACCATTACTGACCCACTGCCAAACCGGTCATGCTGAAGGATTTTGCAGGCAGCAGATCGCTCTCCACGGTGTCTCCAGACTCTGTCACATCTGTCACATGTGCTCAATGTGAACCTGCTTTCATCTGTGAAGAGCACAGGGCGCCAGTGGCGACTTTGCCAATCCTGGTGTTCTGTGGCAAATGCCTAGCGTCCTGCACGGTTTTGGGCTGTGAGCACAACCCCCATCTGTGGACGTCGGCCCTCATACCACCCTTATGGAGTCAGTTTCTAACCGTTTGTGCAGACACATGCACATTTGTGGCGTGCTGGAGGTAATTTTGCAGGGCTCTGGCAGTGCTCCTCCTGTTCTTCCTTGCACAAAGACGGAGGTAGCGGTCCTGCTGCTGGGTTGTTGCCCTCCTACGGCCCCCTCCACGTCTCCTGGTGTAATGGCCTGTCTCCTGGTAGCGCCTCTGGACACTATGCTGACAGACACAGCAAACCTTCTTGCCACAGATCGCATTGATGTGCCATCCTGGAGGAGATCCCACAGGAGACCATCTGCAACCTCATCAGGAGCATGCCCAGGCATTGTAGGGAGGTCATACAGTCACGTGGAGGCCACACACAATACTGAGCCTCATTTTTACTTGTTTTAAGGACATTGCATCAAAGTTGGATCAGCCTGTAGTGTGTTTTCCACTTTAATTTTGGGGGTGACTCCAAATCCAGGCCTACATTGGTTAATAAATGTGATTTCCATTGATGATTTGTGTGTGATTTTTGTTGTCAGCACATTCAACTTTGAACAGCACAAAGTATTCAATGAGAATATTTCATTCATTCAGATCTAGGATGTGTTATTTGAGTGTTCCCTTTATTTTTTTGAGCAGTGTATTTTTTGTATACTGTTTGCAGTTTTGTACTGTAAGAAGCCAGACTCTTTGCATGTGGCTTTCTAGAAATGTTATGCTCCCTAACAAAAAGTTAATATTGGATTTAGCCAGACTGCCAAGAAACCAGCTTTCTATTCAACGGGACAGCTTAGTTTTTCCAACTGGCTTCCTGACAGCAATGGCCTCACAGCTTTGCTTTATACACTGCGGATCCAGAGCGTGAAGGGTAAATGCTGAAGGCACAGCAGAGCTTGTGAAGATGCATTGTTTGTGTAGACATAATAAACCACTGCCTCACTGGCCCTCTTTACTTAACCTGAAAATGGTGGTGACATTAAACCCAAAAATATACATATATATCCAAATATATATCCTTGAGTTGCTAGTTTTTGTCATGTTCTTACAGATCCTATCCAATCATTTCTATGTATCTGGGGACGTTAAGTACCTCACAACTCCCACAGGGATTTGGCATACAACTTTCCTAGACAACCAAAACCGTCTAGTAATGCAACATTACTCAACACTTCTTATATTGCTATTTGCCTTTTAGGGTGTATTCATAGATTTGTTGCAGAATTATCAAATTTATGCCTTTGCAACCAGAATAGTTTTTTTTGTCAGTTGCAGAAATGTCAGTTGCATGTAAATATACCTCGGATATTTAAAAGGGATGTCCAGTTTAGGAAACTGAGTCAGTAACTTGTTCTCTCTTTAGGATATACATCTTTTGACCATAGTGGAGAGCAGCTACAAAGAGCATCACCCACCGAATAACAATTGTGTAACTCTTAATTTGCCTTGCTGTGACTTCGTAAGAAAATTGAAAACTTGATGCCGCGACTTACTACCGATTTAAAGATGATTGGTGGGAGTCACAGGCGAGTGACACTTTGGGATCAGCTTATGAAGTGACACTTCTACCAAGTGGTGATTTTCCATAGTGGAAACCCCTTAGGGTGACATCCCATGTGGGAGCTGTAACCGGGGCCATAGTTGTACTCCACTAGCTTTACCAAATAACTAGCAAACATTGGACTCCTTATTAGACTTATTAGTTTTAACATGCAGCATTCAGTATATTTCTGTGTATCCTTTATGTTACACTGGACAGAGATTTTCTTTTTCTTCCAGTGCCACTTGGCATTATTTCAAGATTCGCCTTACACTTGCCACATGAACTTCAAAGTGATAAAATGACCTCTTCTCTGGACTGGGAACTTTATCCCCTATATTATATACTGCTGAAATAACCAGTAAGCTAAATAGGATCTTGTTTCTATTGGATAGAGTGACGAGAGCTGGCGACGTCTGGCTTGTGTTAGTCAGTGACCGCTGCTGGTTGCCAAGGAGTCGTAAATAAGATTCTGTACTCTGTGTATTCCTCCAACCAAAGTGTAACTGCACTTAAAGGGATACTCACTGACCCTAACAATAATCTTTATTGCTTGTGCAGTTGAATGCACTCTATTGCTATCTGCTATCAGCCATTTCATGTTGGAGAGGGACTAAATGTAGTGGAACTTATAGTGACAAAGAGTTCAGAAAGATCTTTTTTAAATGTTTATATCAGGTCTTATAACTGCACTGTTGACACCTTTTCTCCTTTTTAAAAGGGTTGTACTCTTTCAGAAAACTTTTCTGCATATGCACAATTAGTTGTAAAAAGACAAACTTTGTGCTTTATATTTACGCTCTCTTGGTCCAGCGCAATGTCTCCACTGCTCTCCTGATCTCCATTGTTTGGCTGCAGCGGTGATGTTGGCAGTGGGAGCGAGTTCATCTCTGTGATTGTCTGCAGCAATGTTGACATGACGTCACCGCTGCAGCTAAATAACAGAGACTGGGACAGCAACAGACACACTGTTCTGGAATTTGGAAGGGGTAAGTAAAGCACAGTTTTATGGGGTTTTTTTTACAACGAAATGTGCATATAGAGAAATGTTTTAAGAGACTACAGACTGAAATTTGTTCCTACCTTAGCCTATAAGCATTTTGAAACCTGGTTCTTTGCTTTTGTGTCTCCCATTTCTTTTTTTTTTGTGTGTGTATTTTTAATCTACTTTTCCAAGAGCTTTGCGTTATGTCAGTGGGTAGAAACATTTGTGTTTACGTTCACAGTCTGACTGAGGGCTATGACCAATCACCTTCTTCATTGCTGATGTTGTCAGGCGACTGTCAGTATGTAGGAGAAGATGCTAAAGAGGTATTATAAGAGGGCTGTTCTTAGGCCCTTTGGCCATGTTTCTACTTGCGGAAGTGCTGATTTATTTTCTGCAGGTCCTTGCTCCAAAATACACTATCAATCTACTTGATCATAGTATTTTTGCACTCAGGCACTGTTCTCTGCTGTCCCTGCCAATTCTAGCGGCGGTGTATATGCTCGATCATTAGTTCATTTAGTTCTGCTCATTGTTGTACATTTACAAATAATATTGGGGTCTCCATTCTAATTTTGGCTGAGGCCCTCTCCATTTGGATGTTTCTTACTTATCATTTTAGATGGTTTTCAGGCATTTTATGGCCTGCGTGCAAATTATACCTAAAGGGGTTGTGCCACCATAAAGAATACAGTTAACCAACCAGAAAAGGTGGAAATAAATGGAATCACAGACACTGTGCTTATAGCAGGCTGTCAGACTTGTGACAGAGGATACTTTGTGCACGCTGTGTCTGGGGAGTTGGGGAGACTCTTATGACAGGAACTGCGCAAATTCGACCAGCTGATCACCCACTACTAGGACATAATGGAATAACGCCAGGGGGCGCCAGAGAGCAGAATTCAAAAAATAAAAGCTTGGTTTATTTTGAATGAAGCATAATTTTGAATCACTATAAATTACAAAACTATCCATTTCCACCTTTTCTGGTTGGTTAACTGTATTCTTTATGGTGGCACAACCCCGTTAAAAGCCCATTATACTTAGCGCCCCCGCAAAAAGTGCCTGTCTGGAGGACTCACCTTTTAGTGAATTATGCTAATGACCTATTGATCCTAATTATGTAAGCTTACTGTGTCACTTGAAGGAAAAAAAACACTTGCTGAATGTATCCAACATAAATAATAGCTGTTCAGATTAGTAATGGATAAACACTGTAGGAAAACAGAATGCACCAGACCATAGGGTGATGCCTTTATAAAAAGATATATTAAAACTAGGTAATCTGCTCACCTGAGCGAGTTGTGTAGGTACAACTCCTAGGATCTCAATAACTGTAGCTGCTTCCCCGTGGCTTGGGGATGAACTCCACCAGAATGATTGAAGGAAAAAATTCATGGTTTTGGGCTGCGCTAACCGAAATGATGGTCAGTTGATTTTTATACTTGAGAAAGACGCCACTCCGGTGTGGCAATGCATTGTGGAAAAAAAAAACGCTTCTTTATAAATTGGTTCAAGGATCATCATTTCGGTAATTGCAGCCCAAAACTGTGAATTGTCTTTTCCTTCAGATAAGTAATGGGACACTTCTAACATGGAACAACCCAAACCACTAGTAATTGAGTCCCCGGGTCATCTTCTTCTGTCCTGACAAGTTATTAAAATAAAAATCTGCTTGTCAGTTTTTCTAGTTATTTCTAAGGAAATTACGGTAGTTGCAGTTTGATCATTATTAGGCCCCAACTTTTTAAGGTGTCTAAAATGCGAGAGTGCCTATTTTATACCGAAATCCATATACAGGAAAAGTCCATCTGACATGTTATGGATCCAAAAACATATACTTTGTGGTAAAAATATTTACATGAATTTACTTAATTGTTCGGCATCTTTTTATTGGCTTTTACGCATCATGGTGGTATTCCCAATGCACGGACCTAAATATAGGGACTCATTGAGGAGTTTGATGCCACTATAGCCTTGGCATGTAAGCGGGATTTCACTATGATCAGTATATATGTGATATATGGGCATTTGATAGATCGAATACCAGAGAACCTGTCACCATCGTAATCCCATGGATACAAGGTTATTGGAAATGTCACCAATTGCTTCCCCTGACTGGTTTACCTAACAGCACCTTTTAGACTTGTGTCTATTGCCATCTGAAACTTTTTACTTTTTCATAAAGTTCTCTTTTTCTTTTTGGTGTCAAAAATCAGCTCAGTTTAGAAAAATGAAGAGTTGGATTTCATGTCCGTTTGGCAATACGTGCTTTCTAACAATCTGCGCATTTATGCAAATATCTTTATAATTGGCGTCTTCTGATATCGTAAGGCTTTGATTTTACTTTACCGCCGGTGAATCTCCGTGTGAACCTGACAGCATAGAGGATTACTTTTTGCTTCGCCAACACAGTACATTATCAGGTTGCCCCAATTTGTTTAAGATTCTGAAAAATTTAGACTAAATCTAATTAAAAACTAAAGTGTCTCACTTGTCCCATCCATGCTCCACATTCTGTCATGTAAGCCATGTGACTTTAATTTTTTTTAAATTTATACCACAGTTTTGTTGTTTTTTTTTTCCCCAAAAAATTTGTTCAATACTGATCCATAATTTATAGCGCTGTCCCAAGCGTCTGATTTGTGTTTACAGTCTCTGTCCTCTCCTCGAGCTATGCAGAGGAAGCGAGTGAAAGACAACGAGAATCGCTGCATCCTAGAAATATATTGTTACCGTTTCCTTGACAACTGGGAATCCGCTCACGGCTAAGATGAAAGCATGTGGGAGTATTTGGAAAAACTACCATCTCTGCTGTTGAGAATAGAATTTGCAACACAATGGGAGACAAATTTATGGCTTGCTTTTTTGGGGTGGGGAGGGAGATAAACAGCATTTTTTTTTTGTAATTGGAACGTCATGTCAAAGTAATGAAAAAGACATCAATGAGAAAGAGAACCTCTAAAGCAGACGGATAATTTACAATATAGATTTGAAAATAATAGTAAGTATAAAAAGAAATATAATAATTGTCTTGCTGTGATACTGAATATAGGATGTTGGCTGTGCAGCCGAGGGGAAGTGCTCCTCATGCTGCTTGTTCATTGACCTGCTGTTAGTCGATCTCAGGAGACACAGAGCCCAGCACTCTTTGCTTATACCAGGCTCCCAACAGTAGCACAGCAGGCAGCAAGAAGTCAGGATTGTACCATTCAGCTTCCTCCTGAAAACCAAATCCAGTACCTGACCATCATCTACTCTCATGCTGTTTTTCTTACAACATAGCTTGTTACAAATTATCACCTGTTTGCTGTAAGTAAATAGGAGCATTCTTGTTACAAGGCTTCTCACGATTTCTACTATAGTATCCAGTCTAAACTATCCTCTAAATTCATTAAAGGGTTATTCCCAAAATCATAATATGCTCTTCGTTTTCTAATCATGTGCCAGTACAAACTATTTATAAATCTGCACTGATTTGCAGTTATCACCGCCTAATGATTACCCCATAGCTCCCTCTCTACCCTCTATAGCTACGAGATCTGTCCTCCATAGTTTTAATGCTGTTGGTCGAGCATAGAATGCCCGACTAATAAAACATCTGACAGTGGGTTGGAGCACAGCCCAGTTTTGCCACAAATCCCGCCTGCATTTGTGACTAATTACCCTGTCTAATTCATGAAAAAGAGATGCACCTATGACCCATTTTAATTAAATATCCCCAGACCCTCTCAAAGCATCCTCATTGCACTGACAGCCGGGCTGTAGCACAGCTCAGCCATTCTATGTTCAGCTCTGCTACGCATGTAGGGGAAAGCATGATCATGCTCAGAAGATCCTTATGAAACACCAATGAAATGGGGAGTTTGTAAATAGTTTTGAATGTAGTGATCCATATTCATTACTATCAATTGTCAACTAATCCATATAAATAAAAATTGTCCATGTTGAGATCTGCTGCACTAAGGAGAAGCACAGTGCTTAGGACTGCACATTAAACTCTGTGAAGCTGGATGCACACAGGGGCAGGAGGACATGAAAAAAAGACAAACTTTGTTAGACTTGTACTATACATCTATATTAACAATAGTCATGCAGATACTTTAACAGCAAAACAAGTCTGGTTTCCTAATAGTTTATTACAATGTGTCAGTCTGTGTATAGCAGGGATGTCAAACTCAAACACACAGAGGGACAAAGTGAAAATTTGGACAAAGTCGCGGGCCAACCAATATACAGTATAATGCTCCCCACAAAGTCTGCCATATCGAATAATGGGCCCCATATAGTCCTCCATACAGAATAATGGGCCCCACATAGTCCTCCGTGCAGAATAATGGGCCCCACATAGTCCTCCGTGCAGAATAATGGGCCCCACATAGTCCCCCATGCAGAATAATGGGCCCCACATAGTCCCCCATGCAGAATAATGGGCCCCACATAGTCCTCCATACAGAATAATGTGGCCCCACATAGTCCTCCATACAGAATAATGTGGCCCCACATAGTCCTCCATACAGAATAATGTGGCCCCACATAGTCCTCCATACAGAATAATGTGGCCCCACATAGTCCTCCATACAGAATAATGTGGCCCCACATAGTCCTCCACACAGAATAATGGGCCCCACATAGTCCTCCATACAGTATAATGGGCACCACATAGTCCTCCATACAGAATAATGGGTACCACATAGTCCTCCATGGTGGTGGTTCTGGTGTCGCGGGCCAAATAAAATAACCCTGCAGGCCAGATTTTGCCCACGGGCCACAGTTTGACACGTGTTGTCTATAGCGTATCTTTCTGGAGTACGAACAGTTCAGTTCTCAAAGGATTCATAAGTGTAGGAAATTTTCATCTGTGACAAATATTTAGCACTGCACCTGTCACTGGATGTAAATATGAATGTTTGTTTGTCACATCAAGCAGAGTTCCTGAAAATTGTGAGCATGGGGAACATACAGTATATTATAAAGTTGTAGAATCTTTGCCTAAAATTTTCATATACACAATGTCCCGACATACTTTCATTATCTAAACTGTACCTATGTCCTGTCTTCAGCTCTGGTCTCAAACTTCACTTCCATGTTTGGTTTGATACAGAGACAACTTCCAGAGTTGGCAGGTTTTACGGTAAGTGCTGTGTACGAAGAGGGTTGGTCGACTTCTAGCATCAATGCTAAACTATGGAACTAATGGTGCTTTAAAAATAAATAGTAAAAAAAAACAATTGAAATAAACCAGTCAAATGGCATCCTTCACACACATCAATATTTATATGTTGTCACAGTACGTTCTTCTGTCATTTTACTATCCCAACGAGTTAGTGAAGCAGAGGGATTTGACTGGTAGGGTATCACTAGAATATTTATATATTCATTTTACTTGCTTATATAGCGCCATTAATTCCAAAGTGCTTTACATGCCATCAATATCCGATCAGCAGTGGTTTGACTCTTGATCCACTTCTAATTGCGAAAATGAAGAGGCAGTGTTATGCCATCTTTGTCTATCCTGAGACAGACTTTACATGTTATTTGTAATTCTAACAGGAACCGGAGACAAAAAGTTCCATAGTAGCTGCTGTATTGACCTGTGGCGATCCACAGGGGGGACCTGAACCTTGCAAGCCGAGCCCACATCTTTTCCCACACACGATAGCTGATTTAATCAGCCATTATGTGCCATTAACAGCCGCGGATGGAGTGGAGCTCCGCCCCCAGCTATTAACCTGTTAAATGCTGCTGTCAATCTGACAGCTTCATTTAACACGCGCCGGCAGGGGGGCACGTTGCTCCACGCTCCCATCGTCCCGGCAGTGACGTAATTGCGTGGTGCCGATGGGTTGCCATGACAGCCGGGAGTCTGCTGAAAACCCCGTGCCTGTCATTACGATACTCCTGTGAAAGCTAGCCTGTGGCCGTCATTTATAGGAAATCATGATTCTCTCTATACGTATTAATCCTATCAGTAAATGGCGTGAAAGAAAAAAATCAAAACGCCATTATTATGGTTGCTGCAACTTTGCAAAAAAAGGGAATCAAAACATTGTATCTACCCCAAAATGTTATCAGTAAAAATGTCAGCTCAGGGTGCAAACAATGAGCCCTCACACATCTCCATATGCCGAAAAATTAAAACATTACGTGTCTCGGAAAATGTCAACAATAGCAAAATTTCTTTTTACAGATATCCAATTTTTTTTTCACCACTTAAATAAAAAAAAACCAAAAACTATACATATTTGGTGTTTGCGTACTTGTACTGACCTGGAGAGTCAACCAGTTCAGCTTTACCATATAGTGAACATGGTAAATAAAAAAACCAAAAAACTATTGTTAAATTGCATTTTTTCCCCTTTTCCATTACACCATTTGGTAGAATGAATGGTGTCATTCAAAAGTACAACTCGCAAAAAACAAGCCTTCATACGGCTATATTGACGGAAAAATAAAAAAAGTTATGGCTCTTGGAAGAAAGGAAGGAAAAAAAATGAAAATTGCTGAAGGGTTTAAGCAGGGTTTTCTGCCAGAGATAGTCAGTGCTACCCATGAATTTCTATGACAATGGCTGCATTTCTCAAAGTAGTATTTAGGCTATATGCCCACGATGCAGAAATGAAGCAGAAAATTTCTGCAGCGTTTCTGCATCTCCCTGGCAGAAAAAACGCATGCACATTGTACATGCGTTTTTCCTGCAGAATACATGCGGATTCACATGCGTTTCCGCATGCAGATTGACAAGCGCTTTCCAGGCGATTTTAGCATCACCTGGAAAGTGCTTGACAACTAGGTCACACTATATAAATCTATGCAAACAGCATGGATTTATACAGTGTGAACCGTAAAAATAAAATAAAGCTATACTCACCCCCGATGCCCCGGCGTGGCTGCAGCGCTGCTTCCTGGCTTGTTCCTGGCTGCCGGCATATCGCGAGACAGAGCGGTGAAGGGCCTGCGGTCACATGACTGTGACGTCACCGAAGGTCCTTCAGCGATGCCGGCATGCAGAGAAGCCTTCGGAAAGGTGAGTATAAACTTTATTTTTTATTTTATTCTTTTTTTCACAGGTACAATGGTACCCAGGTCAGGATGAGAGTCTTCTCTCCTCCAGAACTGGGTACCATCCGCACATAGAGACGCATAGAATCCGCTTGTCAAATGTACAGATTCGCATTCTATGCGTCTCAATGCAAGTCAATGGCGGCCATTCCGCTGCGCTTCCGCAAAATTAAATGACATGCTGCGGATTTTTGTACGCAGCATAAACGCTGCGGAAAAATCCGCAGCATGTGCATAGAACATGCGGAATCCCCTTGGGGACCATGGGGTGCGGATTACCTAGCGTTTCACAAGCGTTTACACTGCGGAAGTTCCGCAGCATAAACGCTTGAAAAACGCTACGTGGGCACCCAGCCTTTAGCTTATTTTCTGATTGTAATTGGAAAACTAGTCTGGAAATCATGAAATCTTTCTGCACAGGTGTTTGTATGCATTGGTTCATGAGGTCTTTTCGAGGTCTTCTTGTTCACTGGCCTTTACGTTGAACATAGAGTGCTTGACTATAATGCTATTTTGTTTACCTTGAGGCCTTGGTCCCTGTGATATATTGCAGATCACATCTGATCAATTCTGATGGCAGCTTATTGTTTATGATCGGTATTTCATTCATATGGCTCCTCTGTCACTAGTTTTGTTTTTGATCAGTTCGTTATTAGAAATTCCATTCCTGAATGGCTTATTACATGAGCTTTGAACTTCCTCCTGCTAGGTCTTTACTGTAACAGCAGAGAATGTCTTTATTATGCTGTACAACTGTATTTTATTACTTTGTACACAGTTATTCCAGCCTCAGAATTTCTCTGCATCACTTTTCAAGTTAATATTTTGCTTGACAAACAATATTGATCTTTTCATTGCTGCAGAGAGTCTTGCAATGGACTGACATGCAAGAAACGTAACTCCCCTGGTTGTTGTTTTTTTTAAAGGGGTGTTCTCAAGTTTAAAAGTTATCCCCCATTTACTAGATAAAGGATAACTTTTCAATCACTGGGGGTCTGACTGCCGTAGCCCCCACCCAGGGTCGGGCACAGATAGGAAAGGGTCCCTGTGCAAGAACATTTTTGTGTCTGTTACAGAAGCTGCTTGCAGCTTTGAAGACCCACCTAGGTCTAACATGCCACTCCATTCATTCTAACAGCAGTGCCAAAGATCAGCCAGGCACTGCGCTTGGAAATATCCAGCCCTTCCTTTAAGAATTAAAGCAGCGGTAGGGTGCATGATCGACCTCCGCTCCATTCGGTTTGGTTGGACCCCAGCGATTGGACAGTTGTCTCCTAACCCGTGAGTAATGGATAACTTTCAAACTAGAAAACACCAATTTAATGAGTTTTGGATAATGATTTATTCACTTGATGCTTTCAGATCACAATTTTTGCAAAACTTTGGAAACACCCAGTGGATTTGTCCTTTCCAAGCGAATAAATACTTAGGCCCTGGATTCATCATTGCTGTTTCTCCAGGTTTCAAGAGTAATTTGCTCCTTTTTAATGCCGTTAGTATTTGTGCCTTATTCTCTATATGTTTTATGCCATTTTTCGAGTTGTATTTCTTTTATTTTTTTTATTTTTCCAGTGAGTGTTTTGATGAGCAAAAACGGAGCAGAAACTCTCCAAATGCTCCTCAGAAACTCAAAACTCCTCAAAAACTTGTAGGTTCTGTTCAATGGCTATGTGCATATGGAGGCTTTTTGCTGATTGTTACGAGGAGAAACTTCAAGTTTTTGAGAATTTGGAGAGTTTCTGCAGTTTCCGCTGCAAAAGCTCTTCGAAAAACTCAATGTGCACAAAGACAGGTTTTCCTCCATAAACTCTGCAAAAAGTCTCCTTGCG
Organism: Phyllobates terribilis; assembly: GCF_046119375.1. Taxonomy (NCBI): domain Eukaryota; kingdom Metazoa; phylum Chordata; class Amphibia; order Anura; family Dendrobatidae; genus Phyllobates; species Phyllobates terribilis. The sequence goes on along the minus strand of NW_027362767.1, from coordinate 253,089,392 downwards.
CACATATACCCGAAGTGTCGCTTCTATTGTGTGATTGATGCAAGTTGAGCTAAAGTGGGATAATTATCCAACTTCTGCACCCAGGTAATATATCTGTGCATGCTCTTATTGTGCAGTTCTAAGTCTCCGGGTTTGTCCAAATATACCCAACTTTTGTTACAGCTACTGCTAGGCTTTATACAAGTTGTGTCAAATATTATCGCAAAGTTCATTATAAATATTTAATTTTCATCCCGTAGATGGTCTTATTGCTGTCTGTACAGTAACACCAGAGAATTGCTTTACATGGTCAATAAGTGACATTTTATTATTGTTTGTAGACACTGATTTCACCTAGACTACCTCATTGTGTTCATTCCTCTATCATCTCTTATGTTAATATTTTACCATCATTAGTCCTATCTGTGTCGTTGTGACAATATTGGCTTTGCAATTTTTTGCCATCCTAAGGCATATATGGTCAGCAACTTGTAGACTCTTATCAGGCTTCTCCTATCCATAGCTTGCTACTTCTTGGGGTCTGGCTATTGGGGCCCTCAGTGTTCCCAAGAACAGGGCTTTGAATCCCCATCTTGAATTGAGCAGATGTGCACATGCTGTCACGGTCACGGAGGCCAGCACTTAAGCGGAGCCATGTACTCTTCTTCTTCAGGCTGTCCCATTGAAAATTAATATAGAGTAGATTGAGCATTTGATCCATTCAAGACTGGGCTCTGTGGAGCCCCGTTCTCTAGATGCCAGTGGTTGGACCCCAATGATCAGCAAGATCTACCCTATTCTATGAATAACACATATGGTAAACGCTGTAAAGGAGAAATTAATTGAAACGGCAGGATTACATTTTTCGGTCACCATACCTCCTTAAAAAAAGTCAGATTAAAAGCAATCAAAACACTGAGTATAACACAAATTGGTCTCAACAAAAGCTACAGCTCACCGTGCAAAAAGAAAACTACTACACAGCTCCATCTACATAAAAATATTACAAGCTTTGGAAAGTAGCAACACAAGCCATTTTTTATTTTTTATTTTTTTATTTTTTATTTTTTTTACAAAATTCCATTTTTTGTCAACTCTTAAATAATAAAATAAAAAAAAATGCAAAAACTATCAGTATGGTATCACTGAAATTGTACTGATATGGAGAATCATTTGCCAGGCCATTTTTACTCCACAATCATCAGGACAAAACCCCCAAAAACATTGGTGAATGTAAAATACAAACAGACGAACACATATAGAATTTAAAACCGGTGCACATGGAAAGTTTAATATGGCCCAAAAAAAAAAGCACAAAACACTGATAACGTGAAAGAAAAACAGAGGTGGACAACCACTTTTAATGTCATTCTAGTGATGTCATTGTTCAGTAGTACATATACAAGGTATGCCATAAGCTCTTACCAGGGCAGAGGCTAGTGTGAATATGGAACATACGTCAGTGTTGTATAAGTAGATGTAATACATAGGTTTCGACCTTGTGTACAGGTGAGATTTTCCTTAGGAGGTTATCGTTTGGTTGTTGTATCGCTGTGTGGTATGTGAAGAATGGGACTCGTCTGGCAAGTTACACAAAAATGTCCACGATTCCCAGGGCGCTGACGGTTACAAGTTTATATTACTTATATTTGTGTCACTACACATGAGTTATCATGTCATTAGTGCGTCCCTGCTGACAGTCACAGCTCGTGCACAGAGGCCCTATTATGTCTTTGTAAATCTCCAAGTTGTACAGAACTGGTATATAGCTCCTATTACTGTGTGTATGCCTTTCATCTTTATACATAGACTATTTCTTTCTGTAAGAAATCGCTAACCTTGACGCTTTACTGTCCCTTTCCTCTCGAGCCATCATAAATATGTTGTATTTACAGAAATATTCCCTTCCAAATCTTCAATGACATCTTGTGGACTTTGCAAACCAGCTTTTACCTCTCTTCTAAACGATGACTAATTGGTCTAATAACCCATAGTCAAAACCTCGTCGTCTAATTACCCGCTCTGTTTCATGAGTCAATGATGCTCAGCACACCCAGCGCGGTATAAATATAGATGGATGCTAATAACATGTTGGCATGACTCATTGAAATTCTGGTGACCCGGCGCTGACAGGGGAGATCATCCACAATAAACGGATTGATTTGATTTAGTGGAACATCAGATTTACAGCTTGTGAGTGGCCAGATTATGTGTTGGAATTAATGGATAATTCCTTCCAAAATCAAATATGTAATGATGGACGCACAAAATACAGTAAACTCCATCGCTTTCTCTGTCTTGGTTGACTCATCAGATTTTTAGCACTATTTGAGAACCAAAAACAAAATCCAATACTCCAAAAGATGCAGGAAATAAGTTCACGGCCCTGTCCTGTTTTATGCAAAGAACGCATCCATAATATTGCGGTATAGGGCCAAATCGAACTCCCAGGGTGCTTTCTGTGCTACCAACAACTGTGATCAGTCATAGGAATCCATATAATCAATAATACCAAGTCTTTACTTTGCTTTACCTCACCATTGATGTATTGTTACAATAGGCAGCTACCAAGTAGCTTAATAGAATATTTATCCTAAGTACCGGGGTATTATTATTATTTATCATTATATAGCACCATTTATTCCATGGCGCTTTAAATGTGAAAAAGGGCTATACGTAGCAAAAACAATTAGGCTAAGTGCCCACGATGCAGAAATGAAGCAGAAATTTTCCGGAGCATTTCTGCATGTCCTTGGCAGAAAAAAACGCATGCAGATTTTCCATGCATTTTTTAAGCGTTTTTACTTGCATAAAAATTGTACAGGCAAATCCGCATGCGGAAACGCACAAGAAATGGTCATGCTGCGTTTTTTTCCACACCTAAAATCTGTGCAGAAAAAATCCTGACAATGTGTACAGAACTTGCAAAATGTCATGGGATAAGATGTGTAATGCGTTTCTGCTGCATTTCCGCACAGAAAAAAAACGCACAAAAAACGCACCAAATCTGCATTGTGTGCACATAGCTTTACAATAATCTTGAACAATACAATTCAGCGACAGGAGGAGCGAGGACCCTGCCCGCGAGGGCTCACAATCTACAGGGGATGGGTGGGGATACAGTAGGTGAGGGTACAGCTGGTCGTGCTGTGGTATGGTGGAGCGAGGGTTACTGCAGGTTGTAGGCTTGTCGGAAGAGGTGAGTCTTCACGTTCCTTTTGAAGGTTTCCATGGAAGGCGAGAGTCTGATATGTTGGGGTAGAGAGTTCTAGATTAGGGGGGATGCACGGGAGAAATCTTGTATCTGATTGTGGGAAGAGGAGATAAGAGGGGAGTAGAGAAGGTGATCTTGTGAGGATCGGAGGTTGCGTGCAGGTAAGTACCGGGAGACTAGGTCACAGATGTATGGAGGAGACAGGTTGTGGATGGCTTTGTAGGCCATGGTTAGGGTTTTGAACTGGAGTCTCTGGGCAATGGGGAGCCAGTGAAGGGATTGACAGAGGGGAGAGGCCGGGGAATAGCGGGGGGACAGGTCAATTAGTCGGGTAGCAGAGTTTAGGATAGATTGGAGGGGTACGAGAGTATTACAGATAAGTACAACATTTGAGCTGTACACAGACATACCGTAATATGGAGCCCATAGGATAATATAGGGTCATGATGTACCTCTGTACGCCTCCAATTTTCTTCTTTAGGAATCCATCAGAAGGAAAAATTGTATTCCTATGCTTAATATATTGTGGAGGTGTCTAAGACCTCATTCACATGTCAGTCTTTGTTGTACTTGTGCTTTCTGATTTTTTTTTTTGTTTAGCAAATACCACGTGGACACATTATAGTTTTTGGGTAATCTCATGGTTTTTTTTTTGCTATGAGCAACAAGAAAAAAAAAAAAATCCCACAGATAAATCCTACAATTTGCACATCAAATTCATAGATCCGCAAAGAATATGGAGAGAATACAGATACCATCCATGTTGCAAAAGAAAAGTCACTGATGTATGAATAAAGTGAGCATACCTTCGCAATAAGTTGTAAACTTCAGGAGATCACTGCATTACAGGCTCTTGCTTACAATTACTGTTCATTTACATAGTTACAGCCATAATAAAGTGCGTTGTTTCAACAGAATAAGCTGTTTTTTATATGCATGGAAAAAGATGGTGTGTTTTGCTGAAATGTCACCATTATTAAGGATATAGCAATCTGAATTAAAAGCCGTTCTGCTCCAAGAAGCTCCTATAAGGCCTCATTCAGATGTCAGTGAATTACATATACTTTGTAGCTGTGATTTTCACTGATAAAATACATACTTTTTAAAGTCTATGGTGGGTAAGGTGGCAGCTTGACAGGTCGTGGATGGGGAGGTATGTGTTCCCAGGGTGCCAAGCCTCGGTGATGCAGGCTCCAGCACCCACAGTGCTGAGAGGTGTTTAATGGGCCCGAATTATGGGTCTGGGTGTTACGAGCAGCTGAAAGAGCTTGGTGTGATCAGTTGCTCACTTACCTCCAGTCCAGGTCTTGGAATGGCTGATTTAAGGCATCTGGTGCTGTCTGACTTGGTCTGTGTCTTTGCAAGGTGAGGAGGCATTGCAGGTGCTGCTCAGATCTGCAGGAGTCTTGAGAGAAAAGGACTGATATTTAAACACCTGAGCCTGTGCGATACATGGACTGGTTGTTTTGTTCCATTTTTGTGCTGTTCTACCTTTTTGCACCAGGAAGAGGCTATTTGATTTTGTTAACACTGACGGTTTATGAATTTTTAATAAACCGCCTGTTTGTTTTGAACCAACTAACTGAATCCTGTGTGTGAACCAGCGTCTACCACAGAGCCGATCCCTCACAGGTGCTAATCACATGTCTGTGTTTTTTGCGGACCATGTGTCCACAAACAAATCTCAGAGACATATCCTTTTTAATCGCAGTTATGGATCCAAATTACCCATACACTGTAACATTTTGGCACAAACTGTTGCCTACGGCTGGACAGCTCTTCTGGCTGTCACACAGATAATGTGGCCAAAAATCTTTTTATGCTTCTGTTACATCGCAGTTTAATACAGATAAACCTTGACAAGCAAGTCACAAAAATTCAGAACTTGTTGGATTTTCTGTGGCTTGCTTTTCGCAGTCCTCTTACGGTCAAAATGCCACCCAATACACCTGCATTGCGTTGTGATGCAGCAGCGGCACATAGTGAGCTTTGGCTGTGAAACCAGTGTCGTGCCCAACATTGCTGTGTAGCCCTAGCCTAATTATGGATAAAAGTGTACAGGTTTTTCAACCATTAGAGAACTACAAATATTAAACATGTGGTTACTGATAATGCTGCAGAAGCTCAAAATTTTCATTAGTTAATACTTCTCCATGGTTACATGTAATCTCAGCCATGATGATACCCCGTGTGACCCTGATTTATCTCCTTTGTTGGTGGTCATCTGCACACGGATTTTACAGCCTCCCTCTTAGCTAGTTAAGCGCTCACACCTGGGAGAGCATAGCTGCTGTCCATCCGCCACTAGAGAAATCTGGATTAAAAATGAGGATTATCTCCTTTTATTTAGCCTAAACAGTGATAATCTGTTGGCTGCATGATCTCATCTCTAGTGAGCCTTACATGTTCAGTGGAGTTTAGTTATGTTCACATTAATCCTACAAGAGACAATCATTAGAGATTACCACAGCCATTGTCACGACTCTCACAGGGAAGAAATTATTTTATCCAGTGTTCAACCAGAGACAATACCAGAATTTCCTTACTGAGTTTATGGAATTTCTGTATACACAATGCATTGCATTTTGCTGCCGTTTTAGTGTTTAGCAGGTTATAGCAGTGCACACATGCAGGGTTTTGGATTTTCAGATAGAAGGTGGTCAATGCATGCAAGCTTCATTTTCTTTGCAGCTGCATTTATTTGTCACTCCAGCTACTCTAAGGGGATCATTATGGTCCAATGACTTACATTTACATTGTGCTGCCAAATTTGCATCAATCCATAGCAACTGGTAAAACACTTGTGTTAGCTGTGAAAATTAATCTAGGTTGGTAATGCTCATTGCTGATTGTTTGCTATCTTTATTCATGACGTTTACTTCTTTTCTGAAGCGTACTTTTTAAATTAGTAATGTTTTATAACATAATCTCCTTTTAAAGGGAATCTGTCACCCCCCTGGGCGATATCAGACCTCTACTCTGGCCATACAGGGTATAGAAACGTAAATTTATACATACCTGTATGGCCCATAGCAGAGGTCTGATTGCAGAGAAAAGCAATTCTTTTTTCCACTGGCTTGGCGTCCGGGGGACGCCAAGTAATCCCTGCCTCTCTGCTTAATTATCATAGCCCACCCTCCCCTGCATGTTACAGGGCCCTGTGACAGGCCCTGTGACATGCACTGTGCTCCCTGATATCCCAGGCATGTGCAAAGCGCCTCTCACATAGAGTTTGCTTTGCTTCATCCCGGCCCTGTCTACCTGTGCTCTGCGCCACAGGGTTCTATTGCGCAGGCACTGGGCGGTCACTGTCACTTTACGGCGCCTGCGCAATAGAAACCTGCGGCGCAGAGCACAGGTAGACGGGGTCGGGATGAAACAAAGCGCGCTCTATGTGAGCGGGTCTTTGCGCGTGCCTGGAAGTCAGGGAGCACAGTGCACGTCACAGGGCCCTGTGACGTGCAGGGGAGGGTGGGATATGATAATAAAGCAGAGAGGCAGGGATTTAGAGGAATAATAAGCAGATAGGCGGGGATTGCTTGGCGTCCCCCGGACACCAAGCCTGTGGAAAAAAGAATTGATTAAAGTGCTTTTCTCTGCTATCAGACCTCTGCTATGGGCCATACAGGTATGTATAGAGTTACTTTTCTATGCCGTGTATGGCCATAGTAGAGGTCTGATATCGCCCAGGGGGGTGACACATTCCCTTTAAATGGAATTTCCATCTCAACCACAGGGATATATGGGTGTGTTCTGCATTATTTGTTGGTGTCAGAACTAAAATGCAAATTCTGTAAATGCTTTTTTCATACTTTTTAAAATCCTAAAACCATATAGGTTTATGGCAGCTGCCACATTAAAACTGCTTTAAACTGGGGCCAAGACAGATCACCTCTGCATACAGTGGGTACGGAAAGTATTCAGACCCCTTTAAATTTTTCACTCTTTGTTTCATTGCAGCCATTTGGTAAATTCTAAAAAGTTCATTTTTTTTCTCATTAATGTACACTCTGCACCCCATCTTGACTGAAAATAAAAAGAAAATGTATAAATGTCATGTCAACTTCCGAAATTGACGAAAGCGTGACCCAGTCTCCCTGCGGTCTGGGCTGTGGGCGGAGTTTCACCACACGTCACAGATCGGCATCGCTCGTGCTGTCTCCTGCACTGCTTTCAATAACACAGTGCCGCAAGCCCACGCGATGCTTGGCGGTGACGTGCGGTGAAACTCCCCCACAGCTCAGTTACGCAGGGAGACTGGGTCACGCCTCGGTGATGCCGGATTAGCAGCCAATTCCAGAAGTTGATGTGACATCACCGAACATCAGAGGCAGCTGGGGGTCACGTGATTGGGATGAGCAGACAGCAATAGCGCAGCTCACAGGCACAGTTGGAAACGCAAGATATTTGAAGAAATACCTGTCTCCAAGGTTTAAATTGATCTGCCCACTACACATTGTAGTGGACAACCTCTTTAAGTGCCATAAGGATATGGTCACTAGAACAAAAATTGCTTCAGATTTCCTGTCCCGAGTTTTGGTTGTAAAATCTGAAGTAGTGGCAAAGTGCATGAGATTTAGCGAAATTCAGTCCACACGATGCAGTAATTTTTCTGTTAAATTAAGAATAAAAAAATATTTTCAAAATGTGTAAAATAAAAAAAGCACCATATTCGCCTTCCCTGGTGGTCTTATGGCAACACTTTTGAGGTCTTTGTAGATCTCTCTGCTTCCCGCAATTACGTTTTATTGTAGCAGTTGCCTGACAAGATGTCATCAGAAGAGGCCGCTGGGGGAGCAGAGAAGTGTTGTCATTGGAGCTTCAGGGTAGGTGAAAATCTAAAATTTCTTTTTTTATTGTACATGATTAGCTCTTTTCTGCTGGGAAATGAGCAACAAAATCTGCAGGATTTGGTGCAGATTTCCTTGCTGACTTTTGCAGAATTACTGCAGAAACCTACCCTAAAGGGTACCAGCAGCACAGAGTAATTCAGAGCATGCAATACGAATTTGTACTTTTGTTACAAGAGCCACAGTAATTATAACAAAAACCTTAAAGTGCATTTTTAGTCCCTAAATGTATTGTGGACCTGACTGAGACATTAATCATAATGGGGGCTGAAATCCTGGTGACATCGTCTTAGGGGAAGGTTTGCAGATGGTGTTGACTTTTCCTTGGCTGCGGGATCTAATTTCTTTGGATGTGCCAGTATCTATTCTGGGATGAGCACAGAGCTGCTGTATATTACGACCAGTTTATATATTAGAGTACAAGCCAGTATACAAGGGCTGGCCCTGCAATGTGCTGTATCTTCAAAGTGATGATTCCTCGTAAAGGCGTTTACAGGTTCAGTTTAAGCTTTATGCAATAAAAAAATCTTTAATTTATTTTAACTAATTATGTTTTATGATATAAGCTGCTGCTTACAGCTGTTTACAGGTGGCCGGCTATCTGTAATATTATTATTATTATTTATTATTATAGCGCCATTAATTCCATGGCGCTTTACATGCGAAAAAGTGTATACATAGCAAAAAACAAGTGCAATAATCTTGAACAAAAACTAGTCATCGACTGATACAGGAGGAGAGAGGACCCTGCCTGCGAGGGCTCACAATCTACAAGGGATGGGTGAGGATACAGTAGATGAGAGTAGAGCTGGTGGTGCAGCGGTATGGTGGAACGAGGGTTACTGCAGGTTGTATAATGCCGGGAGTAATCAGTTATATGGTAGTAACATTGGATATTGTCACCAGATGTAGTTACTTTCTAAGTGCTTTCATAGTTTGTAAATCTGTACTATATGGAGGAGTAGTGAAACAGACTGTGAATCCAAAGTGAGAATCAACCCTTTATCATTATTGCATTTCTAAATTCGAGATGATGGAGGGGTAGGATAGCAGAGGATTTGGTACATGATGAGATCAGTCCGATATTTAAATGGAGTCCGTCGTTTCCGAAATCCATGTGACAGGTGTAGAGGACCTCCTAAGAGGAGTTTAAAAATTCACTTGATGATTTTGAAGAAAACCTCCTTTATGTGGAAATGAGGTGCTCTGAGCACATAGGCAGGGCCATGTAGTTGGGAGCACTCTTCTTTTGACAGTTTTGCTGCATAGCTTCGCCCCCACAGCATTGATTGACAACTGGTGAGACTGCAGAAGAAAGGAAGAGTGTACCAAATGTTGCAACTTTTATAGGTCTAGTTGGGCCCAGCACTATAAAAATAGTTCTGTCACAACTCTGCTGTGGAATTACCTGGGGCCAGGGGCTCCTTCCCTGTCCCTTACGCTAGGGGCACCCTAGCTATCCCTACTGCCTGGATTACTTCTGATGGTGAAGATGCTGTGGCCACTTGCCTTTCTGAACTCCTGAATCAGCCATATATCTGTCCCCCCTCCCTCACCCACGGAAGTGGGGAGTAATAATGTATGAATATACACAAACCAGACTAACAAGGGAGGACGTACAGGGATAAATAAAAATACCAATCATACAAATATGCACTCAAAGATAACAGAGAGGAACACCAGGGAGAAAAGGAAGGAAAACCAAATAGAGGATGAGGATTTGCACACAGCTGAAACACCTAGCAACAGTTACAGATCAACACTCCAAACGCCTCTACCAACAACCGACACCTCCACTCCACTCCACACAAGGCAGTATGAAATACTAACACCGGCAATCCAGATTGCCAGAGGCCAGTATATATAGGAGAGGGGAGTGGCCAATACTGAACAGCTGAGATCATCCAAGCAGGAAAGCTTTAGAGACTCTAAGCTGAACAGTTTAACCCCTACACTGCTAACAAAAACCTGCACTGTTTAAAATGGAGAAGTGCTTCTGATCAAGTGCAGGAGTACGTGAAATCAGACTTTGCGGTCTTCGGGCCTCTGTCTGTCGCGGTAAACCCATGATAAGTTCGATGTGTATTCACACATGGCTGATTTGTTGCACACATTTCAGCAATTGTCCTATTTATCTGCCTGGAGAAGAAGGAAGATTGACCTTTTTCTCACAGCTGATCATTCATTGGAGGATTCTGCAATATGAGAAGCTATCTTTTTTAGTCTTTGTTAAATAAAGCTACTTGGTTCGGACACGGATGTCTTCAGGTTTTGAAATAAGTAATAAAACGTAAAAAACTGCAAAATTTATAGCAAGGATGGTATAAAGGTTAAAGCGCACCTGTCAGCAGGATTGTGCTCAGTAAATTACATACACTGTCAGGTGGGCAACATTACACTGATTAAAGTTATACCATGGTTGATTAAATCTGTCCTGTGGTTCTTGCGTAATCTTTACTTTCAGTTTGGAGATAATGATATGCTCGTGCTTCGGGGCGGGTGTGTGGGGTGGGCTCTCTTGTGCTCTGCTTAGTTATTCATCTGTATGCTCTTATGACAGCTCACTGTGTCTTCACTGACCTGTCTCCTATTTTAACTAGCCCCGCACTACTAGATGCATTATGTAAAATAGGAGGCAGGTCACTGAATGATCAGTGACCTGTCATAAGTGCATATAGCTGAATAAGCAAGCATATATATATGCTCTTATGACAGGTCACTGATCGTTCAGTGACTTGCCTCCTATTTTATATAATGCATCTAGTAGTGCGGGGCTAGGTAAATAGGAGGCAAACTGAAAGTAAAGATTACACAAGAACCACAGGACTGATTTCATCAACCAAGGTATCGTTTTAATCAGTGTAATGTCGCCAACCTGACAGTGTATGTAGTTTACTGAGCACAGCTGACAGGTGTGCTTTAACTTGAAAAATCCTCGGGGCAGCTCCAAGAAAAAGGTATATTTTTCTTCTGTTTGCATTTTGGATGTGCTAACACCAGCTCCAAGAAAACTTAGCAGTTGCAGTCTTACAAGACACACCTTCTGGAAGTGTTGCCTCCTTTACAGTCCTTCTAAAGCGAGTTCATTGGCACGAAACATACAGTATTTAATACACTGGGTATAAGAAATCCTGCCTATAGAGCGCTCTCTATTTTTGAATTGGATTCATCTGAATAAGGCTTACATGAAACCATGCACAATTTAATTTGCATGACCAGATTTTAAGTCCCCTAAATTTTCCGTCATGGGTGAATTCACCCTTAGGCTCTGATAGTCCTCAAACACAAAGCACTAAAACACATCAGTCAAGGATCCACCTCCTTCAGAGACCAGAAGGGAACAGCTCCTAGCCAATTACCGGAGAACTGCTATTCATCATGTGTGGTGGAGAAGACATGATGTACAGTACAGACCAAAAGTTTGGACACACCTCATTTAAAGATTTTTCTGTATTTTCATGACTATGAAAATTGTATATTCACACAGAAGGCATCAAAGCTATGAATTACCACATGTGGAATTATATACTTAACAAAAAAGTGTGCAACAACTGAAAATATGTCTTATAGTCTAGGTTCTTCAAAGTAGCCACCTTTTGCTTTTATGACTGCTTTGCACACTCTTGGCATTCTCTTGATGAGCTTCAAGAGGTAGTCACCGGAAATGTTTTTCACTTCACAGGTGTGCCCTGTCAGGTTTAATAAGTGGGATTTCTTGTCTTATAAATGGGGTTGGGACCATCAGTTGTGTTGTGCAGAAGTCTGGTGGATACACAGCTGATAGTCCTACTAAATGGACTGTTAGCTGCTTTTTTCTTGCCATTGTACAAATTCTAAGTAAAGAAAAACGAGTGGCCATCATTACTTTAAGAAATTAAGGTCAGTCAGTCCGAAAAATTGGGAAAACTTTGAAAGTGTCCCCAAGTGCAGTTGCAAAAACCATCAAGCACTACAAAGAAACTGGCTCACATGAAAGGAAGACCAAGAGTCACCTCTGCTTCTGAGGATAAATTTATCCGAGTCACCAGCCTCAGAAATCGCAGGTTAACAGCAGCTCAGATTAGAGACCAGGTCAATTCCACACAGAGTTCTAGCAGCAGACACATCTCTACAACAACTGTTAAGAGGAGACTTTGTGCAGCAGGCCTTCATGGTAAAATAGCTGCTATGAAACCATTGCTAAGGACAGGCAACAAGCAGAAGAGACTTGTTTGGGCTAAAGAACACAAGGAATGGACATTAGACCAGTGGAAATCTGTGCTTTGGTCTGATGAGTCCAAATTTGAGATCTTTGGTTCCAACCACCGTGTCTTTGTACGACGCAGAAAAGGTGAACGGATGGACTCTACATGTCTGGTTCCCACCGTGAAGCATGGAGGAGGAGGTGTGATGGTGTGGGGGGCCTTTGCTGGTGACACTGTTGGGGATTTATTTAAACTTGAAGGCATACTGAACCAGCATGGCTACCACAGCATCTTGCAGCGGCATGCTATTCCATCCGGTTTACGTTTAGATGGACCATAATTTATTTTTCAACAGGACAATGACCCCAAACACACCTCCAGGCTGTGTAAGGGCTATTTGACCAAGAAAGAGAGTGATGGGGTGCTACGCCAGATGACCTGGCCTCCACAGTCACCAGACCTGTACCCAATCAAGATGGTTTGGGGTGAGCTGGAGCGCAGAGTGAAGGCAAAAAGGCCAACAAGTGCTAAGCATCTCTGGGAACTCCTTCAAGATTGTTGGAAGACCATTTCCGGTGACTACCTCTTGAAGCTCATCAAGAGAATGCCAAGAGTGTGCAAAGCAGTCATCAACGCAAAAGGTGGCTACTTTGAAGAACCTAGAATATAAGACATATTTTCAGTTGTTTCACACTTTTTTGTTAAGTATATAATTCCACATGTGTTAATTCATAGTTTTGATGCCTTCAGTGTGAATGTACAATTTTCATAGTCATGAAAATACAGAAAAATCTTAAAATGAGAAGGTGTGTCCAAACTTTTGGTCTGTACTGTACCTAAAAGGTTATTTTTTGATAGCAATTGACAATTGTAGACTTCTTCCATAGAGGGTAGGATGCATTTGTTGGATGCCTATGGCTGATGAACATGTTGAGCTTGGAGGTCTAGTTCAGTCGCAAGCTGTTCAATCCTCTGAAATCCTTGGGTCACATTGTCTATTTCCACCTCCATAGATATCACTGCTGACTTATTTGTGGAGACTCTATCTGCCTTTATGACCACTGTGTAGATGTCTCTCAGCCTGAAAGTCTCCTGTGTGACATTGTGGACGATGGTATATTTTTGGATCCCAGCTTTTTTCAAAAAGTTGCCTATCTTTACATTGTCCGACTCAACATGGATTTGTAAGATTCGGGACAGGCATGCAATTATTTCTTCTTCTTGTACCAGTTCATAGCAGGTCATTACATTTCTCGGTGTTTCAAGGTCTGTATTTCCATTCTGATTAAAATCTGGTTGTGTTTTAGAGCTTGGGAAACTTTCTGTTTTGGGGTCATCAGAGATTACTTGTTTTGTCCTATTGGTCGTCTTCTCAGGACTGGGGATTTCAAGCATTGTGGCCTTTACCTTGTCCGTAATCAGTTGCCATGCTTTCCCTGTTTTGCTGAGCCAGGACTCATTGACAGCAAGATCATATAGTTCTGTGTCATAATACTCCACTTCTTCCAAAACTTTACCTGTGCGGATCGCTCCCATATCTGTTATCTTCTCTTCAGTTGTGTCCTTCACCCAGTATGTCTGCAGGATCTTTACCTTGTGACTGTTGGATTCTTTCTGATTCCTTGACATGATTTTTCCTGTAAGACCAGATTATAAGATTGAGTGCAATGACCGGAGTTTAACATTCTGTTAGCCACATGACATTTAGCAACCATTCAGGTTCTACCGGTTTTTACCATTGTATTTGAATGATCATAGAGTCCAAATTTTATATGGCATGTTTGCTAGTGAGGGTATATTCTTGAAAATATGTGAAAGTACGTAATATAGTGAACAACCATCTGTCACCTAGAAACTAATGTTAAAAAAATGTACACCACATGGTTTTTAACCGTATATCACGAGATGGAATAGCGTAGCCTACTAGTTTACATCTTTTTTTTTTTTATACTGCTTGGACCTTGACTGATCGCCAGAAAGGGAGCTCTAGTCACCTAAGTTGCAAAATCATGGCCTGTAAAAGTTCAAAAGAATCAACGCTCAACCCTGTTTATGCAACGAAAACCGCAGAGACTTTGAATGGAGCAGCAGAGAGCACGCTTCAACTCCACTCCATTCTAGCCTCTCCCAGCCACTGTTTTGGAGCTCAGGTGACTATTCCCAGTAGTCTTATCACCAATGAATTAACATTTGTCCCTTTCCAGGTGATCACTGCATCATTTTAAAATGTTTCTTTAATAATTGCATAATGAAAAATCATGCAACTTTTCAATATATTTTCTGCTTCAGCTGATAGTTTGCTAGCTTTGTATCAAGTCTGTTAACAGCTTAGACTCCAGAAGGATTCATTTTACTCGCACTGATACAATGTAGAAAATGTTCAGGACAGGAGAGAGAGTCCAGCAGATGTGTTTAGCGTTGCCTATTCTGGATACAATTCTAGAAAACCATCAACTGTGCCCACAACAGCCGCGGGTAGAATCGCGATCCACCCGCGGCTGTTAACCAGTTAAATGCCGCTATCAATCTCTGACAGCGGCATTTAACAGCGCTGCGCCGGTAGCTCAGCCTTAGCACCGCCCATCAGTGACCCCGTCACGTGATCGCAGGTCACTGATGGGTGAGCATGGCAACCGGGGTCTGCAGCAGACCCCTGTGGTTGTCATGAAAAGATTGCTATGAGTGCCACTATAGAAGAATGCAGAAAGTGTAAAAAAAAAAAAAATAAAAAAAAAAGTTTTTAAAAATATAAAAGTTTAAATCACCTCCCTTTTTGCCCCATTCAAAATAAAATAATAAAAGAAAAAAACACATACACATATTTGGCATCGCCGCTTTCAGAATCGCCCAATCTATCAATATAAAAAAAATAGTTAATCCAATCGATAAACGGCGTAGCGAGAAAAAAAAATTCCAAACGCCAAAATTACTTTTTTTTTGGTCGCTGCAGCATTGCAGTAAAATGCAATAACGGGCAATCAAAACATGTGATTTATCCTAAAATGATATCACTAAAAACATCAGCCCGGCGCGCAAAAAATAAGCCCTCGCCCGGCCCCAGATCATGAAAAATGGAGAGGCTACGGGTCTCGCAAAATGCTGCTTTTTTTTTTTTTTTTTTTAAAACAAACTTTGGAATTTTTTTTCACCACTTAAATAAAAAGGACCTATACATGTTTGGTGTCTATGAACTCGCAGTGACCTGTAGGATAATAATGGCAGGTCAGTTTTAGCATTCAGTGAACGTGGTAAAAAAACAAACTTTGGAATTGCATTTGTTTTGCAATTTCACCGCACTTGGAATTTTTTTCCGTTTTCCAGTAAACGATATGGTAAAACCAATGATGGCGTTTAAAAGTACAACTCGTCCCGCAAAAAATAAGCCCTCACATGGTCATATTGAATGAAAAATAAAAAAAAGTAATGGCTCTGGGAAGAAGGGGAGCAAAAAACGAAAATGCAAAAACAGAAATTGCTCTGGTCATGAAGGGGTTAATGGAAAAAGCGTGTTAGTGATACACATTGCATCACTATGTGGCAGTTTACTTAGCAGATAAGACATGACAGGTTCCCTTTAAATATATTACAAATCCTACAAATCTTTTAGACATATTTTTATCATGATCCTACCTTGCACTGTACTTGTTCTTTTTCCAGGAAAGTAAATATTCACCTTCCTAATTTCTTTTTTTAGACAGAATATTAATGGATAAGGGAAAATATATTTGTTGTTATGCCTTTTACAGTTTTCATTTAACTACATAGAGCTTCTTTCAGACTACTACAGAGTGAAACATCTTTAAAACTGATTCTTGCAAGTGTGCAATAAATGATCTGATCGGCTTTTATGTATCTCCTCCTTAGTAGTTTTTTTTAGAAACAATGGAGAAATTCTCATTGGCATTACCACTTTTAATGTACACACTGTGTACAGTGGTATTTAAAATAATAGCAGTGTGTTTAAAAACATGAGTTAAGCACAAAATCTTTATACTAGTTTTTATTTCCATGCATTGGGAACATTGCACACTGTTTTCTAATTCAAAACATGAAGAGAAATGTATATAATTTTTAACTACTTTACAGAATGTAATAAAAAATGAACATTGGTCTGTTCAAAAAAAAATAGCAGTGTCTGCATTTGTCTTTACAAACTCACAATATGTACTTTTTTGGGGGGGATTTAGCATTCCTGTGAATCCCTAACCTAATATTTAGTTGTATACCCACAGTTTTTTTATGAACTGCTTCACATCTATGCTGCATTGAGTCAACCAACTTCTGGCACCTGTCACGTGTTATCCCAGCCCAGGATGCTTTGGCTACATCCCACAATTTTTTGTTTTTTTTTGGCTTTGCCTTAGAAACAGCATCTTTGATGTCACTCCACAAGTGTTCTATCGGATTAAGGTCCGGGGATTGGGCTGGCCACTCCATAACCTCGATTTTGTTTGACTGGAACCAAGACTTTGCTGGTTTACTGGTGTGTTTAGGGTCGTTGACTTGTTGAAACACCCATTTCAGGGGCATATCCTCTTCAGCGTAAGGCAACATGACCTCTTGAAGTATTTTAATATATGCAAACTGGTCCCTGGTATGCGGTAAATAGGTCCGGCACCATAGTAAGAGAAACTAGCCCATATAATGATGCTTGCACCACCATGCTTCACTGTCTTCAGAGTGTACTGTGGCTTGAATGCAGAGTTTAGGGGTTGCCTGACGAACTGTCTGCGGCCCTTGGACTCAAAAAGAACAAATTTACTGTCATCAGTCCACAAAATGTTTCTCCATTTCTCTTTAGGCCAGTTGATGTGTTCTTTGGCATTTTGTATCCGCTTCAGTACATGTCTTTTTTTTCTTTAACCCCTTACTGGCCTCGGGCGTATTAGTACGCCCCAGGCCATCACCCCCGGTTCAGTGAGGGCTCCGGCACTGAGCCCACACTGAACCGGGCACATGTCAGCTGATTCTTACAGCTGACTTGTGCCCAGAACAGTCGCGGGTGGAATCCTGATCCTTCCGCAGCTGTTAACATGTTAAATGCCGCTGTCAATCCCTGACAGCGGCATTTAACATCGCCGCGCCTGAAGCGCGGCATTAGCGCCGCCCATCGGTGACCCCGTCACGTGATCGCGGGTCATCGATGGGTGGTCATGACAACCCTGGATCTGCAGCAGACTCCAGTGGTTGTCATGTAAAGATTACTATGAGCGCCACCTAGTGGTCGGTGCTCATAGTACAGGAGCATTTCTGCTACATAGAGGTGATCTGCTCATCACCTCTATGTAGCAGAGGCGATCGGACAGTTGCTGCTTCTAGTCTCCTATGGGGACTATTGAAGAAAGCAAAAAGTTTTAAAAAAAAGTTTTTAAAAATATTTAAAAAATTAAAAAAATATAAAAGTTTAAATCACCCCCCTTTTGCCCCATTCAAAATAAAGTAATAAAAAATAAACCCCACATACACATATTTGGTATCGCCGCGTTCAGAATTGCCCGTTCTATCAATATAAAAAAAGAATTAATCCGATCGGTAAACGGCGTAACGAGAAAAAAATTCCAAACGCCAGAATTACTTTTTTTTGGTCGCTGCAACATTGCAATAAAATGCAATAACGGGCGATCAAAACATCGTATCTACCCCAAAATGGTATCAATAAAAACGTCAGCCCGGAACGCAAAAAATAAGCCCTCACCCGACCCCAGATCCCGAAAAATGGAGACGCTACGGGTCTCGGAAAATGGTGCCATTTTTTTTTTTTTTTAGCAAACTTTGGATTTTTTTTTCACCACTTAAATAAAGAAAGAACCTATACATGTTTGGTGTCTACGAACTCGTAATGACCTGGAGAATAATAATGGCAGGTCAGTTTTAGCATCCAGTGAACGTGGAAAGAAAAAAAACAAAAAAAACTGTGGAATTGCATTTTTTTGCAATTTCACCGCACTTGGAATTTTTTTCCTGTTTTCCAGTACATGATATGGTAAAATTAGTAATGGCGTTTAAAAGTACCACTCGTCCCGGAAAAAATAAGCCCTCACATGGCCATATTGACTAAAAAATAAAAACGCTATGGCTCTGGGAAGAAGGGGAGCAAAAAACAAAAATGCAAAAAACGGAAAATCCCAAGGTCACGAAGGGGTTAAGAGTGGGATTTAGCGGGGACTTCTTGCTAAGAGATTAGCTTCACACAGGCATCTTCTAACTGTCACAGTACTCACAGGTAAGTTGAGACGGTCTTTGATCAACCTGGAGCTGATCATTGGCTGAGCCTTTGCCATTCTGGCTATTCTTTGATCTATTCTAATGGTAATCTTCCGTTTTCTTCCACGTCTCTCTGGTTTTGCTTTCCATTTTAAAGCATTGGAGATCATGTTAGCTGAATAGCCTATCATTGTCTGCACTTCTTTTATAAGTTTTACCCTCTCCAATCAACTTTTTAATCAAAGTATGCTGTTCTTCTGAGCAATGTCTCGAACCACCCATATTTCTCAGGCTTTCAAGGAGAAATGCATGTACAACATGTGCTGGCTTCACCCTTAAATAAGGGTCACCTGAGTCACACCTGTTTCTTCACAGAATGATTGACCTCACTTATTGAACTCAACACTGCTATTATTTTGAACACATCCTCTTTCAAATAATTATTCAAATACACAGACTCAAAAACATGCAGATCGTGAATGCTGAGTCTATTGGTTTTCTTAGAATTTACTGCACCAACTGGTAAATTGTTTCACATGTGGTAATATTTATACCAAAAACCGTGATTAATCTAGTTAGTCATATTGGACTGCTATTATTTTGAACACTACTGTATAGCAGCATGCTGTTTGCCAGTCAAGGCTTGTGTGGCTTATTATTATAGGTATAGATGACAATATTTTCATCATCTCATATTCCACAATATTCCCAGTGAATCCTGACTCTGTAAGACGATGCAGTCCTTTATTTGCTATATATGAGCGCCCTCTGGTGCTCACACAAGGTTTTGGCTCAAGGACCACATAAATGAATATGCTGTGCTATTTATTGACTGTATGTGTACATTGTGTCTTTTTCAGGGAGGAATAATGACATTTATTTATACTTGTACTCCATGTTAAGTGGTTGAGTGGCAGCCATAGGTTGTATATGTTAAGTCCCATTCACACGGCAGATATTCTCATACGTGTTCTATCCCTTTATTTTCTTATTTTCATGGATAGAGCACAAAGCCCTTTCACATGCCTGATTTTTGCAGATCATAGAGAGAACTAAAAAAAGCTACTGAAATATCTAATTTTGATGCAGTTTGCAGATCAGAGTCCATATCCACTACAGTTCATATGATTGGAGTTTTGTTCACCCCATTGTTATTATTGTGTAACAGCTCACATGGGAAAATAGGTAAAACACTAAAAAACTGCAACTGACCCAGCCAGTTCCTGTACAGACTAGAGATTCTTACCCCGTAGTCCCTAGTGGGTCCTACGTGGGCTGGAATAGCCCTAACAGACTAAACGATGGCAACTCCGACATGTGCTACCTGAAAGGCCGTTGAGCGCTTCACGTTCCTCCTAAGGAACTGGATGGCAGAGCAGAGTGCAAATTACCTACAGAAGGGAAGAAGTGCTAATGTAGAAAGAGATCCCAGAGTGAGTTAAAACTAACCATGAAATAAAAAATGAAAGATAAGGTACGTATTGCTAGAGAGTATGCCGCAAACAAGAAACAGAAGATAGGTGCAGGGTGAAAAGCATACATCGGCAGAGAGGACCCTAGCTGGTCTTTCACTGACTGGCATAAGCAACGGCAGTATGGCTGTATATCCAAATGAGACTATCAGGAAATACCAGAAGAGGGAACGTATATACAGCCGCACCCGAAAGGTGATGGGGCAGACAAATGAAAACACCGGTTAACATAAAAAGACTAAAGCAAGGATAACAGACTTTAAACACCTGGAGAAAAGGTGTATCTGCTGTGGCTCAGCGGATAGAGAAGCCAACCACAAAGCACAGGCGCAAGGGTTTGAACCCAGACCCATGACACCCATCCGCATGTATCCAGGTGAGGAGGTGAAGGGGAATTGATAAGAAATCGCATCATTTTCTGTTGCAGACTGTCAGTGCGCAGTGCAAAGGATGAAATCTGCAAACTCTGTCATTGTTACTAAGGTCGCTGATCGCTGCAAAGTGTCCTGGACCATTTTTTGGTTGTTGCTCTCCCGTTGGTCAGCACACATCGCTGTGTGTGACCAGCGGGAGCAGCGATCAGGCTGGTAACCATGATAAACATCGGGTTACTAGGGGCACACGCGCACCTAATAACCCTTTGTTTATCATGGTTACGAGCCTGCTAAAGTGAGCGGTAACCTCCCGCTCACTGTAGCAGAGTGGTAACCATGATAAACAACGGGTTACTAGGTGCGCGTGTGCTCCTAGTAACCCGATGTTTACCATGGTTACCAGCTTGCTCCTGCTTCAGCAGGCTGGTAACCAGGAGCAGGACATCGTGGAAAGATTCTTTCCACGATGTCACTGCTCCCCTGATCGTTGGTGAGCCTGCCTGTTTGACAGCTCACCAGCGACCACATAGCGACGCAGCAACGATCCCTGACAGTTCGTATCGTTGTCGGGATCGTTGCAGCGTCGCGAAGTGTGACCGGGCCTTTAGGCTAGTTGCGCACTTCATTTGTGACTGTTGCTGGGCGCATATGATCACTTTCAGGATGTATGCCAAAACATTCATCCATCATAGGGACCCACTGTAAAGAAATGTGTATCCTATGGTATACGTCTCTTTGGAGAAGCCCTCTGAATAGGAAAGCAAAGTCTGCTGCACTTTCCTATACAGTGAAACAATATGCATGTTCATACCGGCCATATGGAAGCCGAGACAAATCACCTTTGGCCTCTGTCTGGTGAATAGACCTATGACAACTTCACAGTATTCATCGAGAGAAGCTCACGACATGTACTGTAGACTAAGTGTACAGACACAGTGTGCACTAAGGCTATGTGCCCACGTTGCATTTATGAAGCAGAAAATTTCTGCTGCATAAATGCAAGTCCTCTCCCGGAAAAACGCATGCGGAATTCCGCACGCGTTTTTCGCGCGTTTATCACGCGTTTTCCACATGCGGAATTGCCTTGCGTTTTTTATGCATTGGACAAAGGCAATTCCGCTTGCGGAAACGCAAAATTAAATGACATGCTGCGGATTTTTGAACGCGGCATAAACGCTGCGGAAAAATCCGCAGCATGTGCATAGAAGTTGCGGAATCCCATTGGGGACCATGGGGTGCGGATTACCATGCGTTTTTCAAGCGTTTACGCTGCGGAAATTCCGCAGCATATACGCTTGAAAAATGCTACGTGGGCACACAGCCTTAGCCTAATTTGTTACAGATTAGCAGTGAAATTGGTGATGGAAAAGATCTGCAGCGTGTGGACACAGTAACTAATTGTCTTGCTTTTATTACATTATTAGAGATTTTACCGTCTCATATATTTAATAATATATTTGGTGCCAATATATGCCTATTTCTATCTCTTTCATTCGTTATAATTGATATAGCATAAATGTCTGTGCTGAGAAACCCTTTAGGAAAGCAAAAGAAAGGAAAAAATAACTTTTATACATTCCCCTTCCATTGTCGTCCCATGTTGTGGAAGTGAAGAAGTTAATTGAATTCCTCTGTATTACAGACTTTGTTAAATAAAGTTACTTTCTTCTCTTGTTTTGTACTTATCATACGCTTTATGTAAATATTTGGCTGGGGTTTTGCCATCACTTTAGATAAGCTAGAGGGCAGATCTTGTCCTTACCTGTTATAACGCCCCTTGAAGGATTTCCTCCTCTTCTAGTCCACGATCTTAATGCATATGTTTCGTGGTACGGATTCACATATCTGCCGCACTCTGCGTTCTCAAAATTAAAAAAATATATAGTTTAGATACAGGTTTCAAATGATTATTTTCTACACCCTACAGACGGAGAGGACAGGTCGACATTGTAGTGGAGTTTGCTTAGTTACCTCGGGCAGTTGAGGGTTTGTGTTGACAGTCCTGTGTTGGCATGGAGTTCGCTAATACTTCCTGATCGCTCAGAGTTACGCTTGTTAGGAATCTGCTTACAAAAAAAAGCTCAGTTCCTCAGTCCTCCTGGTCAAAATGGGTGCATATTCTTATAATAATTCTGGAATTATAATTGAATAGAATATAATCAGAATAGTGTATGGCCTTCAGCAACTAATGTGCAGCTCTTAAAGGCCCTCATAAACATTAGATTTCTGTCAGCCAAATTAATGGTCTTCAGGTTTTGAAAAAACGTCTGGTGGAAAAAATAAAACTGCATGTTGCTTTGTACCGGCTCCTGGTGGATTCTGCTCCAGTCTAGTCAAATGAAAAGACTATAAAATTATCTGGAGGTGTTCTCATTTCCCCTTCAAGTTGACCATTTTTTGCACACTAATTAATTATGCATGATTATATACTGCAATAAATCTCTTTACAACCAGAGCTCATTACAACATCTTACAACCGACCAGACCATAGGATATATAGATAGCACTTATCGATCCCCTGAGCTCACCTGATGTGACTTGGACGTGTCAATAATCTGTTTAATGATGGAAAAGATGAATTTGTCTATCTTAGTTGCTATGTAATTTATTTTGCAACAGCTCTCTGAGTATCAAAAACCAACAAGAGCATTGATCAGGTATTGATGACCCTGATACAAACAAGCAATAAAACACAGATCAGCAGAGCGTAGAAACAGCCGTCTGACATTCCCCTGGTGTTATCGGGTTACTTTCCTTTTTAAATTGCAATCAGCTCCTTTAATTTCTCTGGCAGTATTATAATATTTTACATAATTAAAAAATGTTTTCCTCTTTGGACAGTGTCCTTTTGATATGGTAAGGCCACACTGAGCGACTGTGACAGCAGAGCTGCTGTTTACCCGTTAAACTGCTAGCCAACTGTAATGGCTGTACTGTTTTTTCAGGCAAGACTGGGTTCACGCATGTGTTTGGAGTTCAATTATAGGAACAGAGAAGTGAACTCCTATGACAGATGCAAACAACATCGAACAGGCCCCATTCACTATAATCAGGTCAGTTTAGGTGGAAGAAATAGTGCAGCATATGATACAACTTACAACAGAGCTTCCAATAGAAGGGTACTCTTGTAAAATCATGCACCCATTTAACAAAAAAATTAAAAAACTGCAACAGCTGGTTGCCCACAAAGTTTTATCCCCCTTTCTGCCTTGCGGCTTGTCATCTTGGTCTTACCCTTAGAAGAGTATCCCCAAGATGTCTTATTGCTGAGACCCCCGGCAATCTGTTGTTATCTGAAGGGGAACCGATCCCCAATATGTTAACTTTGCTGGAAGACTGAGCTAAATAAATAATGAAGTGTTGTTGTATTGTGTCTTGCAGACGTCGTCCCATAGATTTTCGCAGCGGATCATAATGTCCTGTGGTTTATGAAGCAAGTTTGGAATTAAATGTAAGGACAGCAATATGGGTAAGAACAGATCATAATCACCAGCGGCATACATTATGACGATGCTGTGCTCTATTCACTACTCGAGATCCTACAAAGAAAATTGTACAAAAGAACCACATATAGCAAAACCAAAGAACGTCTATTAATTATATAAATACAAAAAAATTGCATTAAAAACTGATAAACTGGGAAACCACAGAATTGCTCCACAATCCCACAAGAAAGTGTATAGCAGGAGGTAAATACATACAAATTTAAACCGAACAAAGCTCCATGATGGTAATATATAGATAAGTTTTATCAGAAAGTATAAATAGCCCATATACACTAGAGACATTAAGAACATAGCTAAATGACTAGTAGGAACAAGACATGCTCATGTTATAAGTGACATCAACTCCTGCAGGATGTGGTGTCTCACCCCGACCCGTGTTTCAGCATGCTGCCTAGTATTCACTACTCATAATCGTTTGCTTTTAGAAAGAATCATAAAACCGATAATCTTGTACAGTGGATAAAGCAGATGATGCTATCTGTTACGGATATATGTTTTAATTAATTAAATAATTTCTTTATTAGTATGTAATTAAAGGGGTTTTCCACTTTCAAAAAAGTGCTTTCCAAACTATTGCAAATAAACAAACACATCCTCCTCTGGTCTAGATGCTCTAGTTTCTGTGTACTGGATGCAGCAGCGACGTCACGATTACAACGTACATCACCGCTGCAACCAATCACAGAGCTTAGCTACTCATGCCATCTACATCAGCGGAGCCACTGAGCTTAGTAATTGAGTGACTGCAGCAGTGAAGTGTGCTATAATCGTGATGTCACCGCTGCAGCCAATACATACAGTGGTGGCCAAAAGTATTGGCACCCCTGCAATTCTGTCAGATAATACTCAGTTTCTTCCTGAAAATGATTGCAATCACAAATTTTTTGGTATTATTATCTTCATTTAATTTGTCTTCAATGAAAAAACACAAAAAGAATTGTCCTAAAGCCAAATTGGATATAATTCCACACCAAACCTAAAAAAGGGGGTGGACAAAAGTATTGGCACTGTTTGAAAAATCATGTGATGCTTCTCTAATTCGTGTAATTAACAGCACCTGTAACTTACCTGTGGCACCTAACAGGTGTTGGCAATAACTAAATCACACTTGCAGCCAGTTAACATGGATTAAAGTTGGCTTAACCTCTGTCCTGTGTTCTTGTGTGTACCACATTGAGCATGGAGAAAAGAAAGAAGACCAAAGAACTGTCTGAGGAATTAAGAAACCAAATTGTGAGGAAGCATGAGCAATCTCAAGGCTACAAGTCCATCTCCAAAGACCTGAATGTTCCTGTGTCTTCCGTGCGCAGTGTCATCAAGAAGTTTAACCCCTTAAGCCCCGGAGCATTTTTCGTTTTTGCATTTTCGTTTTTGCTCCCCTTGTTCCCAGAGCCATAGCGTTTTTATTTTTTGGTCAATATGGCCATGTGAGGGCTTATTTTTTGCGGGACGAGTTGTACTTTTCAACGCCATTACTAGTTTTATCATATCCTGTACGGGAAAACGGGAAAAAAATTCCAAGTGCGGTAAAATTGCAAAAAAAGTGCAATACCACAGTTGTTTTTTATTTATTTTTTTACCATGTTCACTGAATGCTAAAACTGACCTGCCCTTCTTATTCTACAGGTCATTACGAGTTCATAGACACCAAACATGTATAGGTTCTTTTAAATTTAAGTGGTGAAAAAAAATTCCAAAATTTGGTAAAAAAAAAAATAAAAAAATAGCGCCATTTTCTAAGACCCGTAGCGTCTCCATTTTTCGTGATCTGGGGCTGGTTGATGGCTTATTTTTTGCGTGCCAGGCTGACGTTTTTATTGATAACATTTTGGGTAGATCCGATGTTTGGATTGCCCGTTATTGCATTTTATTGCAATTTTGCGGCGACCAAAAAACGTAATTCTGCCGTTTAGAATTTTTTTCTCGCTACGCCGTTTACCGATCGGAATAATTCTTTTTTTATATTGATAGATCGGGCGATTCTGAACGCGGCGATACCAAATATGTGTATGTGGTTTTTTTTTTTATATATTTTATTTTGAATGGGGTGAAAGGGGGGTGATTTAAACTTTTATATTTTTTTTATTTTTTTTTATATTTTTAAAAACTTTTTTTTTTTACTTTTTGCATGCTTCTATAGTCTCCATAGGAGACTAGAAGCAGCAACTATCCGATCGCCTCTGCTACATACAGGGGACGAGCAGGTCCCCTGCATGCAGCAGAAATGGTCCTGTGCTATGAGCGCCGACCACTAGGTGGCGCTCATAGCGACAAGATCATGACAACTACAGGCGTCTGCTGCAGACCCTGGGTTGTCATGCACGCCCATCGGCGACCCGCGATCACGTGACGGGGTCGCCGGTGGGCGGGGCTTATGACGCGCTACCCGGAAGCGCGCGTTAAATGCTGCTGTCGGAGATTGACAGCAGCATTTAACTGGTTAACAGCCGCAGGTGGATCGCGATTCCACCCGCGGCTGTTGCGGGCACATGTCAGCTGTAAGAATCAGCTGACATGTGCTCCGTTCAGTGAGGGCTCAGCGCAGCAGCCCTCACTGAACGGGGAGTACGCAAATATGCGTACTAATACGTCCCCGGTAAGTAAGGGGTTAAAGCCCATGGCACTGTGGCTAACCTCCCTAGATGTGGACGGAAAAGAAAAATTGACGAGAGATTTCAACGCAAGATTGTGCGGATGGTGGATAAAGAACCTCGACTAACATCCAAACAAGTTCAAGCTGCCCTGCAGTCCGAGGGTACAACAGTGTCAACCCGTACTATCCGTCGGCGTCTGAATGAAAAGAGACTGTATGGTAGGATACCCAGGAAGACCCCACTTCTTACCCTGAGACATAAAAAAAAGCCAGGCTGGAGTTTGCCAAAACTTACCTGAGAAAGCCTAAAACGTTTTGGAAGAATGTTCTCTGGTCAGATGAGACAAAAGTAGAGCTTTTTGGGAAAAAGCATCAACATAGAGTGTACAGGAAAAAAAAAAGAGGCATTCAAAGAAAGAACACGGTCCCTGCAGTCAAACATAGCGGAGGTTCCCTGATGTTTTGGAGTTGTTTTGCTGCCTCTGGCACTGGACTGCTTGACCGTGTGCATGGCATTATGAAGTCTGAAGACTACCAACAAATTTTGCAGCATAATGTAGGTCCCAGTGTGAGAAAGCTGGGTCTCCCTCAGAGGTCATGGGTCTTCCAGCAGGACAATGACCCAAAACACACTTCCAAAAGCACTATAAAATGGTTTGAGAGAAAGCACTGGAGACTTCTAAGGTGGCCAGCAATGAGTCCAGACCTGAATCCCATAGAACACCTGTGGAGAGATCTAAAAATGGCAGTTTGGAGAAGGCACCCTTCAAATATCAGGGACCTGGAGCAGTTTGCCAAAGAAAAATGGTCTACAATTCCAGCAGAGCATTGTAAGAAACTCATTGATGGTTACCGGAAGCGGTTGTTCGCAGTTATTTTGGCTAAAGGTTGTGCAACCAAGTATTAGGCTGAGGGTGCCAATACTTTTGTCTGGCCCATTTTTGGAGTTTTGTGTGAAATGATCAATGATTTGATTTTTGCTTCATTCTCTTTTGTGTTTTTTCCTTGCAAGCAAATTAAATGAAGATAATAATACCAAAGAATTTATGATTGCAATCATTTTCAGGAAGAAACTGAGTATTATCTGACAGAATTGCAGGGGTGCCAATACTTTTGGCCACCACTGTAGAAATTAGAGAAGAGGTGGAGAGCTGGCACTAGATCCAGGGGGTAGGTATTCTCTGTTTGCGGTTTTACAAATTTTCAATAGTTTGGGCGCTACTTTTTTGAAGAAGAAACGCCTTTAAACTTTATGGCCCATTTCCAAGTAAATAACACGGAGGAATCCCACGGGATATTATCATAATAAAATGTACCTCTGGCTTTAGAAAACTTCTGACATGTCAGAAGTTTTGATTTGTAAGGGTCTGAGGCACGGCCGCCATCAGAGCATTACTGCCCTTACTACTGTACAGAGCCCGGTGAACAGCAGTACAGAGCCTGGTACGGAGCCCCCCTCTCGTGCTTCTGCTCACCGGGCCCTGGGGTATCGCGTGCTGGCGTGCCGCCGCCGGTGGCCTACATCTCAGCGCAGGGAGTTTCAGCCTCAGAGCTCTGACGGCCACAGAGCTCCTGTGTATAATGGCACTTATGGTAATATTAGTATTGTGTTTTTTTATTAATGATCAGTATTGTAGTATTCAGTCACTATGTGGTGACAATATGTGATCTGGTCATGGTGTGGCCTTATTTGTCCCTTGTACGTGGTATTATTAGGTCATTATGAGGTGGTAATATGTACTCCAGTCATGATGTGGCAGTATTTGTTCCTTGTGCGTAGTATTATTCGGTCACTATGTGGTGGTAATGTGGTCTAGTCATGGTATGGCAGTATTTGTTCCTTGTTTGTGGTATTATTCGGTCACTGTGTGGTGGTAATATGTGGTCATGTTATGGTGTGACGGTATTTGTCCCTTGTATGCGATGATATTGGTCATTTTAAAAAATGTATGTGACACATTTCCTTAAAGAAAAATAAATAAAAATATACCTAAAAAAGAGTATTGGGTATTATAAGAAATGTTTAAAAGGTTAGAGTAGAGTAGGGCCTGGCCAGAAGAGTCTGCCTTGTCATGGTGACAGCTTAAAAAATCTTGTGGCCTAAACAAAAGCTGATGGCTATGTGTGTGATCAGGTGTTCAATGGGAACTGTTAATGTGTGATTAGTGAGGACATGGTGCTGAAGGGGAGTTTTTTGGGCGGTGGGACTGTGGAAGTTTCGAGGGGTGGAGCCTGGGCTGAGTGACAAGGGGGCCCGAAAATTTTGTCTGTATGGGGCCCTGAAATTCCTGGTGGCAGCCCTGGTCTGAGGGCACAACCTGCACCTCTGAAGACTCAACTTGATGAATGACTTGGAGAGTCTGCAAGATGGTCCACAGTGCCAGAATCCAATATAGTAATCCGTTAATGTAATGATTCTTCTCTAAGCTGACTTTATATCTTGAGAGATTCTTGCAACCTACGTGTTTAGCCATGTTACCATTACTTCCACTGACCAGATGATTTTTTCATCATCTGTTAGGGTTTCAATACATTTATCCTTAACTCTTCAGGTGCCTCACAGGAATTAATGCAACGTGGAAGGAAAAAATTAACATTTTACTTTTTTCACAGAAAAATTACTTTAGCCCCAAATTTTTTATTTTCATAAGGGTAACGGGAGAAAATGGATCCCAACATTTGTTGTGCAATTTCTCCTGAGTACGCTGATACCCCATATGTGGGGGAAAACTACTGTTGGAACGCATGGCAGGGCTCGGAAGTGAGGAGCACCCTTTGACTTTTTGAACACAAAAATGGTTGTAATCGAGAGCGGACGCCATGACGTGCTTGGTGAGTGAGGCCCTGATGTGCTTAAACAGTGGAAACCCCCCACAACGGACCCCATTTTGGAAACTAGATCCCTCAAGGAATGTATCCAGATATGTGGTGAGCACCTTGAACCCCCCCAGGTGCTTCACAGACGTTTATAACGTAGAGCCGCAATGAAAATAAAAAAAATCACATTTTTCCCACACAAATGTTCTTTTAACCCAATTTTTTTTTATTTTCACAAGGGTACCAGGAGAAATTCCACCAAACAGTTTGTTGTGCAGTTTCTCCTGAGTACGCCGATACCCCATATGTGGGGAAAAACTACTGTTTGGGCGCACGGCAGGGCTCAGAAGAGAAGGAGCGCCAATTGACTTTTTGAAAATAAAGTTGTCAAGAGTCGTTAGTGGACCCCATGTCGCATTTGGAGGGCCTCTGATCCACTGCCTAAACAGTGGAAACCCCCCACAACTGATGCCATTTTGGAAACTAAACCCCTCAAGGAATTTATCTAGACGTGTGGTGAGCACTTTGAACCCCCAGGTGCTTCACTAATTTTTCCTGCAAAAATGTTGGTTTTGTCCCATATGTTTCATTTTCACAAGGGTAACAGGAGCAAAATGGACCATATCCACTGATGGAGCTGTATAGCGGCTTGTTTTTTGCAGGACAAGTTGACTTTTTCAGTGATACCATTTTTACTTACATTTGTCTTTTTATTTTGTGATTTTTTTTTAAATTCATATTCTTTATTACATTTTTTCATTTTTCCAACAAAACAAAATTAAAATTACATACATCAACCTTAGAGGTATACATTTAACATAAGGACATGGACATGATCATAAAAAACAGTGCAACATTTAACATAACATCACCTTACAAAACAGCATACATTTACTTAAGACATCATGTGTTAATAGAAATGGCCCCAGGGGGATAGAGTCCATGATTTCCATCTATCCATCATTTTGTTCTCTATTTCACTGCGAAGATGCTAACATATATTCATAATGATAGTAGGTATTCACTTTCCCTATCAAATCTTCCATCGTGGGAATAAAGGGAGATTTCCATTTCAGTGCTATGCATTGTCTGGTAGAATTTAATATATGGATTACTATCATCTAAATTTACCGTATGTGGGATTAAATCTATTCCAATGTTCAACACTACTAGAGCTGGATTTGGTATTAATTGGATCCCTATTAATCTAGAGATCAACCCAAATATCAAGGAACAAAAGGATCGTATCTTAGGGCAAAACTACCATACATGACACAGTGTTGACAACTTGTAGACATTCATTCCAACGTTTATCTGAATAATTTGGACTACAATGTGCCAATTTAGACGGATAAAGATACCATGTCATATGGATCTTCTTCAGGTCTTCAAGACTATTAATACATCTTGATGTTTTTTGTACCCAAGTTATCGAATAATGCCAATTCTTGATTGGTACTGATATATCTAAATCCATTTCCCACTTAAGCATATACGGCAATTTCCCCTCCTCTTGTGCACTATTCAAGATTTTATAAATTAAAGACATTCCTTTAGTCGTGGAGTTAGCATTATTTAAAAACTTCTGGAGTGGGCCTTCATGATTTCCTGTATTTAAAGAACATGACTAAGAAATTTCAAATTTGTAAATATTGATAGAAACAACTTTTACCCAAACAATATTTTTTTCTGATGGTATCATATGGCATAAGAACTGATCTATCAAATATATTTGCTAATGTATTCATTCCGCTCCTCTGCCATAATGCTAGATTTAAATAAGGAATATGAAATTCTATAGACCTAATAGAAATATTTTCCAGAGAAATCGACAAATTCCTTTTGGCCCAGTTATTCCAAACATATATCGTTGCCACCATAGTTGGTAAACAAGGAGAAAAAGCTGATGGCTTTAGATATTCAATTTCAAGTGTTCTCCTTGTAGAACCAAAATTAGCATAAAAGGATTCAATTTGCATCCATCTATGAGAACCTTCTTCCAAACCACCAATCCTTCGTTGAAACAATAATAGCAGCTTTATAATAGGCCAAGACATCCGGAACTCCCATACCCCCCAATTTAAAGAGATAGGAAATAATCTTTTTTAAACTTCTGTTTTTTTTTCCCACCCATATAAATTTCCCAAATAAATCTACTGATCAACTCATGAGGATTTTTTAAGAGAATACATCTAAATAAATATAATAATTTGGGAGGTAAGGTCATTTTAAAAGCATTTATCCTAGGTATCCATGATAGGGCTTTCTTCGAGTATCTTTCCAGCTCGATTTTAAGTTGACTATATATAGTATCAAAATTCTCCTGTACGTACCAATAAATGTGTAGATGTAAGGATTATGCCTAAATATGAAATTCCCTTTTCAGCCCACTTGACTAGTAGTCTCTAGTCTGCTTTTAGTTTGATAGGGAATATGAATTGGAAAAATTGAAAACTTAGACCCATTAAGTTTATAATACAAAACATCGGTAAAGTTCACCAAATTTCTGTTGATGGCCTGGAGGGATTTTTTTCACATTTGTACACGTTAAGATGACATTGTCCGCATAAAGTGCTATTACATGATCTAGATCTCTCACTTTTATACCTGAAATATCTGGATTAGCACGAATGGACTCTGCCAATGGTTCCATGGCTAATACAAAAATAATTGGGGATAGTGGGCACCCCTGGTGGGTTCCATTAGTATTATTAAACTTAGAAGACATAAATCCCGAAGCTGAAACTGCTGCCCTAGGATTAGAGTACAAAGATCTAATTGCAGATCTAATAAAACCTATCAGACCGAATTTTGTGAAAACTTCCTCCACGTATTCCCAGTGCACTCTGTCAAATGCCTTCTCGGCATCCAAGGACAAGAATGCACCGGGATTACCGGACAGCTCTGCTATCTTAATTAGATTTATCATCGGTCTCGTTCCATCCTTCGCTTGCCGTCCTGTCACAAATGCAACCTGGTCTGGGGCTACTAAGTACGGTATGACCCTACTTAACCTAGAAGCTATGGATTACGCATCACTGCATAAGTAGATGCGCATTCCATGCGTTCTAATGTGCGGATGGTACCCAGGTCTAGAGGAGAGGAGACTCTCCTCCGGACCTGGGTACCATTGAAAACTGTAAAAAATAGAATAAAATAAAAAATAAATATATACATACCTTCTGGCGCCCCGCGCTGCGCTCCTCCTTGCTTGGCAGCAGTTCGTGATGGAATGAAGGACCTGCGCTGACGTCAGAGTCATGTGACGGGTCACGCGACGCTGACGTCGGCAGGTCATTCAGTCTACCGCTGCCGGCAGCCGGGACGGAGGGAATCAAGACTGCGGGGGCCATCGGAAGGTAAGTATACATTTATTTTTTTTATTTTTTGACATTCTCTCGGGTCACAGTATATAAATCCATGCCGTTTGCATGGATTTATATAGTGTGACCAAGTTGACAAGCACTTTCCAAGTGATGCTAAAATCGCTTGGAAAGCGCTTGTCAACTCGCATGCGGAAATGCAAGTGAAGAATGCTTCACATCCGCATGTCCCTGGCAGGAAAACGCATGTACAATCCGCATTCGTTTTTTTCTGCCAGGGGAGATGCAGAAACGCTCAGGAAAAAATCCTGAGCATTTCTGCATCGTGGGCACATAGCCATAGAAAGTATTGAATACGGTAAATACACATGGTTCAGTGAACACATGTGGATTTACCTGCGTTCAATAGAATGCAACGTTTTGGATGCAGCAAAAATTTGCGCACAAAGCGCTACTACGTTTGAATTATGGGCACAAAGCCTAAAATTAAAAAAGAAAATGGCATGGGCTCCCGCGTCATTTTTATAACCAGCAGAGGGTGAAAGAAAGTCCACCTGTGTGCAATCTTAGTGTCACATGTCTGTCAGTATATACACACCTTTTCTGAAAGGCCACAGAGTCACTACTAACCAAACAACACCATGAAGACCAACGAGATCTCCAAACAAGTCAAGGACAAAGTTGTTGAGAAGAACAAAGTACAAGTCAGGGTTAGGTTATAAAATAAAAAATACCCCACTCTCTGATGATTTCCCAGAGCACCATCAAATCCATTATCATCAAATGGAAAGAGCATGTTACCACAACATACCTGCCAAGAGAGGGCTGCCCACCAAAACTTTCAGCAAGGAGGGCATTAATCAGAGAGGCAGCACAAAGACCAAAGGTAACTAAAGGAGCTGCAGAGTTCCCAAGCAGAGGCTGCAGTATTTGTCCATTCGACCACAACAAGCCATACACTTCATAGAGGTGGCTTTTATAGAAGAGTGGGCAGAAGAAAGCCTTTACTTACACACAAAAATTGTAAGGCTCGTTTTGAGTTTGTCCCACATGTATGGAGGGAGGTTCTGTGGACTGATGACACCAAAATTTAACTTTTTGGCCACGAAGGTAAACTCTATGCTATGCTTATTTCACATTAAAAAGAAAACCAAATGTTCACAGTTGTAGGCATGTTCTTTACATGAACTAATGCAAACCTTCAAAAAAAACAATGAAATTCCAGGTTGTGAGGTAGCAAAACATGAAAAATGCCAAGGTGATCAATACTTTTGTAAGCCACTGTAGCAGGAGCGCATTTAGAAGGTTATTTCAGCACAGGAACATTTTTTTTAACACATCCAATTGTGGAACTTATATTTATTTCATTCTTGCATCTCTTTAGGTGAGTGGTGCTGATAACATCAAGTTACATGTACCTTCAGGGGGAACGGTGCACTTGTCCTACCTGCCAATGGTGCACATGTCCTGACTGGTATCTGCAGAGATGATGCTATCTGTGCTGATCACATCCTAATGGTCCTATTGTGGAAGTGGGAAGCGCCGAAATGGCCCATACACCTTGGCAATTATCTTTCTCGACTCACAAGTACACAGCTTTGTGGAAGCTAATGAATACTCTGGTCAGATTTATGAAGCCTAATCCTCCCTTACCTTTACTTCATCTCTCAGGGAATAATTAAGAGGCCCCTATACACATGATTAGATAGTCAGTCTATACTGCTGAAAACAGTGGGGTGGGTTTGATCATCTGTTCTCTAAGGTGTGTGGGGCCCCTTTTACCATCTCCCTAACTATGTACTCTTTCAACCTAGTGTTTACCAGACTCATATTCACTCAACACCTGCTCAGATTCTCTTTTGTGGACTTTCATTTTGGTTGTGGCCAACTCTTATTGAATATTAGATAGTGGTTAATGAATTCTGTGATTCCTGTAATAAAAAATGAACTCAAGTATCCATTCAGTATATCACTTGAGTATTGTTTTTTATTTAAAAAAACAAAACCCTCCTTTTTATTAGCGGGTTGAATGAAGATGTTTACCATAAGGATCTGAACTCTTTGGAGTTGATGGAAAATTTACTTTTTATCAGTCTTTATTATTTTTTTTTCTTTCCAGTCAATTTGATGTAAAAAAAAAAAAAACAACAACAATTGTCCAGGAAAAAATATTCAGAAAATTAAGATGTGAGTTTGTATAATTTAATTTTGGATTGTCATCCTGGAGGTTTTCTACCGTTATGAGTAAAAGATGTACCATATATAGTTGTACAACCTCTAGTCTTACTGTATTGTATTTTAGCTATTTATTTGGATGATCTACATTTTGTAAAGGGATTTTTTTCATCCCTTTTTAAGTAGACGTTCCATTCCTGATCACTAGATGGCACATTTGTTAAAGCTAAATCTGATATTTATATCCTGTCTATCACTTGTTGTGTAATATCATTTTGAGTAACCAAGAATTGTAAGACCCTCTGGTAAAGCCATGAGCTGAGCTGGTTTACGCAGTTCATTTGCAATTTTCTTTTGGATTGTGGAGAGTAAAGGTTGGTATGAATTTGTAAAATGATATACAGCGTACTCTGCCACTCCCAATTGCTGTTGATTAACGTTGGCAGTGTTTCAGTTGGCCTACCTCTTGTGCTTTCCTCACTTATACTATAGGCATAAAATGTTTTTGTTGCTATTTTATTTTTGTTATCCACCTTAGATAGAAAAATATTCTGCAATCCTGTAAATGTTTGCCGTGATCATTCCCAAAAGAAATCCACAGGGAAATTTCCATGCGGAAAAAAAATCTGCATGTGGAGGAGGTGTGTTTATATCTGCATGGATAGTTTGCTGCATTTCTTTGCTCTATGGAACTACACTTTTGTTTTTTACATTTGAGGCATTTATGAGACAATATTGATTTGTGACAACACTGCAATGGTCATCTCTCCACTTAAAGGAGATCTGTCACCACATTTGAGCTGTCTAACCTATTAATATGGGCATATACAGGTTATTGACTGATGAAAAAAGTCATATGTGTGTTCTGACGCGCCCCCTGGGACATATTCCGTTTTGAGGGGAATACCCGGCACCGGATCAGATGGGGGGGGGGGTTGTAGTCTCCAAGCGGCTGTGACCCGGTCCCGTGCCCAGGGCGTCAAGCTCAGGGTTATGTGGCAGTCTTTACTGATGTTATTAAAGTTCGTTGTGTCGACTACGCCACCCGTTGTGATGCGGTCACTGTGGCCGCCGCTGCAGCAGGGTCCGCTGAGGCTGATGGTGAATGCGCAGCTTGGTGGGATAACCCCCAACGGGAGGGGTATAGCCTCAGAGGGGACAGGCGCAGAGGATGGGGGTTGTGGTGGTGCGGTGCAGCCGGTAATGATGACAGACTCGGGTAGTGCAGTTAAGGGTCTTTACTTACTGCAGATGTTCCTGGTCACTCTAGCTCCAAGTGACCTCCCGAGCCGTGCTGCGTCCACCAGGTCCTGGA
This sequence comes from Phyllobates terribilis, assembly GCF_046119375.1. Lineage (NCBI taxonomy): Eukaryota > Metazoa > Chordata > Amphibia > Anura > Dendrobatidae > Phyllobates > Phyllobates terribilis. Next base: position 253,053,386 of record NW_027362767.1, on the reverse strand, counting down.
TCCGGCCAACCCCCAAACAAGTCCGGAGCGTGGCCCTGAGCTCTCCCTCTGTCCTTCCTTCAGCCGTCCCCACCAGTGATTCACCTAAATCCAGCTCCCTCGGGCCTTCTGTTGGGCAACCTTTGGCCTCAGGTTCCCTGACCCTCCATGTGGTGTGCCTTCAGGGTGAATGTAGTGGGTGACCGTGACAGACTCTGCCCACGGTCTCCGGTCTCTGGCTGGGGAATGTCTTTACCCCCACCAGCTTGGGTTCCGGTACCCTTCTGCTGACTCCTCACCCGGCGTTCTTATTTGGGTTCTTGGGTCCCTTCTTTGTCCCCCTCTGGGTCTCCTTCTTTACTCCACTCTCTCTCCAGGGCTGTTGTTTCTTTCTGCAGGCTTGTCCTCTGCATCTGACTTACTCTCTGCGTCTGACCCTGATCTTTGATGGTGCCCACCTTATATACACCCTCTATGTGTGAGCTCAGGTGACCAGCACCCAATGAGCTCCTACCACTACCCAGACTGCTCCCCCTATCTGCCCCTACACTACATGGGATGTTCCTCCCCCCTCCCACTCCAGCCAGGAACAGGCTCGGTCGCACCTGCACATTTCTAAGTGGGAGTGCCGTCGGCCTGCTCCTCTGGAATGGGATGTATGTAGTGCATGCAGTCTATCTGAGCTCAGTTCCACACTCCTTCCTTACCCGGGAGTGGAATATCACACCTCTGGGTTAAGGTGCAATACCCCTGTAGCAGCCGAATCCTCAGGGTGCTACATTCCCCCCTGGTAAATCACAGCACGTCCTCGGGCTGCAAGACATAAAACACCAAAACATACAAATTTTTATAAACCTATAAAACATATAAAATATTATATATATATAAACTTTTTCATATAAACATCATCATAACATTCTCGTCGTCTCTTTCTTTCTTCCTCCTCTGGTCACCGTGCAACTCGTGACCAGGTAAAGTGCGACAGTCTTTTGAAAAGTAGTTTCTCATAAAACCAGTAGGGGGCGCCTTAGGAAGCGCAACTATGTACAGGGAAGTTTTGGCCGTTCTCAGTCCCCGGCCAGGTAAGGGAAAGGGATGGCTGCTCACAGTCCTCAGCCTGGTTTGGGTAAGGGACACACGGGTTAAACTGTTCACTGGTCCCAACGGGGACTAAACGTTAAAGCAGCCACGGTTTCTTGTGTACCCCGACGGGTAACTATATACAGTTTTTCTTTACTACTGTTCTTAATCGTAGTACCTCCTAGCCTTGAACCCGTCCGGGTCTTCTGGCTCTTCCTCCCTACACCGCAACTCCTCCTCTGTCAGGCGATGCACGTGGAGGGCGTAAGGTCCCTTGGCACACTTGTGCCGGGTGAACGTTACCTCGTCACCGACGTAGAGGTCACGGCCTTTGTGACCCTCTGGCAGGTGAGACTCGACATCCCGTCGGGTAACGAAGACGTCACCCATGGTGTTCTGGTCCTTTATGAAGCCCCACCCATGCTGCGCATTAAACTTTATTACCGTCCCGATGGTACGGGGATGATCTGCTGCACGGGGGTCCCTTCTGGTCCGACTCTTTTGCTCCGCGCTGCGGGTCTGGGCCCATTGCTCTCTGGCCCGCCTCTCCTCCCGCTCTCTCTTGAACTCTGCCAGCTGTTGACGGCAACACTCGGTACGCTCTGCTGCAGCTGCCCGAGTCTCTCCGGTGAACCCCATCAAATCTTCTCCCGTGGGGTCCCACACGAACTGGGCTTCCTCGAGTGGAGGCGAGACCCGAGTCACGGGCTTCGGAGCCGGGATCAGGGGCTCACACAAGGGCCCTAGTCTTTGCTGCCGCTCTAGCTCAGGGTACCCTTCGGGCCAGATGAAGGGCCGCCCGTCCGGCCATGTGAGCTGGCCGAAGAGGTCCTCCCCCAGGTGCGGCACCCTTGGTATTACGGGCGCGGGCGCGGTGGTGATGGCGCCCGGGTTGCCCAGGCCTTGCGGCCAGGCCTGGGGCACCTGGAAGGTGAAGGGCACCGTTAGGACGGCGGCGCCCTGGGTTACCTGGCCTTGCGACCAGGCCGGAGGCTCCGCGGAGGTAGATGGCTCTGCTTTGGATGCGGCGCCCGGAAACGCTAGGCCCTGTGACCAGGCCGGAGGCTCTTCTTCCTGCGCCACGCTCCGGGTCACGACGCGTGACGTCACTGGGGTCGCGACGGCGGCTTCCGGTCGGGGCCTAGTCGGTGGCGGTGTTATGGCGGTCTCGGGTACGGCAGGGGGACTTTCGGGCTCTGCGACGGGGAGCTGGGGCAGGTGGGTGGTCTTCCGGTATGGGGTATAGGCATCCCCCTTACCTGCTGCCATACGTCTCGCTCCCTCTTCTGCGCCGTCTCCGGCCTTGGGTCCTCCCGCGTCATCCGCAGAGGTAGTCGATGTCTTCTTCCAAGGGAGCGGGCTCCGTGGACGGGTTCCAGCTTGCTGGGCCATCTCCCGGCCCCACTCCGCCAGGATCTCCCTCTGCACTCGGGCCATCCTTCCCGCGAGGCCCTCCAGGGCACTCCGCGCGCACTCCCGATCTCGGGGAAGCTGCGCCAGGATCTCCGCTAAGCCTAGCGGGGTTGTTGACTCTAGCAGGCTCCTGACCATCGGGTCGGTGCTGCTCTGCTCTTCTTCCGGCAGGCTCCTGGCCAGCGGGCCGGTGCTGCTCTGCTCTCCTCCTTCTTCCTTCTGCAGGCTCCTGGCCAGCGGGCCGGTGCTGCTCTGCTGCCGCTCCATTCCCGGGTCTACTCTTTCTCTCCTCGACTCCGGGTGCTCTTGCTCTGGACACCTTGCCTCCGGGTGCGCTCGTTCTAGACTGCTCCAAGCGACACCCATCTTTGCTCTTTTCTTTCGTCTCCTCCCACTTCGAGGGCGGTCCCGGGGCAACTCGGTGACTGTCAGCTCCAGGGGTAGTTCTTTCACGCTGACAGACACCTCCAGCATCACAGTCTCTGTTGTTGGGGGCGGTTTCCACTTTTGGCGCCATTTTCTGTCCCGGCCCACGATGGGAGGTGGCCTCTCGCCCTCCTTTGGCACGCCCATAATGGCGTCCGCTGCTCTTCCAAGGCGGGAAATCTGCGGTTTTGGCGGGAATCGCTTCCCAGTGGCGGGAAACTCTGCAGATGGCGGGAACAAGCTGGAAATGGCGGACAATCGGCGGGAAACGACTGGTGATGGAGTCCGATGGCGTGGACCCTCCGGAACCGGCAGGAGTCTTCTTTCTGAGGTAAACTTGCACTTTTCTTCAGGCACGCAGTACCCGGGTGTTGCGGGCACGTAATCCTGCCGACTACGCCAAAGTTGACGCGCCCCCTGGGACATATTCCGTTTTGAGGGGAATACCCGGCACCGGATCAGATGGGGGGGGGGGTTGTAGTCTCCAAGCGGCTGTGACCCGGTCCCGTGCCCAGGGCGTCAAGCTCAGGGTTATGTGGCAGTCTTTACTGATGTTATTAAAGTTCGTTGTGTCGACTACGCCACCCGTTGTGATGCGGTCACTGTGGCCGCCGCTGCAGCAGGGTCCGCTGAGGCTGATGGTGAATGCGCAGCTTGGTGGGATAACCCCCAACGGGAGGGGTATAGCCTCAGAGGGGACAGGCGCAGAGGATGGGGGTTGTGGTGGTGCGGTGCAGCCGGTAATGATGACAGACTCGGGTAGTGCAGTTAAGGGTCTTTACTTACTGCAGATGTTCCTGGTCACTCTAGCTCCAAGTGACCTCCCGAGCCGTGCTGCGTCCACCAGGTCCTGGATCCGGCCAACCCCCAAACAAGTCCGGAGCGTGGCCCTGAGCTCTCCCTCTGTCCTTCCTTCAGCCGTCCCCACCAGTGATTCACCTAAATCCAGCTCCCTCGGGCCTTCTGTTGGGCAACCTTTGGCCTCAGGTTCCCTGACCCTCCATGTGGTGTGCCTTCAGGGTGAATGTAGTGGGTGACCGTGACAGACTCTGCCCACGGTCTCCGGTCTCTGGCTGGGGAATGTCTTTACCCCCACCAGCTTGGGTTCCGGTACCCTTCTGCTGACTCCTCACCCGGCGTTCTTATTTGGGTTCTTGGGTCCCTTCTTTGTCCCCCTCTGGGTCTCCTTCTTTACTCCACTCTCTCTCCAGGGCTGTTGTTTCTTTCTGCAGGCTTGTCCTCTGCATCTGACTTACTCTCTGCGTCTGACCCTGATCTTTGATGGTGCCCACCTTATATACACCCTCTATGTGTGAGCTCAGGTGACCAGCACCCAATGAGCTCCTACCACTACCCAGACTGCTCCCCCTATCTGCCCCTACACTACATGGGATGTTCCTCCCCCCTCCCACTCCAGCCAGGAACAGGCTCGGTCGCACCTGCACATTTCTAAGTGGGAGTGCCGTCGGCCTGCTCCTCTGGAATGGGATGTATGTAGTGCATGCAGTCTATCTGAGCTCAGTTCCACACTCCTTCCTTACCCGGGAGTGGAATATCACACCTCTGGGTTGAGGTGCAATACCCCTGTAGCAGCCGAATCCTCAGGGTGCTACAGTTCCTCATATCATATGCCTTGTTGTTGAGAAATCCGCTTTTATCCGATTATGTAAATGAGTTGTTCCAGGCTATGGGGAGGACGATGCCCGGAAGATAACTCTGGCTCCGCACTTCATTATCCTTTGTATCACCTTCCACAGCATCACTCAGGTGCTTGTCCAGAAATCTTGCGCCTGCATATTCCATCGCCCGTCGTTCCTCCTCAGTGTTCTGTCCTCCAATGGTCATAGGCTTCATGTTTATACTGCACAGGTGCCTGCGAGTCACTGGTACTTCTACTCCCAGTGTTCTCCGGCGCTCAGAAACCTTATATTACGTGTACCAGTGACTTGCTGGCACCTGTGCAGTAGGAATGTGAAGCCTATGCCAAAAGGAGGGCGGAACATTGAGGAGGAACGACGGGAGATGGTGATTGTGATTGTCCTGAAGAGGGAGTGACTCTGAAATTTGTTGACAGTAAACCAACAATCCATTCTCCATCTTAGCTTGTCATTTATCCAGCAGCGTAGGATGCTTCCATCGCCTATGGTAGATTTCAAGGTACACCCAGAGGGGTATTTAACATTTTATAAATGGCAGAAATCAAAGCTTTGGTAGATACCCCGCTTTTACGCAACCTTTGAAGCTTAGTTGGCCAGTAAACCCTCAAGGAGCCAAAGTGAGAATTTGCAAAGGATTTCATCTGCATGTATTGAAAAAATTCACGGTTAGATATAGAGACTTTCCAGGTCTATTAAGGTAGGGTCTCATGTGTAACTCCTCTAGGGGAGGCGCTGAACACCACTTCTGACAAAATTGCAAGAGTACGACCACACATAATGGTCGCCAGGAGGTTTTATCTCAAATCTGTTAGTTATTCAGTTTGCTTGAAAAAGGCTATTATACATTAATCGGAAAACTCCACCGTCTTGCAGTAAAACCACATGTCACCGTGTGTCATGACCGTGTCTTGACCATCCAGCAGCTGCTCCGTGTTCTTGCATTACAGCTACCATAAAGTGCGCACACACTGCTGGTATGAGCTGTATGTCTCCAATATGGCTGGCTCCAGAGAAGTGTTTAAGAATTAAAAAATATTGACTACAAAGTTTTTAAAAATAAACAATACACAAAAACACACATCATTTATTTTTTTCAGACTGATGTCTAATTAACTAAAATCAAATACATCAGAAATTCCCTTTATCATATCACCACTGTTTCTTTACCATTTCACACGTGTAGCATTGCTCCTTAATAAATTGCATGCACAAGATACACAGATTCTTGATTCTCTCCTCCGTTATTAAAGCGTCATTTCTGACTGTAGCTGATAAGGTGTTTTCCCACTCGTCATGAACTTGACACCAGACGACCATAATGAGTCGTCTATGTAGAAACTTGGATTGGGACGTTGTGTTTTGTGGAGCACAGGGCAGGAATGTTTTTGTGTCCCATTGGGCAATCATTATCATCTGTTTGGTAGAACTGAGTAATGAGTTGCACAAGATTGTTTGCTTGAGTTTTATTTTGATACAAGACAGACATCTTGGCGGACTGACCCACATGTAATCACGGTGTGGATATATGACAAGATGATTCATTGTGTGACTCTCCCCCCTGCACTGTGCTTTTTTAATTATCTCTTATTTGCATGCAGGCGAATTTTTGTATTTCAGTGTTTTACTAGTTTCCATTATGTCATCCGAATTTTTACACTGGAGGTTTGTTGTGTTGCATTGTTATAGTAGCTATTGTGCGTTACAGAGGATATAGCCATTTGATATTGTGGCAGGTTTATCAGGTACACATATATTTAAGGGGGAAGTCCCCCTTTGGCCATTATTTTACAGTTTATATATATCTACGGTATATATAATCTACATAAAAAAGTTGAGTACCTTTTCTAAATACAATATCTTGTCTTGTAGTAATTGCATCTTGTGGTGAAGTTCACTGCTGCTTTTATAGTTGGGGTTTTAATTGGAAACTGTCACAAATTGTGAAATGCAGAGGGACAGTAAACATTTCCTACAACATGTAAATCTTCTTAAAAGGCAACTAGTTTTGGGCTATTGGAAGATTTCAACTCGGAAGCTGCAGAATTGTGAATTCAGCTCGGGACTATTTTATGGGCTATAACTCGGGATCAGTACTAGATTGGTAATTCTGTGTATATACAATTACTTAAAAGATTTGGACACCTTTGGGGAAGTCTGTTTTTCTTAAATGCATTTATTTTTAGCTTAAAATAATTTTTGTAATTTAGTTTGATTAAAAATTTTGCTCTGCCTCTTGCTGGCTGCAAAATGAGTTAACTCCTTAAGGACCGAACCACTTTGTAGGTTAATGACCAGGCCAATTTTTTCAATTTTGACCATTGTCACTTTATGAGGTAATTACTCTGGAACGCTTCAACGGATCCCCCTGATTCTAAGATTGTTGTTTCGTGACATATTGTACTTCACGATAGTGGCAACATTTCTTCGACATGACTTGCGTTTATTTGTGAAAAAAAATGGAAATTTGGCAAAAATTTTGAAAATTTAGCTATTTTCAAACTTTGAATTTTCATGCCCTTAAATCAGAGAGATATATCACGCAAAATAGTTAATAAATAACATTTCCCACATGTCTACTTTACATCAGCACAATTTTGGAATCACATTTTTTTTTGTTAGGAAGTTATAAGGGTTAAAAGTTGACCAGCAATTTCTCATTTTTCCAACAAAATTTACAAAACCATTTTTTTAGGGACCACATCACATTTGAAGTGACTTTAAGGGGTCTATATGACAGAAAATACCCAAAAGTTACACCATTCTAAAAACTGCACCCCACAAGATGCTCAAAACCACATTAAAGAAGTTTATTAACCCTTCACGTACTTCACAGAAACTGATGGAATGTGAATGGAAAAAAATTTATATTTTATTTTTTCCTTCAAAAATTTTACTTTTGTCCAAAATTTTGCATTTTGACAAAAATAACATGAGAAAATGGACCATACAATTTGTTGTGCAATTTCTCCTGAATGCGCTGATACCCCATATGTGGTGGAAAACTAGTGTTTGTGGGCACGGCAGGGCTCGGAAGGAAATGAGCACCATTCGACTTTTGCAAAGCAAAATTAACTGGAATCGGTAGCGGACACCATGTTGTGTTTGAAGATCCCCCTGATGTGCTTAAACAGTGGAAACCTCCCACAAGTGACCCCATTTTGGAAACTAGACACCTCAAGGAATTTATCTAGATATGTGGTGAGCACCTTGAACCCCCAGGTGCTTCACAGAAGTTCATAACGTTGAGCCTAGAAAATACAAAATCATATTTTTGCCACAAAACGTCTGTTTTATGCCCAAATTTTCCATTTTCAGAAGAGTAAAAAGAGAAAATGCACCATACCATTTGTTGTGCAGTTTCTCTTGAATACGCTGATACCCCATATATGGTGGAAAACTAGTGCTTGGGGGCACGGCAGGGCACGAAAGGAAAGGAGCCTCATTCGACTTTTGCAATGCAAAATTGTCTGGAATCGGTAGCAGATGCCATGTCGTGTTTGGAGAGCTCCTGATGTGCCTAAACAGTGGAAACTCCCCACAAGTGATGCTATTTTGAAAACTACACTCATCGAAGATTTTATCCAGGGGTATAATGAGGATTTTGAACCCACAGGTGCTACACACAATGTGATAACATTAGATCGTCATATAGAAATATTTCAATTTTTTCACAAAAAAGTTGTGTTAGCCCCAATTTTTTCACTTTTGCAAGAGGTAACATGAAGAAAATGGACCACTCAGTTTGTTACCCACTTTCTTCTGTGCGTGGCAATACTCCACATGTGGTCAAAGAACACGGTTTGGACAAATGCCAGGGCTCGGAGCGGAAGAAGCACTATTTGAATTTTAGAACACAAATGTGGCTGAAATAGAGTTCTTGACGTGCCAAAACAGTAGAAACTCCACAATTGACCCCATTTTCTAAACTGCACCCCTTAATTCATTTATGGGTGTAATGAGTATTTTGAACCCATGTTTTGTTAAAGATTTACTTCGAAATTAGTGTAAAAAAACAAAAGTTTTTTTTTTTCTCACAAAAGCGTAATTTTTAGGACAAATTTGCAATACATAGTAGTGAGAGGTGAGGAAATGGACCCCAAAATTCATAGAGCTATTCCTCTTGTGCTCAAACATTTTGACTGAACTATCGGACCCGAAAGGCATGGTGCACCCTGTCTTTTTAGGTCATAAATTCATATATATGGGGTACAATGTCCCCAGCATCACATTTGCCAGTAAATACAACTTTACCGTGCTCACAGAGCATACCACAGTTATTTCATTAGTGCTGGAAAAAATTGCATTGAAATGAAAGGAAACATGTTTCAAAACGGAGGAGTGTAACAATGTTGCAAAGCTGAGCACCTTCACAGGATAAAAGAACATCCAGTACTACTGCCACTCTCTTAAAAAAGGGACTAGTTGTACAACATCTCTATAGCATAATCAATCCCTATATGAGGGACGGACGTGCCATGTGACGTTGGCACACTATAGCAGGTCCCTGCCTGGCAAGGTAGGAACCACCATGTGTGCAGAACAACCCATCCTTTAACAGAATACATAAAGAGGCAGTATGCCACAGTCCACGTGGACAGTTTTAGCAGGTATAACGGGTTTTATAATGCCCGAATAAATGAATAAGAAAACCCATTCTTTATAGACCAGGAACAGCTCGTGTACTAGGTATCCTCGATGAAAAACCGTCACGTCAATAACACCAAACAGTGGAAAGGTCCAGAATGACTGCTTTAGATGGCACGACATAGTCAAACTGGCGAGAAAAAAAAAGGTATGTTATTTCAGTAAATTCCCCTTACAGTATTCATCTATGGGAATAGTGAGCATTAACTTTTTAATTTTTTTTTTTTTGCACTCCAGTTTATTAATGGGCGATGAGGAAATAAAAAGTGAATAGAGAGAAAATGTCAGAAGATGACAAAGGTAAAAACAAAAAAATAAATCCACTTATTCTAGAGATGTATGGCAGCGACGGAAACATTCCCTAATGCAGAGGCCAGGCTTATCAGGACATGTGTCACACTGGTGGCTGGTTAACCTTTTAACGCCATATTTATAACACACCCTGCATCTCTTTTGGGGGTCGGCCTTTTTTGGCTGTCTGCACTTGTGAGGGAAAATGCTGCCCGGGGACAATCCTGCTGGCCGCGCTAGATGATTCTCTCCCCACCCTCCCTTGGTCTGCAAATATTAAATGTTTTAGGATTTTTTCCTGAAACTCAAGATATGTTCCTTGGTTTACAGTTTTCCGGTATAGTACAAAGGAATTATATAGGGCCACTTGGATAAGGTGTACCGCAATTTTTTTATACCATATGCGAGACTTGCGAACCGCGCTGTTGGGCTGCAGCATCTGGTCCACAAGGTCCATGCCACCCATAAACTTACTGTAATCCTGTATGCAGATTGACTTCCGGACAGTAGAACTTGCCCCTCGTACAGCATAAGGACATCTTTTTTTGTCATGAAATTTGAGAAGAAGCATGTCCTCATTACAGAGCGCCTTAATTTCACCTGCCTTTAATTTTTTGGTGACAAGAGTCTTGGGCAGAGCTCTTTGCTACCGGCGTATGTTTCCACAGGCCACGTTTTTTTTGGCAGACAGGCACCTGAACAGAGGTACACATGTATAGTAGTGATCTACGTACAAGTTATTACCTTTATCTAAGAGGGGATGGACCAGGTCCCAAACAATTTTCCCAGCTATGTTTAGGGAGGGTGGGCATTCGGGAGGAACAATCAGGGTGTCTTTTCCCTCATACACCTGGAATTTGTGTGTATAGCCAGTGTATCTTTCACACAACTTATATATTTTTAATCCGAATCGGGTCCTTTTATTCAGCTAGTACTGCTTGAAATGCAGCGTGCCCTTGAAAAGGACCAGTGACTCGTCCACGCAGATATTTTTTCGGGGGTATACGTCTGGGAAAATTTATTAAAATAATTTATTAGGGGCCTGACTTTGTAAAGTCTGTCATGGCTGGGGTCATTGGGAGGGGGGGGGGGGGGGGGGGGGCAATTTGCGTTTTCTGCGAAATGTAGAAATCGCAGAATACTTAGAAATCGTTCCCGGGGCATTACCTCTCTGTACATAGGGGTGTCGTACAGGACATCAGTTGACCTGATCTTGTTTTTTTTTTTATCAGACCCATATTAAGAAGAAGGCCAAAAAATATTAAAATATCCACCACATCAACACGGCTCCAGTTATTACTTTTGGAGTAGTAGGATGTGGGGTGGCTGGTAATGAACTGAGCAGCATAAGAATTGGTCTGCTCAATCATTACATTTATTAATTCTTCAGAGAAGAAAATTTTAAAAAAATCGACCTCCCTAAATCCAGCAGTGTCCACATAGACGCCCGTGGCAGAAATGAATTCTTGATTGGCAAAGTCACCACTGGCGCCCTGTGGTCTTCACAGATGAAAGCAGGTTCACACTGAGCACATGTGACAGAGTCTGGAGAAGCCGTGGAGAGCGATCTGCTGCCTGCAACATCCTTCAGCATGACAGGTTTGGCAGTGGGTCAGTAATGGTGTGGGGTGGCATTTCTTTGGAGGGCCGCACAGCCCTCCATGTGTTCACCAGAGGTAGCCTGACTGCCATTAAGTACCGAGATGAGATCCTCAGACCCCTTGTGAGACCATATGCTGGTGCGGTTGGCCCTGGGTTCCTCCTAATGCAGGACAATGCCAGACCTCATGTGGCTGGAGTGTGTCAGCAGTTCCTGCAAGATGAAGGCATTGAAGCTATGGACTGGCCCGCCCGTTCCCCAGACCTGAATCCGATTGAGCACATCTGGGACATCATGTCTCGCTCCATCCACCAACGTCACGTTGCACCACAGACTGTCCAGGAGTTGGCGGATGCTTTAGTCCAGGTCTGGGAGAAGATCCCACAGGAGACCATCCGCAACCTCATCAGGAGCATGCCCAGGCGTTGTAGGGAGGTCATACAGTAACATGGAGGCCACGCATAATACTGAGCCTCATTTTCACTTGTTTTAAGGACATTACATCAAAGTTGGATCAGCCTGTAGTGTGTTTTTGCACTTTAATTTTGGGGGTGACTCCAAATCCAGGCCTCCATTGGTTAATAAATTTGATTTCCATTGATGATTTTTGTGTGCTATTTCTAAACTAATTGCCTCCCTAACTAACGCCCTACACCTAACTAAAGCTATCTAATGCCAGATTGATGGACAGACGGACGAAAAAAAACCCCACATATATATATAAGGATTGTAGGATGGACTGGGAGATTGGGGTCACACTGGGAGTGGGATAAAAAAAATAGATTCTAGATTTCACTTTTCTCACAGCAGCACAGCTCCGATCTCTAACAATGTCACAGACAAAGTGACAAGATGGAGCTGTGCTGCTGTTTCCCGCATTTGATACATTGCTGTGATTGGATAGTTACAGTTACTATCCAATCACAGCCAACAGAGATGCAGGGATGCGGTCATTGGTCCCTGCATCTCTTTACTGCCCTCCAAATGATGTGATCTGAGTGTTCATGGCATCTGGAGGGTTAATCAGCCAGGGCCAGCACCATCCCAAGCTCTCACAGCAGGAGATCGGCCACTGCTCTGATAGCACAGGAGACTCTGATATTTCAGCATCTCCAGCGCGACCATGCTGTGATCGGTCAGTCAGATTGACTGACCAATCGCAGCGATCTGTGTGCGGGGACCGACAACATGAGTCCCTGCACCGCTTCCCGTGCCGCTCAGCTACCTGTAATAGCTGTCGGCACGAAACTGTCATTGCATGTTTACACGCAGTGACAGTTTAAATGCATGACTGGGATAACCCGTCATGGTGTGCGAACTAGCATCCTGCCATGTCCTTTTACGTTATGGGGTTATCTGAGAACCTGTCAATCATCTCCTTCTGATTAGGGAATTCATAACTTTTATCTTCCCTTGTCTGAACACCTCTCAACTCTTCTCAGGAGTGCGGAAGAACAAAGAAAAGAGTAATAAAATCTCTTGTCAGAACAAGCTCACTGATGGATTTTCAGTTAACTCGTGCTGCCAATTACTTGCTGCAGAACAACAACCCCCCAAATTGCAATTCTATCATTATACCTAATGATTCTGCTTGGAAACTGCTGCTTAGGCTGAGTTCACACGATGCGTTTTTAATACGTTTCTGCGGCGTTTTTGCAGTTGTGTAAACGCCGCGGAAACGCATTAAAAATGCATGGTAGAAGGGCAGCAATGTTCCCCAATTGAAATCCGCATGTGCTGTGCCCATGATGCGGATTTTTCCGCAGCGTAAACGCTGCTCTCAAAAATCCGCAGCATGTCAATTAATTTTGCGTAAACGCGGCATTTTCGCCGCCATTGACTTGCATTAGAACGCGACAATTCCGCAAGACTGCATCTGTACTTGCATTATTGGCGCGTTCTAATGTGCGGATGGTACCCGGGTGTGGAGAAGAGGAGAGTCTCCTCCACACCCAGGTACCATTAAAAAAGCTGTAAAACAAGAATAAAATAAAAAATAAATGTATATTTACCTTCTGTCGGCCCGCGCACCGCTCCTGCTTGGTTCCCGGCACTTTGCAGTGAAAGACCTGCGCTGACGTCAGAGTCATGTGATGGGTCACGTGACGCTGACGTCGGCAGGTCTTTCAATTCAAAGTTGCCGGCGAGGGAGAACGGATTGAGCTGGACAGCGCGGGCCATCAGAAGGTAAAGTATACATTTATTTTTTATTTTTACCACTCTCTCGGGTCACACTATATAAATCCATGCCGTTTGCATGGATTTATATAGTGTGACCTAGTTGTTAAGCACTTTCCAGGTGATGCTAAAATCGCCTGGAAAGCGCTTGTCAATCCACATGCGGAAACGCATGTGGAAACACATGTGAATCCGCATGTATTCCGCAGGAAAACCGCATGCACAATCTGCATGCGTTTTTTCTGCCAGGGAGATGCAGAAATGATGCAGAAATTTTCTGCTTCATTTCTGCATCGTGTGCACATACCCTTAGACACGATCTGCACTTTTGCAAACTTTTTTTTTCTCTTATTCAAAGCAGCTAAAATAAAAGAGCAACTTTGCAAACAGTCTTGAATAAGAAAAAAATGTTCTCTGGTAGATAAGCGCTCTCATAGAGAACGCAGGTGCACTCATCCGAGTGTTCCGGTGTATGGCGGAGTCGAGGGAGAGAGCTATCTAATATGTATGGGGCCTTTACAGACTGATGTTCTACATGGGAGGGAAATTGGCCAGGTTATTGCCTTCAGTGGGGGTCTAAATTTAGAGCTGGCGTACAGGAGAGTTCTCTCTTTGTCACAGAGTTTTCATTAACTAATCATTGTTTTTTTTTCTTCTCTGCAGGTCAGCTCGGATTATCACAAGCCATCAACAGCTGAGGCTGAGCTGATCTACCAGCACCCCGTGGGGGAGTATGTATAAGAGAAATGGCCTTATGGCCAGTGTGACGGTCACCTCCCCAACTCCTGAGGTACGGACTCATATTTATCTAGGCTTGTTGTTCCACCATGTGAAAACATTCATACAAGCTTGCTTTGGCGTTTGAAGTAGCAAAATACTGCCGAAGCACAAAACTAAAATGATTTATGAGCTGTATTTATGTTTTTAAGTGCAGTGAGTAGTATTACTTTATTATTAATATGCTGTATTTATGGCTGTTTACACACATCTCATTTGAGCATTTATTTCCCATGAAACGTGGAATATTTCCCCCGGCCGCCTCTCGATGTTTCACAGCTTTTTGTTATTAAGGGAAATATAACGTCAGTGGTCGATCTCACTTACTCAATCCAATATTACTTTACATGTGATGGTAACCTGTTTTTTTCCTCATGATGTCTAAACTGGTTTATCTAATTGCTTCTTGATGTCATGAAAATATTATACAGTGAAAAAGCATTTAGAGGTGTTTATGACCACCATTCATTTCAGTGTAGACTGGCCATGCATTTGTCAGCCACCTCCTCTTAAAAGATACCCAAGCTTATAAATAATTTTGATAAGTTGTAGTTCATGTTTAGCACTGTTCATTGTTGGGGGTCTGAGTTCTGAGACCTCCACCAATCACTAAAAGCAATAAGTATATTCGTGGCCAAACGTTTAGAGACTGACACAAATTTTGGTTTTCTCTGTTCTTTCATCGTTATTAGATCTTTTAATCAGGTGTTTCTATGGTCACTGAAGTACAATCAGAAGCTTTTCATAAGTTTTTAAACTTTTATTAACAAATACATGAAGTTTATGCAAAGACTCAATATTTACAATCTTGACCCTTATTTCTCCAGACTTCTGCCCTTTGCCCTGGCAGATGGATATCAGCTTCCGGGCCAAATTCTTACTGATGACTGCCTATTTTTACCTAATCAGTGCTTGGAGTTTATCACAATTTCTGTGATTTTTTTTTTGTCTACCCTCTTTTTGAGGATTGACCACATGTTCTCAATGAGTTTAAGATAAGGGGTCTTTCCTGGCCATTGACCCAAAATTTCAATGTTTTGTTCATTGAGCCACTTAGCTATCACTTTGATTTCATGACATGGTAGAAAAAGCATTGCTTATCACCAAATTGCTCTTGGATATTTGAGAGAAGTTGCTCTTGGAGGATGTTTAGATCCCATTCTTTATTCATGGCAGTGTTCTTATGCAAAATTGTGATTGAGCCCCCTCCATGGATGAAAAGCCCCCACACATGAAAGGTGTCAGGATACTTTACTGTTTTCATGGCTCAGGACTCATAGTAGCACTCAACTTTTCTTCTTTGGACAATTGTTCTTCCAGATGTCCAAAACAGTGTGAAGGAGGTTTCAGCAGAGAAAATAACTTTACCCCAGTCCTCTGCAGTCCAATCCCTGTACTTCCCGTAATTTTCTCTGTTGAAGCCACTTTCAGACTGTTTGAGACATCTGGAAGAATAATTGTCCAAAGAAGAAAAGATGACTACTGCCATAAGTTCTGTGTATTGCCCACAGTAAAGCATCCTCAAACCAGAGTCTTAGCATAAACAACTGACTTAAAGATCTAGAAACACTAAAGCAGCAAACTTTGTGAAACCACAAATTAGTGTGAGTCTCAAAACTTTTGGCCACTATTGTACATGTATGAATGCACACAGAGCAGTGTGCGGGCCCCTAGACGTTCTATTGTACCTGTACCCCACTCTGCTTAGCGCATCTGCCTCTTTGTTTGATCACCTTTTAAAGAGCTTGGAATTGACCCTCAGGTGCTAGGGGACAGGTTCAACTGTATCTCTGCACCCCACAGCTGAAGCGTTTCATCAGAAATCTCCCAGGCATTTGTTGACTACCTTTTTCAATTTTTTCTTTCGCTTTTGTACCGTAGCAAGTAAAGTTGCTATCTGCTTCATGCCCCTCTAATCAGAGTGTTAGCCAAGATTTAATTTGGCAATTCTATAGTCAACTATATGTATTTGTACCCAGATACAAACATTTTGGTTAAAGTGACCTACTACTTTAAAAAAAATTGGGAGCTAATAGGAGAAACCTTTTCAGTAGCGATGAAAGGGACAAAGTAGCTTAAAATGTTGGTAGAAATCGCAGGGGAGCTCAGTGCAAAGCCATTGCTCGCTGCTTTGCCAGACTTAGGCTAAAAAATAGTTTGTTGACTTTACCATTTTTTTAATCTACTGACAACCTCTTCCAAAAATCTGTATATTAGATACATCGGTCTTACTGATGTACGAAGAGTTAATGCTGAAAAATAACAATGACGAGTCTAATTATGTGACCGGGAGAAGTAGTCGCCCCTGATATTTTTGGCAGTGCCACAACTGATGAGTTAGACCTCAGGAATGGCCTTTTCTCCTGCTTTGTAAGAGGTGATCTTTCTACAATGAAACCGGGCAGCATTAACGTCAATGCAAACCAGGTCTGCACATTGTGACAAGTCCCAGAGAGGCCGTGGTGTTCTCCTAGAATTATACAGCGCAGTGTACTGTTTTATTAATGCCATATAAAATTAAGTAGACGCAGAGAATGTATTTTTTGTCCACAGTCCATCAAGATAATGTCATTGTTTATTGGCTTTCTAGGATAAATTTAAGTCTGTTTGTTACACCACATATGTCGAAGAACTACAAGTTCCAGTAATCTGTGCTAGCCGAGTCATACAATTTCACAATTCTTATGACATAATAGTAAAAATTGCCTGACATATCTGGAAACGCATCATGTCTTACATTTGACTCAATCACCATCTGAAAACTGAAGAATGAGTGTAGAGATGGAAATCTGCTAATCCCCCACCCATGGGGTCCAATATAGCATCAGTGCTTGATTGAGAGTGTGACCCACTAATGTACAGTGCACGCAGACCCAAATTATTTGTAAATTTGCAACTTAGCCTCCTATTATGAAGAATAAAGGGCATATGGACACCAGAGAGGGGTACAGAGAATTGGCCTATCGAGAGTCTCTGGTTTAGGTGAACTCGAGGCGTCTATTATTGCATTTTGATGCCAAAATGACTATGAGTAATGTCTGGCTAACTGCAACTTGAAGCTTGGAGCAGGATTGGGGTTTCTTGGAAGAATTTTTTTTACAAGAGAACGCCTTTAAGTTTTTAAGTTAATTTTGCATTTTTTTTTCCAATTTTCAGTTCTGTGCAAGGAGTTTTGGAAAAAAAACTGAGCAAGACACTGCTTTTTACTCTGCACCAAAATCTCTTTTTAACGGACATTATTGGATGCCCCATCTGTTGGATATTGATGACATATTTAGTTATATCCCATCGGCACCCATCAATCACCATCAGTCATGCCGTGTTGGGTGCTAATGGCCATTAGATTTGACAAGTGCCACTTGAAGCCCTTCAAATATTGCTGTTACGCTATATATTATAGCGAAGTGCAAACGAAAATCAATTGTTATTGCTGCTCACACTATTAAAATATCTAAATATTAATCCCATATGGTGAACGCTGAAGTGAAAAAGAAATCGAGATGGCAAAATCTCTGTATTTTGGTTATACCCCATCACCAACGAAATACCGGTAAATAGAAATCAGTAGTATGGACCTCAAAATGGTGTTGATAAAAACTACAGCTTGTACCACAATTAAACAGACCCTGATCCAGTTCTGTCTACCAAAAATAAAAAGTTATGGCTCTCAGAATTTGACAAACAAAACACATTTCTTTTCTTTAGATAATAAGAAAAAATGGAAAAAATCTACATAATTTTGGTATCACCATAACTTTACTAACTCATTGAAAAAGTTACTTGGTCATTTTTAGTGTAAACTGAACGTCATAAAATCAACCCCCCCAAAAAATAATGGTGGAACTGTTTTTGTTTTTGTTTTTCAATTCCTCCTTGTTTGGATTTTTTTTTATCAGTTTTCAGTAAATTATATGGTAAAGTGAATGGTGTCATTCAGAACTACAACTTGTCACAATTTTGTTATTGTGATCCTTTACTGCTGCGTTCACCTTAGGGTATGTTCACACTTTGCCTTTTCAGCCGCAAAAAGAGCAGCATGTTACTATCCTAGCAAAGTGAATGAGATTTCTGAAATCTCATACACATATTGCAGATTTGAAGCAGTTTCAATTTCACTACCATGTAAATTCTTTCAGGGTTTTTGCAGCGCTTATCAGCCATTCTAATAATTTGGAGAAAATTCAGTCAAAAAAGCTGCAAAAAACGTGCATATTTTTGTGCAGCTTTTTTTCCTAACAAGACACTTGTCTTTGCAGAAATTTTGGTTTTGGAATAGAATTAGTTTTGGTACTTTTCCCCTTAGATGATAGACTATAGTAATGTCTCTCATAGCTGTTGCTGACTTTTCCTAATTTTGATGCAATTCTTATTGATGTGGTTGGAAATGTACAAAATTCGTTAGCTGGAAACCTTTGATACTTTTGAAATCGTAATGTGGGATTTTGCATGAAGGTTACAGCTCTGAGCCAAAGTTTGTGGTCAGGTCAGGAGAGTCAGAGAAATGATCATTTTTCCATGGATTCTCAATTTGTTACCTCCTCGTATTTGGCAAGTCGCAAGCAACACAACCAAAAACTGATGAATATTAAAGACTTGAGCATTGAAAAGGATCTACAAGTCAGGCCAAAGACAACAGTCCAGGTCTTCAATTATTACCAACAGCCATTTATCACAGCTAGTTTCAAGACTTGCAGGAGCAAATGTCTTTTATTTAAGTACAATCTATTGGTGTCTGCGGGAAGAAGTATTTTTAAGTTAACCAAAGGCTTCATGGGTGGAAATATTATTTTACAATATGTTAGAAAATCTCTCAAACATTCACAAATATCTGCTATGTAGAAGGAGAAACTCCTGATATTATGAAATCATTAAAACTCAACAACTGAGCCCGCACTATACCAGGCAGACGCCGTACATGTTTTACAGCAAGAGCCGCAACCGGTGATTGCGCTTATCGCTATTGTTTAACCATTTTCGCTATGTACTGAAATACTGCAGTATGAAGAGCAAACAGGTTCTGAACCACTGGAATAGTTCAAAAAACATCTCTGTTGTCCAGGTGAAGTAAAGCAGACTTTGACCAGTTTATTGTTAAACCTGAGAATGATCCAAATTTCTCCATTGTGTCCATTATAATTGGAAGGGAAATATTAGCATTATTAACGAAAAATAACAGGTCATCGGCATAAACACAGTCTTTTCCTCCTTATTTCCATATTTAAACCCCTCTATCTCTGGATGCTGTCTAATAATACATGCTAATTGCCCCATTGCAAGAGCAAAGAGGATTGAGCACAGCGGGCAACCCTACCTGTTACTCCTATATAACTGAAGACGATCAGATATAGTCCTATTGCCCCTTACTCTAGCCGTTGGGGCGTTATACAATATCATAATCCACTTAATAAAATTAGGACCATAGCCTATTTCTGTTAGTACCGCCCAGATGTTTCCACACTCCACACTATCAAAGGCCTTAGTAGCGTCCAGGGAGAGATTAGCTTTATTACTCGGATCAGCCTGAGCCGCTTGTAGATTTAGGAATATTAATGTCTGTTGATTTTGAGGGCATAAAGCCAGCCTGGTCAGAGTGAATTACTGAGGTAGTCACCATTCTCAGACGTGTTGCAAGGATTTTGGCCAGGATTTTAACGTCTGTAGTTAACAGTGATATGGGGCTATTTGAGTCCAGTAGTTCCTTGTCTTTTCCCTCTTTAGGTAACACCATAATTATTGCCTCATATAAAGATCTTGAAAGATCCCCAAATGCATTGTTAATAATTTCCAAATAATATTGCAATAACGCATCCTCAGAAAGCTTATAGACCTCTATTAGAAGGGCTTTGTCATTGACCATCTTCTCCACAGCTTGTTGAATTTCTTCTAGTGAGATCGGCATATCTAGATATTCTTTATCCTTCTCTCCCAAAGAAGGGAGTCTGATCCCTGCCAAATACCTCAAAAATTCCTCCTGCAAGTAATTAACGATAGAGGAATGTAAATTAGTGTAGAAACTGTGTAAAATCTGCAATATTTTAGTAATTTGAGTGTTAATATTTCCCTGCCCATCCTTAAGTTGGTAAATAAAGCATTCTCTCTCTGAGCTTGCGTCAGTTTAGTTAATACTGGTTGTCTCACCTTCTTCATAAAAATGTTGTTTCAAAAATATACTTTTATTGTCTGCTTGTTCCAATTGTTTTTGGGCCTCCTTCCACTGCATCTTATTTTCAAGACAATTAATTTGAATAAACGTTAATTCAGTATCCCGTATTCTATCCTCCAGCCCCTCTCCTATTTTCCGGGAATTATCATTTACTGTCTTTATGTATTTTATAAAGACCCCCCTCAAAAAGGCCTTCATAGCATCCCAAACCACACTAATGGGGGCAGAGCCCAGATTAATATCAAAGAATTCCACCAGTTTCCCCTTTAACATTGTTACAGTCAATAAGTTTGAGTCAAATGGGTTACGTTTCCAAATCAGGGAATACCTGGCTCTTAAGGGGTCCACCTGTATTTTGAATAATATAGGAGAATGGTCCAATGGGGACCTGGGAGAGTATTCAGTATTTGGCAAAACAGTACCATAAGGGGATTACAGAGAACCATATAAATTCTAGAAAGGGACTGTTACGTCGACAAAGTACATGAGAAAACCCTTGAGGTGGGACCTTTCCCTCCAAACATCCACCAGACCCAACTCATTAATAAGTCGATCAAAAGAAGATACCGTATCGTCTCCTCCAGATAATTTATCTTTTAAAGGATTGCAAATATTATTAAAGTCGCCCATTATAATTAAAGGAATATCTGGCCAGCCAACAATTTTCGCTATTACGTTTTTAAGCGGGATGCTGGAATATGGAGGAGGAACAGACACTGACGAGCAAAAGGGTAACAATGTTTTGAACTTTTGACTTTCAGGCTCCATATCTCACCATCTACTATTTCTTCGAACATGAGACGTTTTAAAGACAATCATCTTGGCTATTTCCTACATAAATTTGACTTGGAACTATTTATCACATAATTAGTTATGCAGATTCTTGGCATGTCACTGCATTGTTACTGTTTTGTTCTTAAAAATGTAAATTAAAATTTTTATTATTTTGTTAGTATTTTATGAATCCTTCCGGGCATGCTCTCGATCAGATTTTTAGCATATCTTGAAAGAAATCTGATCCCACATTCCCTTAATCCCACCCATCAACAACCTTCCCCCTCCCTAAGTATTGTAAACCTGCCCATACACATAAGGGATGAGGCCAATAAGACCACTTAGCCAGCCAATATGCTCCCTCGCTGTAGGAAAACAAACGCACAAAAAAAACATGCATAACCCTCTAGAACAGTGGTCGTTCCATTGCTAAAAACATCCCCCCCCCCCCACTTAAATGCTTAAAAAAGAGAAAATGGCGCCCAGTTTCCTGAAGGAGCCTAGGATCCAGACCAAATACCCAATAATCCTGGAATCAAAGTTCTTTCAAACTTCTTCTATCAGAAACTCCCAAATCTCAGTCTCTTCTGGCATTCCTTTCTTATCGAATCTGCCTCTGTTGGGTGTCCAGCCATCTAAGGGTATCCTTGGGAGATTCAAAAATATGTAGTAGTGCTCAGAGCAACCACTCTCAATTTAGCGGGAAAAATCATGGAATATTGTAATTCCAGCCCTCCAATTCTTTTTATTAATGTCCAAGAGGCCTTTTGCACTGGACATCCACCAAGAAATCCGGAAAAAAGGACACTGTTTGCCCTCCAAGGCTGTCTTGGTTCTCCTGAGCTTTCCTTAGTATAAAGTCATGGTCCTTGTAATGGAGGATTTTAATCAAGATAGGACGAGGAGATCTACCCACCAGCCCCAGCTTCCTTGGAACTTTTTATACCCTCTGTACCGCAAACAAAGGGGTGTGAGATCCTCTGCTAAAGATTTCTAGAAGCCATTTTACAAAGAAACTTTCTGGGTCTCCCTCTTCCACTTTTTGCGGTACTCCACTCCGACCAGCCTAATGTTTCTATGTCTGTGGCGATTGTCTAAATCTTCCACCTTAGCAAGTAGTGCCGCCACAGCCTGTGTATGACTTTGAATATCACCACGTATTGGGGGAAGTGATTCAGGATTGTTTCCTGAATGTGGTCTACCTGGCCAATTAGTGTAGGCTGAAAAAGGCTAAAAAAAAAGGGCCTCTAGTGTCTTGAAAAATCACCACAACAATGTAAGTTTTAGAATCTCTCTATAGCCTTGCAGCGCTGGGATCCTGGGTTCAATCCCACCAAGGACAACATCTTCAAGGAGTTTGTATGTTCTCCCCGTGTTTCTGTGGATTTCCTCTGGGTTCTCCAGTTTCCTCCCAAATGCCAAAGACATACTGATAGGGAATTTAAATTGTCCCCAATGGAGACAGTGCCCATAATGTCTGTAAAGCGCTATGGAATTATGGTGAGAAAAATAAATAAGAAATAAATAACTATATCTTAATACACCTACATGATAGGGCATACCTGAAAAGTAGAGGGTTAGTACATATATATGGTCACAAGTAATCTTTCTGGGCTAAAGTAAAGTGCACAGTGCAATGTAAACAGATTGCCCAATTATAATCCCCAATGAAGGGATATAAGCATATCAATGCCATGGTATAATCATATACTGTACTATAGAAGGTGCATAGAAATAGAGATGTTTTCAAAGAGTAACATAGAAATAGAGGTGGATTATGCTTACAAATTGCTGTCAGGTTCGCACGTGTCCGGGCCCCCGACGCCGCCGTTTCGCCATTAGCTTTTTCTGAGGGGCGTGGTTTTAGGAATGGGGAGGTGTTCTTTATATCATGCCTGAATGATAATCCAGCCAATGACACGGAGTTCCTGATGCACTGGACCGGAAGACGTCAAGCGCTTAGAGTGCGCATGCGCACACCATCGGACAAGCAAGGGAATGAGAATATGAGGGTGTAACCAATGACAGGTCGACTTGGCCTTGTGTTTTGGATCGTTGTCATGTTGGAACGTCTAAGTACGTCCCATGCTCAGCTTCCGGACTGATGAGTGCAAATTTGCCTCCAGTATTTGCTGATAACGTGCTGCATTCATCTTTCCTTCAACTTTTACCAAGTTTCTTGTGCCTTTGTAGCTCACACATCCCCAAAACATCAGCGATCCACCTCCGTGCTTCACTGTAGGAATGGTGTTCCTTTCATCATAGGTCTCGTTGACCTCTCTCCAAATGTAACGTTTATGGTTGAAGCCAAAAAGTTTAATTTTGGTTTCATCACTCCAAATTACTTTGTTCCAGAAGTTTTGAGGCTTGTCTCTGTGCTGTTTGGCGTATTGTAGGCGAGATACTTTGTGGCATTTGCGCTGTAATGTCTTTCTTCTGGCAACTTGACCATGCAGCCCATTTTTCTTCAAGTGCCTCCTTATTGTGCATCTTGAAACAGCCACACCGCTAGTTTTCATAGAGTCCTGAATTTCAGCTGATGTTATTTGTGGGTTTTTCTTTGTATCCCGAACAATTTTCCTGGCAGTTGTGGCCGAAATTTTTGTTGGTCTACCTGACCGTGATTTGGTTTTTACAGAGCCCCTGATTTTCCATTTGTTAATCACAGTTTGAACACTGCTGGCATTATCAATTCCTTGGATATTTTTTTGCATCCCTTTCCTGTGTTATATAGTTCACCTACCTTTTCCCATAGATCCATTGACAATTCTTTTGCTTTCCCCATGATTCACAATCCAGAAACGTCAGTGGCTGGATGAAAGATGCAAGAGTCTGTCTGGATCCCAGAAACTCACTCAGCTTTTATGCACACACATTGATTACAAGCGAACAGGTCACAAGTGAGGATGTTACCTTTAGTAGCCATTCAAACCCATTTGTGTCAAATTCTGTGCATGTTATCAGGCCAAAATCACCAGGGTATGTGAACTTTTGATCAGGGTCATTTGGATCTTTTTGGTTGTCATTAAGATTTAAAAAGAGAAAACAGTAGTTTGACAATAAATGGCTTCACCCAACCAATAACCATGAGTGGAGAAATTTTTTTTTTTTATTATCATTCATATTCTCTGAAACAAGGCCAAGAAAGGAAAAATTCAGCCAGTGTATGTAAACTTTTGAGCACAACTGTATGCTGTATATTGTATGTATATGTAATACAGAAGTTTCATTCACTCCTTTTTCCCAGTTAGAAAATAAATAAAAAATAAGTATCTGATCTATCAAAATACAAAATGATCTAACCCCTACAATAATTACTGGAAAGAGAAAAAATAAAATCAAAATTCCAGAATTGACAATTTTCAGTTTTCGCACCTCCTATAAAAAAAGAAAAAAAAAGCGATCAAAATGTTGTATTTACCCAAAAAAGGTATCAATAAAATCTGCAGCTCACCACGCCGAGTAACTGCCAGCTCTACCCACGATGGCAGGAGCAGAGGTGAATACCTGTGCCACGGAGGACTGGAATGGATACCGGACAAAGGCAGCCTGAATCCGAATTCTCATGTCTAATTTCTGTGATAAAAACTTTGGTGCTGATGTCTGAGAGGTTTAACCCGTTACACAAATTCAGGACTTGCTTGCAATTTCAGTATCATTACTTCACATTACCTCAGAAACATAACATCGGGTTTAAGACTTGAAATTATTTTGCAACTTTACTTGAAGATGTCTTCAAAATCCTACCCCCACCTCATTTTGGACACAAAACTTTCACCCTTGACTCTGAATATGCCTCTCTTTCAATACCGAGCAAAGCGTCTAAAAGATGAATGTGCTATTGACACAAAGTTGTGTAAATCTGTTCTGTATAATTTACCGGTAGCCACAAGCCAGGCCCATTTACAATGCATTACTTTACTGGCATGTCACCGGAGAGAACCTATGATGCAAGGTTACGGATCTATATATGCTTTATAAGGTTTCAATCATCTCTCCCTGGTACATATCATTTGGGTAATTTCTTCAGACTGTATATTTAATCACCTTTCTGTCTCTGGGTGTCAGTGTACAGAGCCTTCTTTTTTTCAGGGCAGTCAGTCTACAAATTAATGTTGCATGACTGTGTAAAGGCATCGATTTACATTCCTGGCCACAGCCGACCTACAAGAGTTTCACGTTGTTGACCAGCGGTGGGATTTACCAAGTGTCTTAATGTAAATTCCAGTAACTTTAATGGTTTATGATGCAGACGTTCCCAGTCTAGAAAAACCTTTGGGAAAACTTATTTATAAAGAAAGAAAATATGGCACTGAGTCAGATGTGATGCTGGGTTGAGTAAGACCTCTAATCCACGTTCTTTATAGGAATATCCCATCTGTTTTGTGCAAGAACCCCTAAATCCGCAAACCTCATTAATAATCCTACAAATAATTTTAGCTATTTATTGACTTTGGTAATATTCTTTTCATCGTTATATCTGTGTCTGAGAAAGCTGAGTGACCACATCCATAGCCAATATTTAAGCTTCAGCGTTGCCACCCAGCTTTGCAAAACACTTGAATGGCACATAATTGGGGCTAAAAGCCCCCATACACATACATTGGCCAATCCAATCTATATTGACAAAAGATCGTTAGTCGGACCATGTCCTTGCATGCTTTTTCTATAATAAAATGGATCTTCAAATGATGTAATGGACCGGATACCCTTAGCTGCTTTCTGTATCAGCAACTGTAAACACCTATAGCTTCTGCCATGGGATCTGCTATTTGTTACATTAATTCTATGGTTTCGGAGAAACCCTGATGGTCTTTAAAGTTTTTTCAGAAAGACTGAACTTCAACCATAAGTCCTTCCAACTGTAGATAATGGGAAAATAATGTGACAATTTAACAAATGGAATAAAGTATGGAAGAAGAACATATAATTGTGGTTGCGCAATGTGGAAAAAATAGGTACATTTACCAAAAAAAAGAAAATGTTTGAATGCAATGCATTAACCCCTTTATAGCGATGAGTACCTACATGAACATTAGTATTGCTATCTAAAGAGAAGCAATGGATTTGCAGTATAATGATGACTTCTGTTTTATTCTTAGCCTTTTTACTATGTAACTTTCCTTTTTTTTAGGGGAGTAGCAGCTCGGACTCTTTGGACGGACATAGTTCCGACTATGCCAATAAGAGCTATGATGCTGTGGTGTTCGATGTATTGAAAGTGACTCCTGAGGAGTTTGCAGTAAGCATTGGATTATTTATTTCCAGTCTAGGTTATGTTATATATTAGTTAAAGGTTTGATCAAATACCTTGTAATTTGCTTTCTGGGTTACTAGTAGGGGGTCCCTCATTTGGGGTCTTCATCAATTAACCATAGCTGAGAGTGGCATTAAGAAGCATCTTTTTCTTTTGGTCTGGCTTGTGCATGTATTGGGGGGCTCCTTTCTAACGGATCGGGATGGACTGATTGACAATCAATTTCACATGCTGTTGTGCAAATGGAATAGACAATAGATGGAAATTATTGTCAATTATCAAGACACCCTCAATAAAGGAGTGTTTCTACAGGTGGGGACCACAGACCACATCTCAGTACCAATGCTTTCTGGCTGATGTTTTGGTCACTTTTGAATGTTGGTTGTGCTTTCACACTCGTGGTAGCATGAGACGGACTCTACAACCCACAGAAGTTGCTCAGGTAGTGCAGCTCATCCAGGATGGCACATCAATGCGATCTGTGGCAAGAAGGTTTGCTATGTCTGTCAGCGTAGTGTCCATAGGCTGGAGGCGCTACCAGGAGACAGGCCTGTATATCAGGAGACGTGGAGGGGGCCGTAGGAGGGCAACAACCTAGCAGCAGGACCGGTACCTCCGCCTTTGTGCAAGGAGGAACAGGAGGAGCACTGCCAGAGCCCTGCAAAATGACCGCGAGCAGGCCACAAATGTGCATGTGTCTGCACAAACGGTTAGAAACCGACTCCATGAGGGTGGTATGAGGGCCCCATGTCCACAGATCTGGGTTGTGCTCACAGCCCAACACCATGCAGGACGCTTGGCATTTGCCACAGAACACCAGGATTGGCAAAGTCGCCACTGGCGCCCTGTGCTCTTCACAGATGAAAGCAGGTTCACACTGAGCACATGTGACAGACATGACAGAGTCTGGAGATGCCGTGGAGAGCGATCTGCTGCCTGCAACATCCTTCAGTATGATCGGTTTGGCAGTGGGTCAGTAATGGTGTGGGGTGGCATTTCTTTGGAGGGCATTGAAGCTATGGACTGGCCCACCCGTTCCCCAGACCTGAATCCGATTGAGCACATCTGGGACATCATGTCTCGCTCCATCCACCAACGTCACGTTGCACTACAGACTGTCCAGGAGTTGGCGGATGCTTTAGTCCCGGTTTGGGAGGAGATCCCACAGGAGACCATCCGCAACCTCATCAGGAGCATGCCCAGGCATTGTAGGGAGGTCATACAGGCACGTGGAGGCCACACACAATACTCAGCCTCATTTTGACTTGTTTTAAGGACATTACATCAAAGTTGGATCAGCCTGTAGTGTGGTTTTCCACTTTAATTTTGGGGGTGACTCCAAATCCAGGCCTCTATTGGTTAATAAATTTGATTTCCATTGATGATTTTTGTGTGATTTTATTGTCAGCACATTCAACTTTGTACAGAACAAAGTATTCAGTGTGTGTGTGTATATGTATGTATATATATATATATATATATATATATATATATATATATATATATATATATATATATATATATATATAATATACACTGCTCAAAAAAATAAAGGGAACACTCAAATAACACATCCTAGATCTGAATGAATGAAATAAAATTATATATTATATACTGCCCCAAAAAAAAGTAAACACTAAAATACCACATCTTAGATACAGTGCCTGCAAGTAGTATTCAACCCCCTGCAGATTTAGCTGCTTTGATAAGATGCAAATAAGTTAGAGCCTTCAAACTGCAAACGAGAGTAGGTTTTATGAACAGAAGCATAAATCTTACAAACCAAAAAGTTATGTTGCTCAGTTGAATTTTATTAAATTTTAAACATAAAAGTGTGGGTCAATTATTATACAACCCCTATGTTTAATATTTTGTGGAATAACCCTTGTTTGCAATTACAGCTAATAATCATCTTTTATAAGACCTGATCAGGCCGGCACAGGTCTGTGGAGTTATCTTGGCCCACTCCTCCATGCAGATCTTCTCCAAGTTATCTAGGTTCTTTGGGTGTCTCATGTGGACTTTATTCTTGAGCTCCTTCCACAAGTTTTCAATTGGGTTAAGGTCAGGAGACTGACTAGGCCACTCCAACACCTTGACTTTTTCCCTCTTGAACCAGGCCTTGGTTTTCTTGGCTGTGTGCTTTGGGTCGTTGTCTTGTTGGAAGATGAAATTACGACCCATCTTAAGATCCTTGATGGAGGAGCGGAGGTTCTTGGCCAAAATCTCCAGGTAGGCCGTGCTATCCATCTTCCCATGGATGCGGACCAGATGGCCAGGCCCCTCGTCTGAGAAACAGCCCCACAGCATGATGCTGCCACCACCGTGCTTGACTGTAGGGATGGTATTCTTGGGGTCGTATGCAGTGCCATCCAGTCTCCAAACGTCACGTGTGTGGTTGGCACCAAAGATCTCGATCTTGGTCTCATCAGACCATAGAACCTTGAACCAGTCTGTCTCAGAGTCCTCCAAGTGATCATGAGCAAACTGTAGACGAGCCTTGACATGATGCTTTGAAAGTAAAGGTACCTTACGGGCTCGTCTGGAACGGAGACCATTGCGGTGGAGTACGTTACTTATGGTATTGACTGAAACCAATGTCCCCACTGCCATGAGATCTTCCCGGAGCTCCTTCCTTGTTGTCCTTGGGTTAGCCTTGACTCTTCGGACAAGCCTGGCCTCGGCACGGGAGGACACTTTCAAAGGCTGTCCTGGCCGTGGAAGGCTAACAGTAGTTCCATAAGCCTTCCACTTACGGATGATGCTCCCAACAGTGGAGACAGGTAGGCCCAACTCCTTGGAAAGGGTTTTGTACCCCTTGCCAGCCTTGTGACCCTCCACGATCTTGTCTCTGATGGCCTTGGAATGCTCCTTTGTCTTTCCCATGTTGACCATGTCTGAGTGCTGTTCACAAGTTTGGGGAGGGTCTTAAATAGTCAGAAAAGGCTGGCAAAAGAGATCTTTAATCCACACATGTGAAGCTCATTATTCTTGGTGCCTGAACTACTTCTTAATACTTTTGGGGGACCAAACAGAATTCTTGTGGTTTGAGGGGTTGAATAATAAATGACACTCTGAATTAACTTTTAACGATTTTTAAAAAAAAAAAAAAAAAATTTGCTGCAGTGCATTTCCCACTTCCAGGCTGATCTACAGTACAAATGTCACAATGCCAAGTTAATTCCGCATGTGTCAACCAGCTAAATCTGCAGGGGGTTGAATACTACTTGTAGGCACTGTATCACTGAGTTAAATATTCCAGTTACATATCTTTGTTCATTACATCGTGGAACAATAAAACATAAAAATGATCAATGTAAATCAAAATTAATATCCCATGGAGGTCTTTATTTGCAATGATACTCGAAATCAAAGTGGAAAATCAAATTACAGACTTCAACTTCAGTGGAAATGCCTCAAGACAAGGAAATGATGCTCAGTAGTGTGTGTGGCCTCCACGCGCCTATGATCTCTCTACATCACCTGGGCATCCTTCTGATGAGGCGGTGGATGTTCTCCTGAGAGATCTCCTCCTAGACTTAGATTAAAGCATCAGTCAGCTGGACAGTCTGTTGGTGGATGGAACGAGACATTATGTCCCAGTTGTGCTTGATTGGATTCAGGTCTGGGGAACGGGCGGGCCAGTCCAAAGCTTCAATGCCTTCATCATTCAGGAACTACTGACACACTTCAGCCTAGCATTGTCATGCATCAGAAGGCACTCAGGGCCCACTGCACCTGCATATGGTCTCACAATAGGTCTCAGGAGCTCATCCCAGTACCTCATGGCAGTCAGGGTACCTCTGGCGAGCACATGGAGGGCTGTGCGGCCCTCCAAAGAAATGCCTCCCCACACCATTACTGACCCACTGCCTAACTTGTCCAGCTGGAGGATGTTGCCGGCAGCAGAACGTTCTCCACTGCGTCTCCAGACTCTGTCACATGGGCTCAGTGGGAACCTGCTCTCAGAACACAGGGCGCCAGTGTGGAATCTGCTAATCTTGGTGTTCTCTGGCAAATGCCAATCGCCCTGCACGGTATTAGGCTGTAAGCACAACACCCACTTGTGGACATTGGGCCCTCATACCTCCCTCATGGAGTCTGTTTCTGACAGTTTGAGCATACACATGGATGTTAGTGGCCTGCTGGAGGTCATTTTGCAGGGCTCTGGCGCTGCTCCTCGTGTTCCTCCTTGCACAAAGGAGGATGTAGCGGTCCTGATGCTGGGTTGTTGCCCTCCTACTGCCCCCTCCACGTTTCCTGGTGTATTGGCCTATCTCCTGATATCTGCTCCATGCTCTGGACACTGTGCTGACAGACACAGCTACCCTTCTTGCCACAGCTCTCATTGATGTGCCATCCTGGATGAGCTGCACTACCTGAGAAACTTCTGTGGGTTGTAGACACCGCCTCATGCCACTGTACCTCTAGGAGTGAGAGCAATGACAAAATGCTAAAGTGGCCAAAACAACAGCCATAAAGGATGAGAACAGAAAAATGTTCTGTGGTGACCACCTGCAGAACCGCTCCTTTATAGGGGGTGTCTTGCTAATTGCCGATCATTTCTACCAGTTGTCTGTTCCATTTGCACAACAGCAGGAGAAATTGATTCACAATCAGTGTTGCTTCATAACTGGACAGGTTGATTTCACAGAAGTGTGATTGACTTGGAGTTATATTGTGTCATTTAAGTGTTCCCTTTATTTCTTGAGCAGCGTATGTAGTTATATATTTATTTTTAATATAGTGTTCATTCTGCATAGTTAAAGTGGTTTTCCAATCTTACCCAGTACTGGCTTATCACTAGGAAATGCTGTCATTTTGTGATCGATTGCACCAGAAAATGTGGACCTCAAGGGTTAGTGTAGTGTGGCAGTGATGCTCCTTCCCTCTCAGGTGTGCGGGACACTGCAGCCGGCACCATTCAGTTTAATAGGGCCAATCTGCATTTCCCTGCACAGCATTTGGCCTCGACCTCCTCTGTCATTTTCTTGCTTGATCTTTGGAATTAGAGCTGTATGGACAGACTGTTTCCTTAAAGGGATTGTCCAGGATTTGAAAAAGATGGCTGCCTTTTTCCCAAAAAATTTCTGACACCTGTCTACAGGTCGTGTGTAGTATCGCAGCTCTACGCTATTCACTTTAATTGGGCTGAACTTCACAACCTGTAGCCCGAGAGTGGCCTTATATTTGGAAGAAGGCAGCCATGTTTTTCTAATTCTGGACAACCCCTTCACCATGTGCTCTCAGACAGCTACCCCTAAAGAAATGTTAATTCATAGGTTGCGCTACATATCTGTTTGTGATCTTGAAAGAACAACAATTAACCACAATAGGGTCTGTCCTGTAATAAAGTTTAGCCATTGCCTATCGTTATTGCTTTCCTGTTAGTTACTTGCCTTCTTTGTTTCAATCTAGAGCCAGATAACCTTGATGGATGCTCCAGTATTCAAAGCAATCCTGCCAGAGGTAAGTCCCGCTCTCTGTTGTCTGGCACCATGGTGAACAGTCTAATGTGTATGAGGTCGTCCTGACATCCCCTGGTGGCAGATGTGATCATTCAGTATTTGTGTCCACAATTATGTATCCATTTATGTCCCAACAATTTTAGAGATAAATGAATTAATTTGTGCTTACGCTATATATTAGGAGGGCAACCTAGTGTCTTTTGTAGTCCGCCAGGACTTTTCTTCAGGACACCGACATCAAGTGACTCTGATATGGCCCTTGGGATGTTTTGGCAGAAGACACAAGTGTTAGGTCTATATTTTTTTGTATGTTCTCACACAACACTTTTCTTGGCTTTTTAAGAGACTCATTGATCTCAGTGAGGAATAAAAATAAGTAAAAAAGCGAGAATTTACATGCTACATCTTATTTTAATTACACACTGCAGATCAAAAACCACAAGCAAAAAAAATGCAATGTGTGACTGAGATATTAGGACTCTAAAATGCAGTGTTTTTCCCGTGTGCACCCCAACTGACATGCAAAAAAACATAAAGAAAAAAAATAAAGAATATATTCCAGCATCTGCGTTTCACTACATGGACTGTAGACCTGAATAAAGTGATGTTACCCTGAGGTGCATAAAGTAGAAGAAAGGCCCCCTGTGACTAAACTGTGCCAAACTATCTTATGTCATGGAGGGACCAGCGCATTACATGACGGACGGCAGGGTATCGGTTTCCTTGATTTTTATTAAACATGGAACTTTAGAGCGAGGACTAAACCCACCATTAAATCTGCTACATTTACGGTTAAATTGACTGGAACAAAAACTGCTCTGATTAAAACCGCATTAAACATTATGTGAAATTGAAGACTATGGGTTAGTGGACACTATATTCTTTTTCGTTTTTTTTTTTGTATAAACGAGAATGGGAAAGATCCATGTGAGTTTTTTTATCTTTTCATAAAAAATTATTCCCTTATCCTAAATTGTAATGGGCATTGCAGAGTTGAAAAAACAGCTAGTATAAATAAGTTGTGGTATATGGGAATAATCTTTTGGTGTTAATAAATGGGAATGGTTAACTTTTAATATTGTTTATTATGATGCATGTTCTGTGTATTTTTCTATCCAGCAAGGGACACATTGTTGTCACAGTAAGTCAGCGTACCTATCATGAAGTACAGTGGCTACATTGGATCGTGGTCTGTAGCCCATTGAGCTAATCATAGTTTCGTTTGCTCATTTTCTTGTTAGCGATTGAGTCAGGACCTGTTCATACCACAGTTTGCTGGATACTGTTTTATAGAGCATGCTTAAAAACAGCTTGCGCCATACCTGGCAGGTGCCGGCTTGTTATGCTATGACAGCAGCTCTATAACTCCTTAAATGCTGTGTCAATCTCTGATACCAATATTTAAGGCACGCACAGTCCACCCTGTGCGTCTGTTTAGATGCCATCACTCCCTCCTCCACTACATGATATGATCGGGGGTCTCTGACAGGTTGCCATGGCAGGCCGGGGGTCCCATGTGGCTGCCATGTTTGTACTCCTGTGAAGCTCAAAGGAGACTGTTACAATCGTAGGTTCTAGTCCTATGAAGACAAACACATAAAAAACATCCAAATTCTAATCACCTTTTTCTATCTTTTAAAGATAAAAAAGAAAGAAAACATTCAATATAGTTGTATCTACAGGATTCTGGTCAAAATATAAAATTATTTAATTGATACAGTAAATGTCGTAAAATAAAAGTAGACTAAAACGCCAGAATTGTAGTAGACTCGCGTCACCAAAAAACGCAATAAAAAGTAACCAAAATGTTGTGTACCAATCAAAAGGACAACTTGCCATAGACAAAACAAGCCCTCACACAGGTCAATTGTCAGAAAAATAAAAGTTATGGATCTTAGAAAATATTGACACAAACCAATATTTCTTTTTTTTTTTAATTTAAACAAATTTCTAATTTTTTTTTTCAGCACTTAAATAAAATAATATTACGGTACATAAATTTAGCATCACCATAATTGTATTAACCTGGAGATCATTTTTACTGCACAATAATTGTCAGATAAACAAAACCCAAAAAAACAATTGCACTTTTTTCACCATTTCATCCCAGTTGGATTTTTTCCCCAATTTTTCAGTACATTATATGGTAAAGTGAAGTCTGATATTCAGAACTAAAGCTCGTCCCACAAAAGCCAAGCCCTTGTATGGCTATGTTTATGGAAAAATAAAAATGTCTCCTGCAAGAAGTGGAGAAAAAAAAACGAGTGCAAAAAATGAAAATTGACTGCAGATGGAAAAGGTTAAAGGCATTTATTGCCATATTATTAAAAAGAGTAGTGATAGCAATGTTACTAGTCCGAACTCCCACTACTTCAGCACCGCCACTGCTGTGGTCTCCGTCGAGCTTGGAAGTGATAATGTCCTACCTATATAGTAACCTGCACCTAATTTGTGGCATGGTGCCTGTATGGAAGGGATAGGACAACATAAACCTGCTGAGACGTATCCCTTTCAACCAGGATGTTTTTACCGTTGTTATTTACCTCTATTTTGCGAAAACCAGGGTCTGTCCAGATCATATTGTTCAAAAGGTTAAAAAAAAAATAAAAAAAAAAATTGTTCCACTGATATAGGTGCTGGTCTCCCTGGGCACGTATGACATGATTGTGCCACACAAGCAATGGCTGCTATTGGGCTTCTGCGCTCTCACTTCCCTTGGACGAATGTTGGACAAGCGGAAGAAATGAGAGCGCTGCAATCCAACAATGGCCAGTAATTGGCTGCAGGGCTCACATGGCATAGCAATGCCTTGCAAACCCTTGCAGACTCTGCCCGATATTGCTGGAAGGCGCTGCGGGGGGTGAGTATCTGTTATTTTTATTTTACATGTGTGACTTAATTTAAAAAGAGGGGTTGTACAGATAGTGAACAACACCTTGAAAGGGAATCTGCCATTTGATTCATGTTGCCCAAATCACAGTCAGCATGAATCAGCCTGGCCTCACAATTGCAGCCAAGTATATTTTTCTCTGAAACGCTGTGGCATTTGAAGATCCTCATGCCGCTACAAGTGGTTGACAGGTCTCTCCTACGTGTGTCAATCACCTAGAGCAGTGGGGGGGTGAGTCATCAGACTAATCTTGTCTGGCTATGGTCTCCAATCGGCTCTTCAAACTATGCACCTAGCTACAATCCTATGATAGCATGAATCAGGTGACATATGCCCTTTAATATCTTGATAAAAGAAAGAAGTTCTAATTACTGCTGATTTTTTTTCTCTATTCCTGGTCTGTAGAAATGCATTTAATGTAGGTCTGTGAATTATGAGTGATGCATTATTGGGCAGAATTGGAACCAAGTTGTGCGTGATTATAACTTGTTCCTAATTTAATTTAAAGAGATTTTTTTAGGAGGAAATGCAGAAATTCCTAATGTAAGAGGCAGATATTCTTGGAAACCATTGACGTCTTCGTAATCCCGGTGTAATATGTAGTATAAGAGCCTGGCGCTGGCATACACTGTGTGTTTGATCAGTGGTATTTCAAGGCTGTGAGTGGTCAGAAAAAGAGCTAGAAGGAAATCAAGCAGACTGTGAGCAAAGATTTGGATAGTGGCTAACATTGGCCTGTGACTGCCCCCAAAAAAATGATGAATATATCAAGTGACTAATTTTACCTTCAGACCTTTTAACCCTGTCCAAGCTCCCTGCTCCAGGGTGATTGCTTGCAGCTCTGCACAATCCTGTTACTGATTGAAAACAATTCCACGTGAGCACACACAGCTGTTATCAACTCCGTCACCACGTTCTCCATTAGCTTTCGCCGTATGGTGTATGTCATTATTACAATACAGGGAGATGTGACATGTAATGAGCGCTGACATGCGGTCATACGTTTCTGGGCTGGAAAAGTTTTCCTTCTTCAAAAAGAATGTCAGAAGTTAAGAAGTACGGGTAAAGGTCTGCTCACGACTAATGAAATCCATAAGAAAACTGAAAAGTAATGTCAAGTAAGGAATGTTGAAACTTTTGGAAAGCTAAAGGAGGGGTGCAAACATTAAAAAATACATGCCTGGATATTACTCCAAACTTTCCAGTATAGGCTTCATAAGGGGAAAGTGTCTTCACTGAATACAGATTTTACCTCCGAATTGAGAATTTTGATAATGACTGATCTATTCTGAAAGAGCAAGAAGTAGATCTCTCTGATAAGATATATGACAAAGTTGCTTATTTTCATG
Organism: Phyllobates terribilis; assembly: GCF_046119375.1. Lineage (NCBI taxonomy): Eukaryota > Metazoa > Chordata > Amphibia > Anura > Dendrobatidae > Phyllobates > Phyllobates terribilis. The sequence goes on along the minus strand of NW_027362767.1, from coordinate 253,017,439 downwards.
TGAACTATTAATCTATTAAATAAAAATGAAAACGACAATTACAGTTTAAGGGGGTTGGCCAGGACATACCGTATAGACCAAAAGTTTGGACACACCTTCTCATTTAAAGATTTTTCTGAATTTTCATGACTTTGAAAATTGTACATTCACACTGAAGGCATCAAAACTATGAATTAACACATGTGGAATTATATACTTAACAAAAAAGTGTGAAACAACTGAAAATATGTCTTATATTGTAGGTTCTTCAAAGTAGCCACCTTTTGCTTTGATGACTGCTTTGCACACTCTTGGCATTCTCTTGATGAGCTTCAAGAGGTAGTCACCGGAAATGGTCTTCCAACAATCTTGAAGGAGTTCCCAGAGTTCCCAGAGATGCTTAGCACTTGTTGGCCCTTTTGCCTTCACTCTGCGGTCCAGCTCACCCCAAACCATCTCGATTGGGTTCAGGTCTGGTGACTCTGGAGGCCAGGTCATTTGGCGTAGCCCCCCATCACTCTCCCTCTTGGTCAAATAGCCCTTACCCAGCCTGGAGGTGTGTTTGGGGTCATTGTCCTGTTGAAAAATAAATGATGGTCCAACTAAACACAAACCGGATGGAATAGCATGCCGCTGCAAGATGCTGTGGTAGCCATGCTGGTTCAGTATGCCTTCAATTTTGAATAAATCCCCAACAGTGTCACCAGCAAAGCACCCCCACACCATCACACCTCCTCCTCCATGCTTCACGGTGGGAACCAGGCATGTAGAGTCCATCCGTTCACCTTTTCTGCGTCGCACAAAGACACGGTGGTTGGAACCAAAGATCTCAAATTTGGACTCATCAGACCAAAGCACAGATTTCCACTGGTCTAATGTCCATTCCTTGTGTTCTTTAGCCCAAACAAGTCTCTTCTACTTGTTGCCTGTCCTTAGCAGTGGTTTCCTAGCAGCTATTTTACCATGAAGGCCTGCTGCACAAAGCCTCCTCTTAACCGTTGTTGAAGAGATGTGTCTGCTGCTAGAACTCTGTGTGGCATTAACCTGGTCTCTAATCTGAGCTGCTGTTAACCTGCGATTTCTGAGGCTGGTGACTCTGATAAACTTATCCTCAGAAGCAGAGGTGACTCTTGGTCTTCCTTTCCTGGGGCGGTCCTCATGAGAGCCTGTTTCTTTGTAGCGCTTGATGGTTTTTGCAACTGCGCTTGGGGACACATTCAAAGTTTGCCCAATTTTTCGGACTGACTGGCCTTCATTTCTTAAAGTAATGATGGCCACTCGTTTTTCTTTACTTAGCTGCTTTTTTCTTGCCATAATACAAATTCTAACAGTCTATTCAGTAGGACTATCAGCTGTGTATCCACCTGACTTCTGCACAACACAACTGAAGGTCCCAACCCCATTTATAAGGCAAGAAATCCCACTTATTAAACCTGACAGGGCACACCTGTGAAGTGAAAACCATTTCCGGTGACTACCTCTTGAAGCTCATCAAGAGAATGCCAAGAGTGTGCAAAGCAGACATCAAAGCAAAAGGTGGCTACTTTGAAGAACCTAGAATATAAGACATATTTTCAGTTGTTTCACACTTTTTGTTAAGTATATAATTCCACATGTGTTAATTCATAGTTTTGATGCCTTCAGTGTGAATGTACAATTTTCATAGTCATGAAAATACAGAAAAATCTTTAAATGAGAAGGTGTGTCCAAACTTTTGGTCTGTACTGTGTGTACTGATGACTTATCCAGCTTCACAAACGTGCAGTCTTCTTTATTGATGAGTATTAATCGAATCACAAAGATTAAAACTTCATGCTGATAAAATGGCTATAATATTTACGTGTTTCACATGCTCTCGACACCCTCAGTCATAACTAAGGGTGCCATGAGCACCTAAAACGCGTAGATGTTATAGCCATGTTATCAGCATAAAGTTTTAATCTGTCATCCGATTTATACTTGTCTATCAATAAAGAAGATTGCACATTTGTGAACCTGGATTTCTCTCTCTTGTTTTGGCTTTATCGCGTCTTGACGCTGTCCATGCTCCGGACTGCAGTGGAATTATGTGAGGTTGAGCTGGATCCATTTTTCTACTCATGACTTATCATTAGGATCAGTCATCAATACTAAATCAGTGGGAGTCCGACACCTGGCACTCCCACCGATCAGCTGTTTGCTGCTCATACACTGCTATTGAAATATATGGGAGCTGAGCTGCAGTACCCAAGAACAGTCCCACATGTAGAGCTGTGTCACAAACAGATCATCTGTTTGGGTGCAAGGTGTCGGACACCATTCACTTAATATTGATAACCTTTCCCATCAGTATTGTAGTCATAGGCAAAAGGGGTTTTCCCACGAACAAAAGTTCATTTTAAAAATTGGCTGTGTCTGACCATGTACGGAACATACCACAGCTCCTGGGCAGGGGAGGAAGCAATAAACAATACAGATATTACAGCAGGGGATGGCCAAGGATTAATTTTGTGAGGTAAAATATTTCATTGCCTGTTTTCAAACAATATTTTACCTCACAATATGAATCCTCTGTGATCTCCTGCTGTAATGTCTGTATTGTCTTTTGCTTCCTCCCCTGCCCAGGAGCTGTGGTATGTTCCGTACACAGTCAGACACAGACAATTTTTAAAATTAACTTTTGTTTGTGGGAAAATCCCTTTAAAAACCCTATTAACACAATAGACACTGAAAAAAAGAGATTGATCCTGTTTGCTAGTTCAGGATGTTGAAGCTGCCCCTAATTTTGAGGCCTTAAATGCACCCACAGTTTTAATGTTAAAGGGGTTGTCCACTACTATTCAAAATAGCCCAATTTGTTTTTATGCTGAATAGAAGCTTCTTTCTAATTACCTCCCTCTGCTGTTTCTGCCTGTGAGTGGCGCTATCACTGGCCACTCACAGGCAGCTTGTGACATCCGCTGATGTCACGTCATGATTCCGGATGCAGCCGAGGGTCCCTCTTCTTCGTTCCACAGTGGATGCTGGGTTGTAGGCGGGGTTACCTCGCGCGTCACACCCAGCATCCACCGCTCACTCTGCCTCTCCCCATTCATTGGGAAAGTGCGTGGTGGATGCTGAGTGTGACACGCGAGGTAACCCCGCCCACAACCCAGCAGCTGCCCGGGGACCCCAGCACTGAGTCACGCCTCACTTGATGTGACGTCAGCCGGGGGTCACGTGCTGCCTGTGAGCGGCCCGCGGTAGCGCCGCTCTCGGGCAGAAACTGCAGCGGGAATTAATTAGAAAGAAGCTTCTTTTCATCATAAAAATACATTGGGCTATTTTGAATAGTAGTGGACAAGCCTTTTTAATGGTTCTTCAGAATCCTGCCCTATCTATGCATGGGATTGGCTTCTTGTAGCTTTTCTTACTGACCTCCCATAATTTTTTTTTAATGGTAACTATTGGAAATACTTGTAATATATTTGACAGTCTATGGTTTACAAGGCTCTTTGGGAGGATTGCTGCTTCTCACTGTTCACAGAAGTGATAGTAAGAGGAATATACACATGGCCATATAGTCCGCTCAGTTTATAAATGTATATTATTAAATCCATTGTATTTTACCTAAGACTGTAACAATTACATGCAGACAAACCACGCAGGAATTAGCCCAGCAGAGGATTTGTAGATGAGAGCAATCTTCTCCTGACAGGTTTATGAGAAGCACTTTATTAAAGCTCTTAGCCAAATGGTTTTAATAAAAGATTGCTGAAGCGTATGTTAGTGTATAAAATGAAGACAGCGCTCTGTCTCGCTTCATGTCTGCAGTGGGCACAAAGGTGAACTTATAAGTGGGGCAAGGAAACAGCAGAAAAACACCTTGTATGGTAGCGCAAATGTTCTCATAGTCAGCAGTAAAGCTAATATGTACAAAGTATCTATTTATACAAAGGTCTGTGGTGTGTGCTCGCTGCAGAAAATCATTACATGGCGGCATTTCATTTTTTAGTGGGAAATTATTACTATCCTAGCAAGCCTTTTTTTTTTTTTTACTTGCAGTACACTTTTTTAGTGATCTGCGTTGGAGAATATATATATATATTTCATAAAAAGTCTCTGATTTTGCCTTAATTAGAAAACATTTGCCAAAAGTGGGGTAGTATAATAGTTTGAAAGAAGTGGTATAAGTGCCTGTCCCCCAATATAATATATACGTTGTGGTAGGACGACTTGCTCGGCCGCTTCTAGAAGTAGACTCAGGAACCTGGTTTTCTCTGCAGGCTTTATTATATGGTATAAAGCCCTGCAACTGCAGAAAGAATAAACATGGCCTTACTGGCAAAACAACAAAACAAAACATAAACAATAGCACAATCCATATTTGTGTGTGCGGTTCGCCCACACAGGTTATGTCCAGCCTCCAGCTCCTTCCTGAGCTATGGCTGTCCAGTCTGGAGACCTTGCCTCTCTAAACACAACACAGAGAGAAAAAAACAGGACTGAACATTTAAAGCTTGCTCAGCCACACCTGAGGTGGAGGTATGGGGAGTGACTCTACGTCATTCCTATAAAACCACACCCTTTAAAAGAGTTAACCCCCAGCATATAACATGCTGGCAGAAATTCAGTAGGTCTCAGTTAACACAGGAGAGCATCCGGAGTGACACATACCTTCCCTCGCATATAATACAAGTGACTCTGTCACATATTCCCCCCTCTGCCAAAGGCGGAGGTTTGGGCACCTTCAGACACCAAGCAGGGAATTGTGGAGAGGGCATAAGCATTAGGGTGTAACTTCCCGGGTCTATGCTCCAAGTGAAAATTAGTCTTGGAGACCTAAGAACCACCTAGTTACTCGGGCATTCTTACCCTTCTTTTCCCTTAACTATCTCAAAGGGGCATGGTCTGACACCAATTTAAACTTTCAGCCAAGTAGGTAATATCTTAGCGTGTCTATAGCCCATTTTATGGCTAAGCATTCTTTCTCCAAAATGGCATAATTTTTCTCACAGGACCAGAGCTTCCGGCTCATATACAGGATGGAATGCTCTTCCCCATTTATCTCCTGCGATAGCGTGGCTCCTAGGCCAACTTCTGAGGCATCTGTCTGGAGCACAAACTCTTTAGTAAAGTCTGGTGCTACCAGTACCGGCTGCTTACAGAGTGCCAGCTTCAGCTGTTGGAACGCCATCTCTGTTTCAACTGTACATTTCGCCACAGTTGATTTTGTGCCTTTCAGAAGGTCCGTCAGTGGTGCGGCAATCATCGCAAAATTTGAGATAAACCGCCGGTAATATCCCATAATTCCAAGAAACGCTCTCATCTGCTTCTTGGAAAGCGGTTGCGGCCAGTTCTGAATTGCTTTTATCTTATTGACCTGTGGCTAAAAGGGAATGTGTCACCCTCCTGGTCGATATCAGACCTCTACTATGGCCATACAGGTGATAGAAAAGTAAATCTATACTTACCTGTATGGCCCATAGCAGTGGTCTGATTGCAGAGAATGGGGCGCACTTTGTTTCCCTCCGGCCCCGTTTGGCTGTGTACTGCCAGCGGAGCGGAAGTCTCAGTGACTCACCGTTGCTTGCGCAATACAAGGCTGCGGCGCAGTACGCAGCCAAACGGGACCGGAGGGAAACAAAGCGTGCTCCATGGGAGCGGCGCTTTGCGCGGGAGGGGAGGCTAAGGAGGGCACGTCACAGAGCCTGTCACAGGGCCCTGTGACGTACAGGGGAGGGGGGGAATATGGTAATTTAGCACAGAGGTGGCGATTTAGAGGAATAGTAAGCAGATAGGAAGGGCTTGGTTGGCGTCCCCTGGACGCCAAGCCTCTGGAAAGCAGACTTTATAAAACCAGATTTCTCGGCAATCAGACCTCTGCTATGGGCCATACAGGTAAGTATAGATTTACTCTTCTATACCCTGTATGGCCATAGTTAGAGGTCTGATATCGCCCAGGGGGGTGACACATTCCCTTTAATTTCCCCTCTCCCGACCAGGGCTGTGGAGCGCATTTTGGTGGAGTTGGTATAAAATGGACCAACTCCAACTCCTAAAATATATAATAAATTGGGTACAGTAGTTCAATGCAATTTGTGGGGAATATTTTTTCATAAGAATTTAGGAAAGTTATGAAATGTCCTATAAATGTCTGTCCTATTCCCGATCTAAGGGTCTAGAATTTTAGCTGAGGTGAATCTGTGCTACAGTAAATTTATCACTTAAATATGAGCCATGTATGAGCGAGTCCGAGTTGGAGTCGGTGTCATGGAAATTGAGGAGTTGGAGTTTTGGCTTACCGAATCCACTTCCCTGCTCCCGACGATGTAGCCTAAGTACTTGGCCTCCTCCTTTACAAATGGCACATTTTCTCAGATTTATCGTAAATCCTGACTTCCTTAGAGCATCCAGAATCGCCTGTACCTTTGGCAGATGACTAGCCCAGTCTGGGCTAAAGACGACTATGTCATCAAGGTAGGCTGCGGCATACTTCTTATGTGGGCCAAGGATCCGATCCATGGCCCTCTGGAAGGTGGCTGGTGCCCCCTGCAGTCCGAAAGGCATTCGGGTGTACTGGAAGCACCCATCAGGTGTTGAGAAAGCTGTTTTCTCCTTGGCCCTCTGGGACATGGGCATCTGCCAGTAGCCCTTCGTCAAGTCTAGGGTGGTAATATATCTCGCAGGTCCAAGCCTCTCGATGAGTTCATCGACTCGGGGCATCGGGTATGCGTCACACTTGGAAACCTCATTCAGCCTGCGGTAGTCATGAGAAAATCTCCACTCCCCGTCGGGCTTTGACATGAGAACGATGGGACTCGACCATCCGCTCTTCGATTCCTCTATCACGCAGAGGTCCAGCATCCTCTTCACCTCAGCTGAGATTACCTCACGGCGTGCTTCAGGAATCCTATAGGGTTTGAGGTTTACCCTAACATGCGCTTCCGTCAACATGTCATTCTCGACCTCCTCCATACTCCCTGGTAACTCGAAGAACAGGTCACTGTTCCGTTGCAGCAGCTCTCTGTGTTGCTGCTTCTGTGCCGGCGATAGTCTCTGCTATCGTGACATGCTCGACTTTGGCTTTTGGACTCCCAAACAAAAAGCCCCAATGTTTCCCGATCTTGCCACGGCTTGAGCAGGTTCACATGGTACACTTGGTGCAGCTTTCTTCGGCCAGGCTGATGAACTTTGTAGTTCACTTCGCTGAGTTTCTCCACCACCTCATACGGGCCTCGCCTCTTGGCCAGGAATTTGCTCTCGACGGTGGGAATAAGCACCACAACATGATCCCCAGGCTGGAACGGTCTCAGCCTCGCTGACCGGTTATAGACCCTTGCCTGGGCCTCTTGTGCTTGGAGGAGATGAGCCTTCACGATAGGCATCACTTTCGCCATCCTCTCCTGCATCTAGACGACATGTTCTATGATGCTCCGGTGGGTAGTAACCTCGGCTTCCCAGGTTTCCTTGGCATTATCCAGGAGCCCTCGCGGATGTCGTCCGTACAGTAGCTCAAACGGAGAGAAACCTGTAGAGGCTTGTGGGACCTCTCTTACCGAGAAGAGCAGGAATAGTAGCAGGTAGTCCCAGTCACGACCATCCTTCTTTTCCTTTTTGAGCATTGCTTTTAAGGTTTTATTAAAGCGTTCCACCAGGCCGTCTGTCTGCGGATGGTAAACGGAGGTTCACAGCTGGGTAATCTGAAGGACTTTACACAGCTCCTTCATTACCTTGCTCATGAATGGGGTTCCTTGGTCTGTTAGGATCTCCTTCGGCAGTCCGGTCCTGGCAAATATATGGACAAGTTCCCGGGTGATGCTCCTACTTGACGAGTTCCTCAGTGGTACCGCTTCCGGGTACCGGGTCGTATAGTCCATGACCACCAGGATGTATTGGTGGCCCCGGGCCGATTTGACTAAAGACCCCACTTAGTCCATGTCAATCTTCTCAAAGGGGATTTCTATCACAGGTAGGGGGATTAAAGGACTACGGAAGTGGGAGGAGGGCCCGGTTATCTGGCAGGTGGCGCAGGATCTACAATAGTTCAGGATCTCCCGGTAACACCCTGGCCAATAAAACCTCCTCAATATCCTCTCCTGAGTTTTCTCAACCCCCAGGTGTCCCCCCAGAACATGTGAATGGGCCATATCTAATACCCTCTGTCGGTATGGCCCTGGAACTAATAGCTGCTCCACTATCTCATGACCCCTTGGTTTGGTCATCCGATACAATAACTCCCCCTGAACTGCGAAGTGTGAGTACCTGGTGTCTGCCCCTGGCTCTTGAGCAACCCCATTACAGACAGTAACATTGTCCCATGCCCTCTTCAAGGTCAAGTTCCGAACTTGAGCAGACCCAAAGTTCTCGCCGCTCACCTCTAACTCAGGGAGGTCAACCTCCTCGCTCACAGTCTCGTCCTCAGCAAGTAAACACAATGGGAACTCACCCCCATCGACATCTGAAGGGGATATTTCCTTAGGGACCTGGAATTTGTCCACGCGACTCAATCCGGTTCCTTTCCCCCACAAATCCCAGAACAATGGGAAATCGCGCCCCAATATGACGGGATGTATCAGGTCCTTAACCACCCCGACCTCGTGGGATTGGGCACCACAGTCTGTTCCCACTGTCACTGTGCAACAGGGTAGTCCTTAGCGTCCCCATGTATGCAGTGAACGCCCACAGTCTTGGCAGAGATCATCTGGTGGGGAAGGTTGGCACTGATTAGGGTCACTAGACTCCCTGAATCCAACAGTCCAAGCACCATCACCCCATTAACGAACACGGCATATGCCTGCGGCCCCTTGCCGTATCGACAGTCCACACTGCAGGCAGGATAATTGGAGACCCATCTGCCTAGGCTGCAGTCCATAGGCTCGGGAGACATGTGACACCTGGCGGCTACGTGTCCAGGGTTGTGACACCGCCAACAGACTAGATCTTTAGCAACAGTCCTTGTGGCATCTTCAGTGGGAATGGGACGCCCCTCAGGGGTGGCTCTAGACCCCTTCCGTGGTGAACTCTTTTGGGTATCCCAGTACGGAGAAGTGACTATTTCTGGTTTCCCGAGGGATTTCTCAACCACCTGGTACCTCTCTACCAGGCCGATGAAGTCATCTACGTTCTGGGGATCGCCCTGGGCAATCCAAGTCTGTACTGGCTTGGGAAGGGAGTGCACAAATCTATCAATCACCATCCGCTCAACCATCTGGGCCGGAGTGGAGGATTCTGGCTGCAAGCACTTCTGAACGAGATGCAGTAGGTCAAACATCTGTGAGCGAGGGGGTTTGTCGCTGGCATACGCCCAATGGTGGACTCGTTGGGCTCTCATAGCCATATTCACTCCCAGGCGTGCTAAGATCTCTGTCTTTAGCTTGGCGTATTCCTTGGCATCCTGCAGTGCCAAGTCGTGATATGCCTTTTGGGGTTCACCCGACAAATATGGTGCCAGAACCTCTGCCCACTGTTCTGGTGGAAGTCTCTCCCGATCAGCCACCCTCTCAAAAACTGCACGAAATGCTTCTACATCATCCCGGGGGTCATCTTCTGCATGGCCCATCTTACCGCCTTCCTAATGTGGGAGTCATCAGTTGGCCCTGGGGGTGAGGCGGTTGCTCTGCCCTGGATGACGTCCGCCAGAAGCTGTATCTGCTGCTGCTGTTCCTGCTGGTGCTGCCGCGCCTTTTGCTGCAACTGGATCTGTTGCAATAACAGTTTGGTTGTCTCCTGGTGCTGCTGCTGGCTCTGCAAGTGCTGTTGGTGTATCTGTTGTTGGCTCTGCACCAGGTGGTTAATGAGCTCCTCCATGCTGCCGGACTTCTCTTGCTGGTTGCCGGACTTCTCTGGCTGGCGGCCTTCACCCAGGACATCCACCGGTCTCTGTGGCAGGCACACTTGTTCCTGGAATCTTGCCCGCATTCTCCACCAGCTGTGGTAGAATGACTCGCTCGGCAGCTTCTAGAAGTAGACTCAGGAACCGGGTTTTTTCTGCAGGCTTAAAGCCCTGCAACTCCAGAAAGAATAAACACTGCCTTACTGACAAAACAACAAAACAAATGCTAAACGATAGCACAGTCCACATGTGTGTGTGCAGTTCACCCGCACAGGTTATGTCCTCCTTCCTGAGCTATGGCTGTCCAGTCTGGAGACCTTGCCTCTCCAAACACAACACAGAGAGAAAAAAACAGGACTGAACATTGAACATTTAAAGCTTGCGCAGCCACACCCTGAGGTGGAGGTATGGAGAATGACTTCCCTCCCATCTCTAGGTCATTCCCATAAAACCACACCCTTTAAAAGAGTTAACCCCCAGCATATAACATGCTGGCAGAAATTCAGTAGGTCTCAGTTCACACAAGAGAGCATCCTGACACATACTACCTCCCCTCGCATATAATACCTCATTTAAAGATTTTTCTGTATTTTCATGACTATGAAAATTGCACATTCACACTAAAGGCATCAAAACTATGAATTAATTAATGTGGAATTATATACTTAACAAAAAAGTGTGAAACAACTGAAAGTATGTCTTATATTCTAGATTCCTCAAAGTAGCCACCTTTTGCTTTGATGACTGCTTTGCACACTCTTGGCATTCTCTTGATGAGCTTCAAGAGGTAGTCACCGGAAATGGTTTTCACTTCACAGGTGTGCCCTGTCAGGTTTAATAAGTGGGATTTCTTGCCTTATAAATGGGGTTGGGACCATCAGTTGTGTTGTGCAGAAGTCTGGTGGATACACAGCTGATAGTCCTACTGAATAGACTGTTAGAATTTGTATTATGGCAAGAAAAAAGCAGCTAAGTAAAGAAAAACGAGTGGCCATCATTACTTTAAGAAATGAAGGTCAGTCAGTGCGAAAAATTGGGCAAACTTTGAAAGTGTCCCCAAGTGCAGTTACAAAAACCATCAAGCGCTACAAAGAAACTGGCTCACATGAGGACTGCCCCAGGAAAGGAAGACCAAGAGTCACCTCTGCTTCTGAGGATAAGTTTATCCAAGTCACCAGCCTCAGAAATCGCAGGTTAACAGCAGCTCAGATTAGAGACCAGGTCAATGCCACACAGAGTTCTAGCAGCAGACACATCTCTACAGCAACTGTTAAGAGGATACTTTGCAGCAGGCCTTCATGGTAAAATAGCTGCTAGGAAACCACTGCTAAGGACAGGCAACAAGCAGAAGAGACTTGTTTGGGCTAAAGAACACAAGGAATGGACATTAGACCAGTGGAAATCTGTGCTTTGGTCTGATGAGTCCAAATTTGAGATCTTTGGTTCCAACCACCGTGTCTTTGTGCGACGCAGAAAAGGTGAACGGATGGACTCTACATGCCTGGTTCTCACCGTGAAGCATGGAGGAGGAGGTGTGATGGTGTGGGGGTGCTTTGCTGGTGACACTGTTGGGGATTTATTCAAAATTGAAGGCATACTGAACCAGCATGGCTGCCACAGCATCTTTCTGCGGCATGCAGTTCCATCCGGTTTGCGTTTAGTTGGACCATCATTTATTTTTCAACAGGACAATGACCCCAAACACACCTCCAGGCTGTGTAATGGCTATTTTACCAAGAAGGAGAGTGATGGGGTGCGATGCCAGATGACCTGGCCTCCACAGTCACCAGACCTGAACCCAATCGAGATGGTTTGGAGTGAGCTGGACCGCAGAGTGAAGGCAAAAGGGCCAACAAGTGCTAAGCATCTCCGGGAACTCCTTCAAGATTGTTGGAAGACCATTTCCGGTGACTACCTCATGAAGCTCATCAAGAGAATGCCAAGAGTGTGCAGAGCAGTCATCAAAGCAAAAGGTGGCTACTTTGAAGAACCTAGAATATAAGACATATTTTCAGTTATTTCACACTTTTTTGTTAAGTATATAATTCCACATGTGTTAATTCATAGTTTTGATGCCTTCAGTGTGAATGTACAATTTTCATAGTCATGAAAATACAGAGAAATCTTTAAATGAGAAGGTGTGTCCAAACTTTTGGTCTGTACTATATATATATATATATATATATATATATATATATATATATATATATATATATATATATGTATATATATATATGTATATATGTATATGTATATATATGTATATATATATGTATATATGTATATATATATATATATATATGTATATATGTATATATATATATATATGTATATATATGTATATATATATATATATGTATATATATATAATTTATTTTTTTTATTATTTTATTTTTAAGAGATCAAACGTGCCAGACTTTAGAGGTATAGAAAACTAGCAAGTTTTAAGGCAGCACCTCACCACAATTAAATTGATATGTAGGTAGCAGTTGCAAATATGTCAAAAAGAGGATGATTCCAATCCTCCATAATGTCCAAAGGTGAAGAAAGCGACAACAGCATCCACAGTAGCAAAAAATATCTTTTTCTTTTTTAATACATCACATAATTCAGAGAGACCGCAACATTTCAACCTTACTAAACAGATAAGGCTTGATGAAGACCTATCTGTTTTGTAGGGTTGAAACGTTGCTGTCTCCCTGTATTATGTGATATATTAATACAGAAGATCGTTTTTGCTACCGTTGATGCTGTTGCGCCTCTTCACCTTTTAGTCTTGAGAAGTATATATGATAGAAGCTATATGCAAATCAGGCTGGATGTGCACTGGGGGTGTGTCAGTGCTTTAATTCAGATGCTTACAAGTGCATTGACATGCCCCCAGTGCACTACCAGACTGATCTGCATATGGTTTCTATTCTAGATTTCTAATGACCAGAACATCTGATCTCTATAAAAAAAAAGTGTCATTTTTGCAAGTTTTTAAACACTGACAACCTTTTCAATTCCTAAAATGTGCTCAACAGTTGTCACTTCTTTAGGCAGCTCTAAGAAAAGATTCCCAAAAATGTATACTTCATGGGGAATGCTGGTATTTCCTAACACAAACATTCCAGGAAAGGTTCTCTTTAAACATAGCTTTATGACATTTTGACTCCTTCCTCTTTGTTTTTGGTTTCATTAATGTCCCTTTCCTTATTATCCCTGCTTGGAGAAAAAAAATAACAGTAATTCTGCTAGGTTTCCAAAAAAAACAATGTGTATCTTCTATCATTCGTTATAAATTTGTTATCTGCTGTCTGCCAGGACACAAATCCAGCATCCGTCAATCCAGAAAGTCGTAGGGGTAGTAAATCTTCTTGGGTTACGTACAATAGTCCTGTTACTTACGACTTTTGCTTTATTACAGAGGAAGGCCAGGAAAGCTGGCAGATTGAATAATTTTTGTGTTTTGGAAGACGTTGAAGGAATAAATGTTTCCATGCTTTTTTTTTTCCCCCCGTCAAGTTTAAGTTCAAACAGTAACGTGTGATGCAATTATCTTTACTTTCTGAACTTTGGAGAGACAGAAACCAGCGTTCCTTACTGGAGAGATAAGTGGTGGACAGGATTCAGAAAAACGTCTTATGCTCATTGACCGGTCACACTGTTTTTTTAAAACTTCAAAGGTGAATATTTAGTGATAATTTACTGCTCTAATGTAATGGAGAAAAATGTCTCCTAAGTCTTAAATCAGAGAGTAGAGTCATCTCGCCAAAAAATAGATCAAAACTGCTACATATGCCCTTTATAACTCAGTGCGTATAATGATAATTGTCTGCCAATCATCAAACATAATATAGTCATGGACTGACTAATCGATAACTAGATTCTCAAACCTTTAGCATGTCTCTGGCATTTTATTTAAAGAGAGAAGAGCGACTGCCATATACATCTGACACTATAAGGGGAAGCAGAAAAAAAAACAGCATTTCCAATTACAGGGGTTATTTGGCCCCGGAAGTGAGCAAGCAGCGCCAATGACATTATGACCCCACACTCCTGACAAGCAGCTTGCACTTCTCGACATAATATCATCGGCAAAGTGAGCAGCGCTGGATTAGCCCTTTAATCTAGTCTCAACCTTAGTTCTCAACCATAAACACAAGCCTCACTCCTAATTACCCCATATTACCTTGTCCAAGGGGTTCTCTGGTGAGGAGTGGACTGTAATATGGACATTCTGACTTATGTGTAGGAGAAAACACTTTTACATTTTTACTAACCCATAAAAGGCATAAAAAACTACAGCTCCATAGCCTTTATAAAGACATCAGTTGGTTGCAAAATCTCAGTAGGAAAGACCGCTCTGGAGGACAAACTGCTGCAGTACCAAGACACAGACTGTGCAGACTGAAAACAGGGACATTGATGAACCCATGTAAGCTCTCATATACAGGAATGGCTAGTCTATGAACGGCGGGTTACATACTCATCGTGTACAGCGATCTGTTTACATTGAATCAGATGGACTTCATGTATTTTATGACTATCCCACATTTGCTTCTATGTAAAAAAAAATATGACAGAGAGCAGATTTAAAGCAAAACATGTTTACAGGGCGAAGGAAGAAGGGCTCGAAATGGAAAAATGCAGGAATTTGACTTCATTTTACTATGTAAGTCTGAGACTATTAGTTTTAATTGGATTATCCATTATTGGCTTGTAAGTCTTTGTAGGGACATGGATACATGTTGAAAAAATGCCTTTTGTGGTCTATTATTTGGATTTTGTTACTCGGGTACAAATCGGCATTCTTAAATGTCAGGAGGTCGGCGTAAATCGAGGAATCTTAACCCGTTCTTTGCCAGTTCCTAGAGTTGCTTATTGTAGCAGAGCTGAATCGCCTATCACTTAGGTGCTGCATTGTGTTTGTGTCATGAAGAGATTCAATGTGGACCCATGATACTATTGGGACTTCAACCAAATGAACATCTCTGCTCTACTACTTCAGTACATTTCTCTTAAATTGGATGATGTCAACGCGTTTTTGTGGGCAGCACAAATGCATCATCCTATTACTATGCCAACTTACATCTCGGGCTACAAAGCGTCTAATGAGAAGTCATTAGCTACTAATTTAGTGCGGTATTGAACAGCGTTGTGTGTGGGCTATTGACTTGTTGATATAGGGTCCCCTTGAAGTTAATAATACTAGAATAATGTTTACACAGTCTGTATAATTAAGTCCCAAAGACATCTCTCATAATAGAAGCTGGAACCTTAAAGGAGAAATCCAGTCTAAAGGAATTTATATACTGCCGTAAGATACACTATATGGAGAAAAGTACTGGATCTCATGCCTTAATCATTGAATTTCATTTTTTCCTTCAGTAGCATTTTCTCCAGTGTATGACATCCGAACCCCCGGAGTACAACATCCGGCTTCTCACCCCACCGGTGTATAGTCTCCAGCCCCCCGCCATGTCATCTGCCTTTACTAGCGTGACAGAACGGGTGGTGGTGCAGAGCTCACGGATACCAGCTCGGTCCTGTAATTGTAGTCACCCGTGTAACAAGTCCGTTCATGACTTTTCTTCCCTCCTGAATCTTCCTTTATCACCTGTGAGTGACAATATTGAGAAATGGAAGGAACCAGAGAAACTCCGCAACGGAGTGGAGACTCTATAATGTTACAGAGTTGGGTCACAGAGTGCTGAGGAGCAAAGGGCACAAAAGTCACTAGCGCTCTGCTGACTCCATAACTGCAAAGTCCATATCTCCTCTGGTATTAACATCAGCACAAACACAGCGCCCCCACCAGGAGCTTCATGCCAGAGCAGCTGCATGCAGCCTTACATCACCAATCACAATGCCGAGCATCGGATGGAATGGTGTAAAGCCGCCACCACTGGAAACTGGAGAAATGGAAATGTGTTCTGTTGAATAAGGGTGTACTTAAATTTTCACACACAGCTTCTGCATTTTGGCTTAGTTTTTGGCAAGTAAATATTGATATGGTGTAATTTACCATGTGTTGCTGTTCATCTGAGGTTTTATTTTCCTAATTTTTAAGACCGCCTAAGGACAAGATGTATTTATGATATGTCCTGATACATAAAACCATTACATTCCCTTAGCTTTTCTCATGACTGTATAAGACAGAAACTTAACTCTGTGGCCTCGATTCATTAAACCTTTTATGCCAGAAAACTGGCGCAAAACACTTTGAAAAGTCACAACATTTTTGAGCAACACGTAATTGCCCAAATGTTTTGCACCTTTTAGCATTTTTACACCAGTTTGAAGCAGTTCCACTAAAATTGGTAGACCTAGAAAGGAGGCAGGATGGGGCTTGGCTATACCCTGTCAAATTCTGCTAAAGTGCCATCTTTTCTTATGGAGTGCACGTCACTGAGAACATTCGCCAAACTCTTTAAGTGGTACATCATATTACAGCGAGCTCTCCATGAAAGCTGACATATGAAATGGCAGTCTTAGTGAAACTGCACCAATGGGTCTACTTATTGGAGTAATATACCGATACAAAGAGAGACCTCAAAAGCCACAGAAATAAAATTAAGAAAAATCTAGTTTCTATATGGCTATGTGTCAGGAAAGGGGAAGCCTATGCTGGGGAGATGTTTGTCCAGCTCCATAATCTCCTTTCATCTGCTTGCAATTTTGCTGAGATATTTCCACAGAAATCCTAGAAGGTGAGTAATAGTACGAGGAACCGTCTTCTGCCAAAAGAAGCTGGCATAGCCTGCTTGGTGTGCTGACCAGCTGTGCAAGAAGTGATATGGCAAGTAATACATTGTACATACGCAAGGTATCTTATCAGATTGACCTTTCATGAGATAACTGGGGCAGGGAGACCAGTCCTCGATGGTTGGTCATAGGCCAGAGCTGGGAAGGCCCACTGTGTTATAAGTCAATTAGATTTCTCTTTGCCTGACAGCAATAAGGGAGAAGACATTAAGTTGGTCTAAAAAAAATTCTGCTTTTTGTAGTTGTAATGCCATTCAGAATCTCCATTGGTATCTCTTGTGATATTGGAAGGTGCTCCTGCTTAAAAATGAGTTTTAAGGTATGAATTCTGCTCATGTAGTCAGTGATGAGTGATTAAAAGCTGTTTTGGCTTAAAATAATATAGCCTGACCCCAGGCGATAAAATGAAAAAATAAGGAAATAGACTTTCTTAAATAAAATCCTTAGTAAATGAAAGACCTTGAATCTTTTAATCGTCTTTTCTTCATTTTTCGAGTTATATTGGTTTATGAGTGATAACTAGTTTATTTATGATCGTGGTCTTAACTCTTGAGCATGCAGAGGTTGCAGTCACACCCCAGCACTGAAGGTGGAAGCAGAAGATACTACTAGTCGGACCCCCTCTGATCATATGTTAATGGCTTATCCTAAATATAGACCATTAATATTAGAGTTGAAAAAATCTCTTCTCTGTGTGATTGTTAAGAGGCCTTTTTACATATTTGCATTCGGTGCTGCAAATTAATAGCTGCTTGTCCAAAGGGGAACAAAGGGATCATCCTTCTCTGCTATTAGAGGCTATCAAGGGGTTGCCATATACAGTCAATTGATTGCACATTTTTTACATTAGATCGTTGAATAACTTTGCTCTTGCACTTTTTTTGGGGTGACATGTTATAAAGGTTTGTACCAATAGGTGGCGGTATTGGAGCCTGCAGTAAGTCTTCATATTCTTTAGGTGTAGGTTATAAGTCTTCAGGTTCTGTAGACGATGCAAGTGCTTCAGGCGTTAGTAATAAGATATAATATGGAAATAGAGTATACTGTGATATTGGGGTTTATAGCTGTGTGTTAACCCTAATGGCAGGATGTTAACCTGTTGCTTTAGAAAATACAGAAACTCCTGCACATCCTGAGTCTAGCTTTATACACGACGTCCTTAAATGCCCCTTCCTCCTGTTTTATGTTTTCTCCTGAATATATATTCGACCTCCAAAACCACACGTGATCAAATTTCAAGCTGACTGGTCGCTTCGATAATGTTCCCTGGCCGAAACCGTCCTGTAATTCCCGTCTTTGCTGCGTGCCGAAACCACTTCTACAATGGAAAAGTCATAACGTTTCGTTGCCAGTTACGAGATATTTTCAGATAGAATGGAAATCGCATTTCCTTTGATGCTCAATTTATTTAATAATTGAAAATAGAAACTCTCAAAAGAAAAATTAAGATGGACATTTTATTTGACAAGAGAACCTTAAATTCATGTTTATTTTTTGCAGATTTTTTTTGTTTGTTCAGTTTCCCTATCTTGTCTGACTTTTTTTCTTTCTCGCTTTCATTATTCAATTTTTTTTTTGGGTAGGGTTGGGATCCAACACAGGGATTCAGAATTTGCCTATTGGTTTTTCCAATCAATTTTGAATGAAACCCAATCTTTAAAGGGACTCTCTGGTCATATGATATTAATGATTAATCCTTAGGTGGTAGAGCTCTACACCCAACACCCCCACCTTACAGCTGTTATTAACTTTGGTAGATCAGATTCAAGGGAATAGTAGGTGATCTGCAGCACCCGGCAGTGGCCACTACACATTCAATGTAGCTGTTCTGTTTAGCTCCATTTAGTGTTTACGTCTGGCTGCTGCCCAACCAATAACTGCTGAATGATAGGGGTGTCTGGTGTTATTCCCTCACCAATCTGATATTAATGAAATATCCAGAGGATAGATCATCAATCCCTTTATAATTTTTAAGGGTGCAGGTTTTCATATCGGTAATGTTCCATGATAGTTAATTACAAAACTATTAGCACCTGACTACATATTTTTTTAAAGGAACACTCCCATACAAATCGCTATAAAGAGTACAGGGCATTACAGAGGTTTAGTCATTCCCATCTGGCCCTGCACTAGGTATGACAAAAGTATATCTGTGTTACCTAGACTTTAGCTCCAGTTATGAAGCATACATGGACTTTGACAAGCTTAAGGGTATGTTCACACATGGCAGATATTCTGCAGATTACATCAGCAATTATGAAGAGAGATTCATAGAAATGGAGATTTCACAGAAATCCACAGAAATAGTAAAATGAAAAATAACTTTTAATGAATTATGATGAAAATAGTGCGCATGATTAAAAAGGCTCCTAGGGTCTTATGCCGTACTGGCTTATTGCTTGTTCCTTCCGTGTACCACAATTGAGATTACTCTATGAACTTGCTGCATTTTTCGTATGGACTTCAATTTTATTACGGTGAGCTGTTTTCTACGTTTTTTTTGTGGATGAATCGTTTATTATGCTGAGGATAAAATCCAAATGGAAATTGAAAGGCAGAGCGGATTTTATCTACAGTATATCAATTTATAACATACAGGAGCACAAATGTAAACTGATACTTTAATATTAAATGTTTTCAAACACAGTTGTGGGTAAATCTAAAATACTTGCAGTAAAGGAGTAAAAAGACATTTTTCTTGTCCAGCATTTTATGAAGAGTCTGTGGTAGACTTTATTTTTTTTTCTTTTGTGAGAATATTTGACATTCTCCTCTGACTCCATATTGACAGTGTGCAGGGTGTTTGGACAGTTTCTTGGGTCAGTTTCTATTAAATGGTTATTCTTTAGATGTATGTGTTTTTACTCTAAAGCTGTCACTTCTGAGTTCACCCTGGCTGTCACTCAATTGATGTGGGTGGACAGGAGGGAAAATAATCATGTTACAGACATTTATTCCTCACAGCTATTCTACTGATCTGCATGTACTTTCTCTATGTACATTAGAATTAATTTATATATTTTAGTTACTTTTTCTCAAGGTCAGATCTAATACTGTAAGACACTCTGATGATGTTTTAATAATCTGACACACAGCTGTTCTGCAGAGCTGTAATAGAAGTCTATGGGTCCAAAGTTTTATTCCCAGAAGTCAAACTTATGAAAATGTTCTGACTTTTTGTCCTTTTCCTCCAGATTTGCCATTTTTCTAAAAAAGTGAGCCAGGCTAAGTAGGACAGCGGTGCCCATAACCCAAAGAATTTTCTGTAACAGAAATTTGCGCAAGGTGATAACTGGCTTAAATTTCGAATTGCGATACACAGGCTGCCCAAGATGTACCAAATCCATTAAGAGGCGTCTCTTAAATAAACTTGGCACATTTTACTCCTGTGCTCCCAGATTATGAAACTCCAGTCTGCAAGGTTTGTTTTCAAGATTAATCTTCAGGAGCGCACCGCTCCCCTGCTTCTTGGCTTCCTGGTTGCCGGGGGGACATTGTACTCCTGTAGATCGACACTTGGGACCAGCGGCATGGTTGAGCCGCTGCCCTGAACTGTGTGCTCTCACATGATGTTAACACAGACCACATTTATCTCTGCAGCATTAGAGGAGCACTGGAGGACTGAAGCTGACTAAATTCAGTGATCCGACCAGCTTTAGAGCTGTTCTTTGCAAGCTGTATAGCAAAGAGCTCATCAATTGCACACTCATTGCTTAGGAATCTAGCCACCTCAGAAAGACAGCAGAGGTGGCCCGTAACCTAGGCAAACTATGAGCAGTAAATTGTAAAATTAAAAATCCCACTTTTCTAGAGAACAGAAGGGATTTTTAGCAACAAGTAATGCAAAGTTGCTTGTTATTACAAGCACCTTGCAATTTTACTCATTTATGTTGCGAAAACCTCTTTAAAGGGAACCTGTCACCACGATTTAGTATGTTAAAATAAAGGTATGGCCATAGTGGAGCTAATATACTTATGTAATAGATGCCTGTAGGGAAGAAATACGTATCCTGGTTCTTGTTTAATTCACTTTAGAAGTTTTGGTACAATATCTCCTTGTGCATTGGGGCGAGACTGTAGGGTGGGACTGTGGGCAGGATTTTCGGCTCTGCTGCTGCCCCTCTGTGTTTGTAAGAGCGTCCTTTATTAAAGTTTGTGCTAGCTCACATTCATCTCCCAGCGGTCTGCAGCAAAATGGCGCCGGTAGCAGCACATGCGCAGATTGACATACAATGGTCTTCAGCGCAATGGCGCCGGTGACAGCGCAGGTGGAGATCCTTGCTTGTCATTGAGCCGAGGTCTGAATGTGCGCATTTGGCGCCATTTTACTGAAGACCATTGTATCTCAATCTGTGCGTGCGCCATCATTTTGATGAAGACCACCAGTACATGAATCAATCGCTACCTGTGGCAAGGGTGGTGCTAATGCAAACTTTAAAAAAGGAGGCTCGTACAAACACAGAGAGGACGCAGCAGAGCTGAAAACCCTGCCCACAGTCCTGCCCCACAGTCTCTGCCCAATGCACGAAAAGTATATTGTACCAAAACTTCTAATTTGAATTTAACAAGAACCAGGATGCTGACATTTTCCCCTGCAGGTATGTATTAAATCAGTATATTAGCGCCATTATGGCCATACCTTTATTTTAACATACTAAATTGTGATGACCGGTTCCCCTTAAATAAATGTGTTGCTTGATGTTTGATCAGGTAGTCATAAAAGAGCCTTTATACACATGGTAGCAGCATGGTTGGTTCTTCCAAAATACTGCCCAGTCCTAGTGAATGCTTTAATTGGATTCAAAGAAGGAAGTAAAGCAAAAGTGGTGACATCTTTTTTTGATAGAAGAATTTTATTGTCAGGTAATTGCTAATAGACTGTTGACGAGCTCACAGCTTCATGTCATTGAAAAGATCAGGATATGTTCCCTTCAAGGTCTGCAGTGTTTCCTCGTAGATAATTCCAGACAGAAAGATCAATAAAGAGTTTGTCAAACAATCGTTACATTTTCTTTAACGTTTCTTGGCTAAAATACGAGGAATCCCTTGTGCTGTTTACTCAGGAGGCCCTGCCATAATGGAAATTCCAATGAGCTTTTCTTTTTTTTTTCTAAGAAAAAGGGATTTCATTGCTAGACTCTGCTCTGGTCATTAACAGCATGGAAGATCCAGTGTTATTGGTCGCTGACCAAACATAACATAATGATGTTGAATATGGACTGCACCAGTAGTGATATTACCTTAATAAGTGCTAATCTTGACGCTTGTGTCAGAATAATCAGAAGATAACCTTTAGAAATAAAGAGCAAGCTGGAATTTTTGTTTATAATGAATATTTAAAAATAGATAATATCTAAACTACTGCATTTTATGGAGACCGAAAAGCCAAACAGAAATGTAAAAAAAATAAACTTTGAAATGAGAAAATTATATATATATTTTTAAAGTGTACACACACACACACACACACACACACACACACACACACACACACGTGTGTGTGCGTATATATGTGTATTTATATAGAAAATTCCAAAAAATAGATAATATTTAAATATATACATTTTAAGGAGACAGAGAAGACCAAACAAAAATATTAAAAATAATAACTTCAAATTAGAGAAAAAAAAAAAAAATTAATAAAAAGTTTATAAAATGTTAGAATAGAATATTTCAATTAATTTTAACCCTTTAAGGACGAAGCCAAATATGTCCTTAATGATCAAGCCAAATTTTACAATTCTGACCACTGTCACTTTGAGGTAATTACTCTGGAACGCTTCAATGGATCCCACTGATTCTGAGATTGTTTTTTTCGTGATATATTGTACTTCATGGTAGTGATAAAATTTCTTCGATATCACTTGCGTTTACTTGTGAAAAAAACAGAAATTTGGCAAAAATGTTGAAAATTTTGCAATTTTCAAACTTTGAATTCTTATGCACTTAAATCAGAGAGATATGTCACACAAAATAGTTAATAAATAACATTTCCCACATGTCTACTTTACATCAGCACAATTTTTTAAACTTTTTTTTTTTTTGTTAGGAAGTTATAAGGGTTAAAAGTTGACCAGCGATTTCTCATTTTTCTAACAAAATTTACAAAACCATTTTTTTAGGGACCACATCACATTTGAGGGGTCTATATGATAGAAAATACCCAAAAGTGACACCATTCTAAAAACTTCACCCCTCAAGCTGCTCAAAACCACATTCAAGAAGTTTATTAACCCTTCACGTGCTTCACAGGAACTGAAGCAGCGTGGAAGGAAAAAATTAACATTTAACTTTTTTTCTCAAAATGTTTACTTCAGACCCAATTTTTTAATTTTCACAAGGGTAACGAGAAAATAGATCACAAAATTTGTTGTGCAATTTATCCTGAGCATGCCGATACTCCATATGTGGGGGAAAACCACTGTTTGGGTGCACTTCAGAGCTCGGAGGGGAAGGAGCACCATTTGACTTTTTGAACCCAAAATTGGCTGGAATCGAGAGCGGACACCATGTTGCATTTGGAGAGCTCCTGATGTGCCTAAACAGTGGTAAACCCCCACAAGTAACCCCATTTTGGAAACTAGACCCCTCGGGGAACTTATCTAGATGTGTGGTGAGCACCTTGAACCTCCAGGTGCTTCACAGAAGTTTATAACATAGAGCATATTTAAGAAATCAAATTTTTTTTCCACAAAAATGTACTTTTAGCCCCAATTTTTTTATTTTCACAAGGCTAACAGGAGAAAATGTACCCGCAAAATTTGTTGTGCAATTGCTCCTGAGTACGGACATACCCCCATATGTAGGGGGCTTGGAAAGGAAGGAGTGACATTTGGAACGCAGACTTTGATGGAATGGTCTGCGGGTGTCATGTCGCGTTTGGAGAGCCCCTGATGTGCCTAAACAGTGGGAAAACCCTGACAAGTTACCCCATTTTGGAAACTACACCCCTCAAGGATTTTATCCAGGGGTATAGTGAGCATTTTGAATCCACGGGTAGTACACAGAATTTGATAACATTAGGTCGTCATATTGAAAATTGTAATTTTTTTCACAAAAATGTCGTTTTAACCCCAAGAGCGGGTTGTTCTGGACACGGCGATGCCAATTATGTGTACGTATTTTCATTTATTTTTGTTTTATCACAAATGCTGCATTTGAGTGGCGAAATGGATTTTGGTGATTTGCGTGAACTTTTTTGTGTGTTTTTTTTATTTTATTTAACTTTTTTTTACTTTTTCTCTATGTCCCACTGCTGGACATGTGTAATTTTCACTTTCATTGCTGACCTCATACACTGCAGTACTCCTGTATTGCAGTGTATGTGACCTGTCAGTGAGTCACTGACTCTGCCTGTGAGACCCAGCTTATTGCTGGATCTCACAGGCCATCGTACCCTGGGATCATCACATCATCACATTATCTCAGGGTACCATGGTAACCATCGGGACCTGCGATTCTCATCGCGGGGGTCCGATGGCTACTAAGGGAGGTCTTGCGACCCCCTTGTAACCACTTAAATAGCGCTTTCATGATTTACAGTGGTATTTAAGGGGTTGTGGTAGGACGACTCGCTCGGCCACTTCCGGACGTAGACTCAGGAACCCGGGTTTTCTTTGCAGGCTTTATTAGCAGCATAAAGTTCTGCACTGCAGCAAAATAAATACAGCCTTACTTGGCTAAACCACAAAAACAAAAGATAAACTATAGCACAGTCCATATATGTGTGTACGGGTCGCACACACAGGTTATGTCCAACCTTCATCTCCCTCCTGAGCTATGACTGTCCAGTCTGGAGACCTTGCCTCTCCAAACACAACTCAAAGAAAAAAAAACAGGACAGAACATTTAAACGTTGCTCAGCCCCACCCTTTAAGTGAGCTAACCCACCAGCATATAACATGCTGGCAGAAAATCCATTGGTTTCAGTTCACACAGGCTAGCAACCTGTGCGACACATACCTCCCCTCATATACCATAACAGTGACTCTGTCACATATTCCCCCCCCTCTGCCCAAAGCCGGGGGTTTGGGCACCTTCCGATACCAGACAGGGAATTCTAGAAAGGGCATTAGCGTTCCCGTGTAACTTCCCGGGCCTATGCTCTACGTGAAAGTTCAAGTCCTGAAGAGCTAGGAACCATCTAGTTACCCTGCCATTTTTACCCCTCTTTTCCCTCAACCATCTCAATGGGGCATGGTCTGATACCAACTTAAACTTCCGGCCTAGTAGGTAGTATCTTAGTGTATCTACAGCCCATTTTATGGCTAGACACTCTTTTTCTACTATTGCGTAGTTTTTCTCGCAGGACGTAAGCTTCCGGCTCAGAGAATGGGATGTTCTTCTCCATTTATCTCTTGAGAGAGTATGGCTCCTAGACCAACCTCTGAAGTGTCTGTCTGAACCACAAACTCTTTCTTGAAGTCTGGTGCGACCAGGACCGGCTGTTTACACAGTGCTGACTTCAACAGTTGAAACGCAGACTCTGTTTCCTCCGTCCACTTCACCATGGTTGATCTGGTGCCTTTTAGGAGATCCGTCAGTGGCGCCGCCATCATGGCAAAATTTGGGATAAACCGCCGGTAATATCCTACCATTCCCAGGAATGATCTCACTTGCTTCTTGGAGAGCGGTTTCGGCCAGGTCTGGATTGCCTCCACTTTATTAACTTGCGGCTTTATTTTGCCTCTCCTGACGACATAGCCCAAGTACTTGGCCTCCTCTTTTCCAACGGCGCATTTTTTTGGATTTATTGTAAATCCCGCTTTCCTTAGAGCATCCAGAACGGCCTGTAGTTTAGGTAGATGACTTTCCCAGTCTGGGCTAAAGACTACAATGTCGGCTGCGGCATACTTCTTATGTGGGACTAGGATCCGATCCATAGCTCTCTGGAAGGTGTCTGGGGCCCCCTGTATTCCGAACGGCATCCGAGTGTATTGGAAGCACCCATCAGGTGTTGAGAAAGCCGTCTTCTCCTTGGCCGTCTGAGACATGGGGATCTGCCAGTAGCCCTTCGTCAGGTCCAGAGTGGTGATGTACCTCGCCGGTCCAAGCCTCTCGATGAGTTCATCGACGCGGGGCATCGGGTACGCGTCACACTTGGACACCTCATTCAGCGGATGGTAATCGTTACAAAACCTCCACTCTCCATTGGGTTTTGGCACGAGGACGATGGGGCTTGACCATCCACTCTTTGACTCCTCTATTACACCGAGGTCTAACATCCTCTTCACCTCGGCCGAGATCACCACCCGGCGTGCTTCAGGAATCCTGTATGGCTTCAGGTTCACCCGTATATGTGGCTCTGTTAGCCCATCATGCTCTACCACCTGCTTATGCCCCGGCAACTCTGAGAACAGGTCCCGATTCTGCTGGAGCAGTTCTCAACACTGTTGCTTCTGGACTGGCGAAAGGGTCTCTGCTATCGTGACATCTTCCACCTGTCCTTCGGGAGTGGCTCCCAGGCAAGGAGTTCCCACGGGTTCCCGATCTCGCCACGGCTTGAGCAGGTTTACATGGTACACCTGGTGTGGCTTTCTTCAGCCAGGCTGGTGGACTCTGTAGTTCACTTCACCGAGCTTCTCCACCACCTCATATGGGCCTTGCCACTTGGCCCGAAACTTACTTTCAACGGTGGGAATAATAACCAGGACGCAATCCACAGGTTGGAACTGTCTGTCTTGCCGGCCGGTTATACACCCTCGCCTGGGCTTCCTGCGCCTGGAGGAGATGTTCCTTCACGATGAACATCACCTTCGCCATTCTCTCCTGTAACTGGGCGACATGTTCGATTATGCTCCGGTGGGGCGTGACCTCGGCTTCCCAAGTTTCCTTGGCGATGTCTAGGAGACCTCTTGGATGTTGTCCATACAGGAGCTCAAATGGAGAGAAGCCAGTGGAGGCTTGAGGAACTTCTCTGACAGAGAAAAGCAGAAATGGTAGCAGTCCCAGTCTCGCCCATCTTTTTCAATGACCTTCCTGAGCATCGCCTTTAAGGTCTTATTGAAGTGTTCCACTAAGCCGTCCATCTGTGGATGATAAACTGAGGTCCGTATCTGGACAATCTGAAGGACTCTGCATAGCTCCTAGCTCCTTCATCACCTTGCTCATGAAGGGGGTTCCTTGGTCTGTCAAAATCTCTTTTGGCAGACCTGTCCGAGCAAAAATATGAACTAGCTCTCGGGCTATACTTTTACTGGACGAGTTCCTTAGGAGTACCGCTTCGGGGTACCAGGTCGCATAATCCATGACCACCAGAATGTATTGGTGGCCCCGGGCCGATTTAACTAAGGGACCCACGAGGTCCATGGCAATCCTCTCAAAGGCGAACCTCTATGACAGGTAGTGGAACTAAGGGACTATGGAAGTGGGAGGTGGGCGCGGTTATCTGGCAGGTGGAGCAGGACCTACAATAGTTTAAGATTTCCCGATAACATCCTGGCCAATAAAACCTCCTTATTATTCTCTCCTGTGTTTTCTCAACCCCTAGGTGTCCCCCCAGAATATGTGAGTGTGCCATGTTTAATATCCTCTGACGGTATGAACCTGGAACTAACAGCTGTTCCACTACCTCTTCACTTTTTAGTTTGGTTACCCGGTATAATAGCTCCCCCTGAACTGCAAAGTGTGGTTACCTGGTGTCCACCCCCGGCTCTTGAGCAACACCATTACAAACAGTAACATTATCCCACGCCCCTTTCAAGGTCAAGTCCCGAACCTGAGCTGACCCAAAGTTCTCTCCAGGCACCTCTAATTCAGGGAGGTCGACCACCTCAGATACAGTCTCATCCTGGTCGCCGACAAGGACACATAGTGGGAACTCATCCACTTCCGATGTCGACCAGGGTATTTCTCTAGGGTCCTGGCATTTTTCCACGGGACTCGGTCTGGATCCCTTCCCCCACAAGTCCCAGAACAAGGGAAAATTGCGCCCCAATATGACGGGATGTATCCGGTCCCTGACTACCCCAACCTCGTGGGGTTGGTCGCCACAATCTGTTCCGACTGTCACTCTGGCCACCAGGTAGTTCTTGGTGTCCCCATGTATGCAGCGGACGCCCACAGATTTGGCAGGGATCAGCTGGTGGGGAAGGGTGGCACTGATTAAGGTTACCTGACTCCCAGAGTCCAACAGCCCCAGGACCATCACTCCGTTAATGGATATGGCACACGCCTGCGGGCCCTCGCTGGGTTGACAGTCCACACTGCGGGCTGGGTAAGCATAATATGAACATCGTCTGCCTAGGCTGCAGTCCATTGGCTCAGCAGACGTATGACACTGGGCAGCTATGTGTCCCGGATTGCGACACCGCCAACAGATCACATCCTTAACAACAGTCCTTGCTTCACCTTCAGTGGAAGTGGGACGCCCCCCAGTTGTGGCTCTGAACCCCTTCCGTGGTGAACCCGCCCCCTTTTGGGCACTCCAGTAGGGGGAGGTGATTATGTCGGGTTTCCCTAGGGATTTTTTGACCACTTGGAACGTCTCTACCAGGCCAACAAGATCGTCTGCATTCCGAGGGTCGTCCTGGGCAACCCAGGTCTGCACCGGCCTGGGTAGGGAATGCATGAACCTGTCCATCACCACACGCTCAACCATCTGGGCAGGAGTGGAAGACTCTGGCTGCAGCCACTTCTGGACTAGATGTAGCAAGTCAAACATCTGTGAGCGTGGAGGTTTGGTGGTGGACCCTTTGCGTTTTGACAGACAGTCACTCCTGAGCGTGCCAATATCTCGGTTTTTAATTTTGCGTACTCCTTTGCGTCTTGTAAAGTCAGATCATAATAGGCCTTCTGCGGCTCCCCGGTCAAATATGGTTCCAGAACCTCCGCCCACTGCTCCTGAGGTAATCTCTCCCGTTCCGCCACCCTTTCAAAAATAGTCAGGAACGCCTCAACGTCATCCCCCGGGGTCATCTTCTGTAAGGTTCTCCTTACCATTTTCCTGACGTGTGCATCCTCACCTGGATCTGGGGGTGGAGCGGATGTCCTGCCACGGATCTCCGCTGCTAGGAGCTCCATCTGTCGTTGCTGCTGCTGGATTTGCTGTATCAGGAGTTTGTCTCCTGCTGCTGCTCCCGTTGCTCCCGTAGCTGCTCCCATTGCTGCTGCTGCATGCTCTGCTGGGTCTGCAAGTGCATTTGCTTCATGCTCTGCTGGCTTTGGGCCAGGTGCTTAACGAGCTCCTCCATGCTGCCAGACTTCTCTGGCTGGCTGGCGGCCTTTACCCAGGACATCCACTGGTCTCTGTGGCAGGTACACGTGTTCCTGTAATCTTGCACGCACTCTCGCACCAACTGTAGTAGGACGACTCGCTCGGCCACTTCCGGACGTAGACTCAGGAACCCGGGTTTTCTTTGCAGGCTTTATTAGCAGCATAAAGTTCTGCACACCAGCAAAATAAATAGAGCCTTACTTGGCTAAACCACAAAAACAAAAGATAAACTATAGCACAGTCCATATATGTGTGTACGGGTCGCACACACAGGTTATGTCCAGCCTTCATCTCCCTACTGAGCTATGACGGTCCAGTCTGGAGACCTTGCCTCTCCAAACACAACTCAAAGAAAAAAAAAACAGGACAGAACATTTAAACGTTGCTCAGCCCCACCCTTTAAGTGAGTTAACCCACCAGCATATAACATGCTGGCAGAAAATCCATTGGTTTCAGTTCACACAGGCTAGCAACCTGTGCGAAACATACCTCCCCTCATATACCATACCAGTGACTCTGTCACAGGGTTAATTGGCCCCGATTGGCATTGAAACCGGCCGGGGCCGATACTGCAGGTTGTCAGCTGTCATATACAGCTGATACCTGCGGGAATCGCTTCTGCCGGGCAGTGCTATACACTTATGCCTCAGCGCCGTGAAAAAGCGGCGCTGAGGCATAAATACCCTTAACAGCTGCCGTAAAAATGCGTTACAGCTGTCATTAAGGAAGCAGAAATTACTAATTAAAAATTATAGAAAAAGTAAACACTGGAATTAGAAAAGAAAATGAAATGAATTTTATATAAATCTTTGAAATTATTCTCTGAATTGAAAAATCACTATTTGTTAGCAGAGTTCTTTAGAGGGGTTTTCCAGACTTGATGTAAATTTCTGCAGTCACTCTATGTAAATGTTGATCTTCAAAACTTGACTATCAAGATTCTCTTCAATTTCCAGAACAGGCGGGTGAGAATCTAGTTGGCAAATCACATACCGCCTGGTTCCATAGCAACTTTCTACTGTCTTAAGACCTCATAGTTGTACATAGATCAATTACTTGCAAACAACTTCTTCCTCTATTGGTAAACATTTTCCGTCACAGTGTCCAACTATTATGAACGCTCAAAAAAGAACAAAAGAAAAACAAGGCCGAGTTAACTAAAGCATGCTAGTGCACATTTATCAATGCTATATCAACTCTTTTACAGTTCAAACTTAGACTAGACAGTCTTAAACGTGCCAGGTTTGGCATAGCATTTCATGCTGTGTGATAGGTCGATGTTTACACCATATATTATTTGGCTTACTTTGTGTTGGAAATTTGCACCAAAATTTTGGCATTTCTTTGGGTGCACAGGATGGCACATTATGACAACCCTCCTTTCAGGACAGTCTGTACATTAGTGTATGGCACCTACACCTTCCCCTTGCTGGGAAGATGCAGAAAGTGTCTAAAATATATAATAGATATGGTGCACACACCATGAAAGACCACTTTTGCTGCAGAATTCTGGATACTTAACTTGGTAAATCATTCCCATTTATGTTTTATTAAGGGATTTTTTGAGAGATTTTTAAAAAAAATGGAAAGTGAGGAGTCGTGCTGATAAATGAAGAAAAAAAGCACTCGCCCCAGGAACCTGCTCTTTGCTCCAGCACTGCCCACTCTGAAAGTATCAGCTGGACTGGAAGCGATGACATCCAGTCCACCAGTCTCCAGACATCTGAGCCAATCAGTGGTCGCGTAACTGGCAGTCGTAACTCATCACTTGGCGGAGACCACTGGAGTGAGGAGCAGATCCGTAGGCTGAATATTGCTTCTTTTATCAACATGGCATCTCACTGTGTGTTTAAAAAAACGAACAAAACAAAACCGAAAACCCCTTTAAGACTTTTCAAAATATGTCCATGAGTTTGAAATGCAATGGAATACAGAAAGTGGGTCACTTGGTATCTACTTGGTTATATGGATTAAGTTTAATGGTACAAAAAATGCCAAATAGCACAAAGGACCTGGCAGGCTAATACAGATACAATATCAAAAAGCCATATACTACATGTATTGCAATGTAGTGCAAGAAAGGCCAACATTATATAGCATATAGACAACCCTTTTGGGACACCACTTTAAAAAGTAAAAGTATACACCACCAGATACAGCGAGTGAACACCAGGACACCGGACACACGTTTTGACACTAAGTGCTTTGTCAGGGGCTCACTACTATACTGCAACAAAAAAAAAACTACCATAGTAAATGAACTGTGTATACAAAATGCTGGGTGTAGTGTAACACACCTACTGATAGATTTTCCATGACACATGAATGAATATGATTTGTAACATTTTTATTATCAACTCTCAATGTTGCGTTATTAAATGACTTATTTGTAATTTTATTTTGTTGGTAACATGTCAGTAAACTCGGTGTGGTCAGGAGTCTGTCACATCAAGAAGAAACTCGGAAACTGAAATTCAGTTGTTTTTTTTTTTGTAATTTCTTTTTTTATTCCTATAAATTTTAAAGTTCGATGACCAAACTTCTGTTCTGTTTTTCAGGAGCTGGCCAGCTGCGGCTGGAACAAGAAGGAAAAACACAGCCTAGCGCCAAATGTTGTCGCCTTTACAAGACGCTTTAACCAGGTATAGAATGGGGGACATTAGAAGATTAATAATTGTTGTAATGATTGCCACCAATTTACTGGACAATACATCCCTGCCCCAGCGAGCGCCCTATCTATTTCACCAGTATAGCAGTACAATTGTATGAAGGATATAGTAGAGGCACATTTATAAGCTCAGGGACATTTTTTTTAACACATTCAATTGTGAAACTATTTTTTTATTCTAAGATTAAAATGTACTTAAGCCTTAAAGACAGAGTAGAAAAAAATGTTTTAATGTGTTTAACATGAAAATGGATGAAACTTACCTATTATGTGTCAATTATGGAATCTGTCTAAGGCTATGTGCCCACGATGCAGAAATGAAGCGGAAAATTTCCGCTTCATTTCTGCATGTCCTTGCCCTGAAAAACGCGTGCGGAATTTGACACGCATTTTTCGCGAGTTTATGAAGTGTTTTGCACATGCGGAATTGCCTTGCGTTTTCTAATGCATTGAGAAGGCAATTCCGCATACGTAAGCGCACAAATAATGGACATGCTGCGGAATTTTCCGCACATCAAAAACGCTGCGGAAAATTCCGCATCATGGGCATTGAAAGTGCGGATTGACATTCGGGACCATGGGGGAAGGATTACCAAGCGTTTTACAAGCGTTTACTCTGCGAAAATTACGCAGCAAAAACGCTTGAAAAAAGCATCGTGGGCACAGACCCTTAATGTCAAAGTATCAGCTCCAGTCTCTCATCCTGGCGGCTCCACTCCAGGTTTCAACATAGGAAAAAGATCCCCCCTCCTTATGTCAGTCATGTGTATGAAGGGGCTTAGCTGACTCATTTTAATACCTAAGCGAGCCCCTTTCTCTATGTATGCATTACACATGCCGAAGATTGGGCCAGTCTAGCTATTGAAAAAAGAGTTAGGAGGTCAGTCTCTTTCATGCACCTCACAGACACACGGAGCGGAAGTGACAGAACAGTAGAGGTTCCAAACCCAAAAAAAGGGAGTGCCCAAATCCTTGTTCTTGGTTGTTCTTCTTTTCAGTGAATGAAAGGTAAAGAATGCAGAGCTAGTGACCTCAAAAAGGATTTTTAAACACTTAAAAGTCATACTCTATCCATGGGATAGAGAATAACTTACTGATTGCTGGGGGCGAGGCGGGTCTGTCCTCTGAAACCCCAGTAAGGTCAAGCTATGGGGCCGGCTATTTGCAACAGTCCCATAGACAATGAATGGACTGGACATGTGCATGCTCCACCTTCACTCCATTCAGGCAAGGCACTGCAGAGCCCCATTCTCAGGATCACTGGGGGCCTGAGTTGTCAAACCCCCAGTGATCAGTATTTATTTCCTATAACTTTTGATTGTGGGAGAAACCTCTTTAAAGGGTTTTTCCACCCCTGGTGAAATCTTCGGCAAGCGCTAAAGCTTGCCGAATTCTAATGGTGTGTAATGCACACACTGTTTAGGATTCGGCTCTGCTTACCAGTTCCAGCGATTGTCACGTGACCCCCAAGTATGTGATTTACGTAGTTGTGGTATGTGGTAATGTGCTGACTAGAGTCTCTGAAGAGAACATTACAAGTCAGGACTGAGACTCTAGTCAGCATGTGACCGCAATTATGCAAATTGTATACGTGTGGTCACATGATGACCGCTGAAATCGGCAAGTGGCGTAGAATCCTAGCAGTGTGTGTATTACGCTTCCTTAGGATTTGGCAAGCTACATCTCTTATTGTAGATTTCACCAAGGGTGGATAACCCCTTTAAAGAATAGTTTGTAGCGAGACTTGGGTCCTCCAAAATCTTCTAAAGCAGCAAGAACCGTTTTCCTTGTGTACACCATCCTATGTGTTATATCTAGTGCTGACAGCGGGACATCGGACATCTGCAGTGTACAAAGTACAGGCTTTTCTTTACAATCGAGACCATTTTGGTTGCTATGTGATACGGCTAAATACAGAAGTAACTTACACATTTTCCATTTTAAGGATGGAAGCAGGAATGCACTTTTCACATTACTGGAAGGTTGTGCTAGAAATGTGTCGCACATCTTAAATGGAGATCTGTTTATCATCTATGAAATCATCCCCACTTCATGCTTTAAGGAAACTCCATTTCCAAAAACTGTGTGTCTGCATATTCTTTGATCGCTCTTCATATGGCGTGAGGTCATTTATTTCCAAAATAGCTGCGGATGTTATGTTGGGCAGTAGCGACTAGACGCCCCAAACCTTTTTAATACTACATTGTATTCTTATAGACCCGATGGCTTGAATTACTCGAGGTTGCCGGCTATTTTCCTACAGTCTCGTTGTTCCTATTTCATAAATGTAAAGCGATTTTTAGAACGTTTTAATATGTATACTTGATAATTGTTTGCTACTTTTTGCAAAGTAATAAACAGCATTTCTACCTTCAAATGGTTGTCGCATCTCAACATTCCCTTACCACATGTCTCTGTTAGGGCTTCTCACGCTGAGCACCATAAGCCTGAATGGAAAGCTGCTAAGGCCTTTTATCCATTTATCAGGTCATCCTTTGCTTCTTCCCTGCAGCTTGGTACATAAACACCAGAGGGAAACTGATTTCATAGTTTTCTTTAGGATTATTCCCAATCATCCAGCAGATCTGTTGCATTTTCTGATCCGGATCTGTCACCAGTTTAGAGCAACGTGCAGCGTTTTCTGAGCCGGTTAAAGAGCACAACTTTTGCATGTTGTGCTAGCTCCGGCATAAACCAACCAACCGAACACAACTGATTCATGGAATCCCGGCCTAACACAGCATCAGTGTACTACATGGGTGACTATTCATTTGAATGCTGGCATGTAATACTACATCCCCCTCTATAGCGGCCGCTGCAGGAAAAATGCCAACTAATTAGCCACATGCTTTCAACTTATTGATGAAGCAACCCTATACATTTATTCCATCAGCAGTGGAGGCCAAAATGGGGTGTTCTATCCTATGGGGAGATTTTGTTGTTTCCCTCCCAATTTACATCAGGGTAATAAGCTTGGTTCTCTA
The DNA here is from genome assembly GCF_046119375.1 of Phyllobates terribilis. NCBI lineage: Eukaryota > Metazoa > Chordata > Amphibia > Anura > Dendrobatidae > Phyllobates > Phyllobates terribilis. The sequence goes on along the minus strand of NW_027362767.1, from coordinate 252,983,051 downwards.
GGATTTCAGTCTCCAAGAACCACTGACCACGCATGTCTGCATCAGTAACTTTTACTATCCCTAACTATCTGCTGATGAAAATTAGGCAATATTTAACATACTTTTTTTTTTAAATTCTTACTTGCAAATGCTGAGTCCAATCAAGAAATCTGGCAGCGGGGTGGATGGATTAACTTAATTAAGTCACTTTCAAATGGATATAATTTCTCTCTCTTGCTGCCTTTTCACTTAATGGAAAAATCTACTTGGAATCATCATACATCCCCTGCCCTCTTAATTTTTTTTATTTTATATGGTCATGTAGAAACAAACTGCAGGACAATCAGTGAACTTGTTTTAGGCCTTGCTGAGCTTTTCAGATAGTATAAGTTGTCTCAGCACCAATATGTATAGGTGTAGTAGATGGTGAAATTAAATTTTCATAAGGGCTGCAAGTTGCCAGCCAATGTGACTACAACTACGCGTTTTCTAAGCCCTGCTATCTTTTTCTGAAAACACAAAAAAATTAGATTAACAACGCATCAGATTTTTTGGATGAAAAAAAAAAACAAGCTCAGTTTTCATTATGTGCTGAATCGGATTTTCATCTGTATTTGGTCCATTTTCACCATCCTTGTATTGTGTATTCCAATGCTTCTCCGATCACCTAGTCAGAGAAAAAAAAATGTATTCTACGTGCCTAGATAGCTATCAGTTTTTTTGTTTTTTTTTGCAGATCAATGGTCCATATAAAAAAATAAATAAAAAACAAATGGAGACTACTTTGATCTGATTAGCGGACCAAACTCCAAAAAAAAAAAAAAACAGACAGCACTCGGGTGCCACTCAATTGGCATTGAATCACAGAAGGCCATGTGTAATTTTTTTTTTTAATGTATGTGGACCATGATATGTGAGGCTGTAGTTGCCCATATAGTGGTATATTCAACATGTTTCCTCACTATAGATAGAGAACTTGGCAGTGATGGTACTACAGGAGATGTAGACGTGTAGGTGAAGTAACTATAGCCCAACAAGAGGGTGGTAGTGATGACCAGCTTTCAGTTTTGAGTAGTAGAACTGACCAGTGTATAGCTATCTGGAAATTGGCTGCAAGCTGCTGTTCATGGATTGTTTTATTGCTATTTGGTTTGATGGATCCTAATGAATCCTGACGGATTTTATTGTATTATAATGGAGTCCATTATGTTTTTTATTCAGGAAACATTAGGTTTTACGGGATGTCCACCTCTGGGGTTGGACGGTTTACTTAAGTGTATGTATTTGTGGCTTAAATTCATTTTTGCAATTGGATTTTATTAAGAATGTTGCACTGTTTGGCTTTTACAGAATCTTTGTTTCCCTGCACATTTAACTTTGATGTGGTCTGTGGTCATAAATCAGCTGAGAGGAGCGCAGTAAAAGACAGATAAGAGTTACAAACTCCCAATCAGACCATCATACCAAGCTCACTGACGGATTCTCAGTTAACTCGTTCTGCAGCCAGCAATTGACAGTGTAACACAGGGGCTGTAGAAGGCAAACTGTGCAATATCTTTAATGAGATCCAATGACAAAAACAAAAAGCCCCAATTACCTGCATTAAAGAAAAAAATGGTGGAAAATTAGGCCGCATAAACACGGAAACCATCATCAATCAGGTTGGCTGAAAATCATCAACAGCTGTCAGCTATCTAAAGGGTATGGGCAAATGTAGGCTCTGTTTATATTCGCATGGCAGTAAACAGTACCTAAAATCCATCTCCTTAGGATAGCCTGCTTGTTGATGGTTTCCAGGTTGCTACTTTTTGTTGTTAGCTGCACAGTAAATACAAACTGAAAAAGTAAAAAGTGAAGGTAATAAAGATGATAGTAATGAATAGATTAGTTACCTCTGTAGTTGTTGCAGATCTGCACCTTCACAGAACATGCTGGGAGTTGTAGCAGACAGCCGTGAAATATGTTTTTACAAATGTATTTAATATTCTTCACTGGAACAAAAATCAAACATTATTCATTTTGTGACATGTAAATCCTAGAAATTAGATTTTGGAAAGTAGCCGCCCGCACAACACAAAGGTCAGCGGCCGATCATTGTTATACAATATAAGAGAGACCCAAAGCAGGCCTCCCCGGCCACAAAATAATTGACGTAGGCGGCAGAGACTGTACACGTTAATCTGTGGTTGGCTGCTTATCATGTCTTACCTCATTTCTACATAGCCTGGAAGAAATGAAGTCTCACTATTAATGAGAAACGACGTCTGCTTTATGTACAGTGGACAGGGAGCTGGAAAAAAAAACAAGATGAAATGCTAATAAATTTTGTAATGTTTTGCAAGAAATAGTTTTCATCATTTTTCTTAATTTCTTTGTAATGTCTGTCAGCAATTACTTTGGGTAACCGTACACATTGGTTCAAATGCAGATTTATGGAAAACAAAGAGGAACCGCCATTTTTCAGATTTTTTTAAGGGGTTATGCAATGAACAACATTTTAAGGATGGTAAATGTTTGATCTCTGGGAATCTGGCCATCAAAATAATCCCATGTGAATGTAGCAGTACTGAGCATGTGCGACTATAGCAGAGGTGGTCACACATTCTCACTACCACTTCATTCACACAGGGGAATTTGGGACCCCATTGTGACCGGACCAGCTGGCCCCCAACAGCAAGTATAACATACAATTCATACACTGCTTTGCCCCAATCTTTTTTCTTGTTTCATTTTAGGTCAGCTTCTGGGTTGTCCGAGAAATCCTAACAACACAGACTCTAAAAATTAGAGCAGAAATTTTGAGCCATTTTATCAAGATAGCCAAGGTGAGGGTTTATATGGTATCTTATGTTTTTATTTGCTTTTCTCGCCACACGGTGACCATTTTGGGAGCTCTATTGGCAGCCATATTGGTCATCACCGAGCTTTTGTTTAATCACAGATGACTAAGCAAAGAAGATAATTTGGTGAATTAAGGAGAGACTCATGAGGCTTTAAGGGGTTAATAAGCGATGGCCTTACGTTAGATTCATTTGTTCTGCATTATGACCTATACGCTGCAGCACAACATCTGTGTTTTGGTATTTCGTTTTATTGGAATTCTTCAAGGTAATTTCCATTAATCCACTATGGAAACATGTCGTATGGAAATGTATGCATAAATCAAGTAAAACATAAGCACATGTTGGTAGATATGCAAGATGCCATCAATCTGAATATAATAATAGGGGAATCTATAATTCATGTACAAGAAATTTGCTTTAATGCCGCACCTAATGGTCGGGATTACCCAATCTAGTCTATGACCCGTCTTAATAACAACCGATGAAGCTGACTTTTAGGGCCTAAAAACAAGGAAAGAAAATTATTCCAGTAGAAATTAAATTGTATATGCAAACCCTGAATAGTAAAATATTGCAGACATTTCTTAGTCACTTTTCAGTTTTTCCTTCTTACCAGTGTGTCAATTGACAGGCGTCTGTCTATAGAGGTGGTACCTGTCTTTAGGAAGCCACCCAAACCATTAGCACAGTTCTTGCTTGAATAATCCATTATGCAGTAATTAATGGGGGTTGTCAATCGTTTTAAGAAAGTACCTTAATCAAGAAATGTAAAATAATAAAAATTGGATTGCTTTCTTTTAGAAGTGCTGTTAAAAGAGCAGAGATTGCAGGCCGCCCCTCATTACCTTAAGAACCCACATTTGGTAAAAATCTATCATTCATTGCACAAATATGAGCTATAAATCACACAGGACCCCGTCTAAACAGCCGGCGCTTTATTCCAGCCTTAGATTGGCCACATGAATAATTGCGAATCAAAGCTCATTACAGAATTTATGCTGATCGGTAGCAGTTTCACGAGTCCACTGACACGAATATAAACACAGAAGCTGCAAAAAGTAAATTGTTCTGACAGGGACTTATTTGTTTCTATAAATCATTGGTTTTATGACTATTCAGTCTCGCTTCAGTATACTGACAAATACATGTTAATCTTCTTTCCATTTTAACATTTTTTCCCCCTAAAGAAGGCCTTTTTTTATGTATGGAAACTAGCATGAGGAAATAAAATTTCATTTTTGGCTACCAACAGGATCTCTGTCTTTTCTAACCTTCCCATTAAATGGGGTTGTCTCTCCATCATACAGTAAATGTGTAAAATTACTAAGTGCTTGTAAAAACAAGCAGCTTTGTTATTTAGGTATGAAGAACTAAGGGATTTTTTAATTTATAGCTTACTGCTCAGTTCCTAGGTTACTGGCCACCCCTGCAGACTATCAGCGGTGGCCAGTCCCTTAGGCAAGCTCTTTTCTGTACAAGCTTTATACCAGCCGATAGCTAGATCTGTCCTGTTTGTGTCTCTGATCCTCTGATGGTGAACGGGAAATCTGCTTCCGCTCGCCACAACCCTGCCATCGAACTGAACGGTCAATCCTCAGGAGCACACCGCCCCTCAGCAGGCTCGGAGACAGAGGAGCCACTATAATGCTAGTGATAGTCTCATGGTTCTTTATTCAGATCTATGTATGGTTACAGACTACAAGCAAATCCTGCAGTCATACTCCCAATCTGTTCCCTGCTTCATGCTCACATATATTTGATAGGTTAGCAAGAAGCAAAAACAGATAGAAGGTAGTATAGCCATGAAAAATATAGGTCTTCATTGAGCTGTATACACAAATCAGTGGGACATTAATACTAATCAGAAAGTTTTTTTTTGTTTTTTTTAATGCATTGGACATTATAAAATATCTGTGCAAAGTTGTGCAGATCCTTTACATATTAAAGTGATATTTCAGTATTCAAAAATGATGATATTTGGCTAAGAGATATCCATTAATCCTGAGAAAGAAGGGACTACAGCCATAGTTTGATTAATGCTTTGCTGAAGGGGGATAAGGTGCTAAATCAGCCCCCAATAACATTAATTCACTGGATCATCAGGATCCCAAAGGTCAGACCGCCACGGGTAATAAAGTCATGGCATATTATAGCAATGTGCAATCAATTTATAAGCTGTAAAGAGCCCTTTAGTACAGAAAATCCCAATAATCTAGCATTTTGTAGTCCCTTTTCAGTGTAATACAAGTAGGAGGTTGTATTATTGTGTCCTACCTGATTGGAATCTCAGATTTTGATCCAGAATTTCTCATGATTTTTTGGAACTACCCTAATTCTTATTCTTGGAATTAAAGATAAAAAAGTCTTTTGATATTGCTAAAATATAGTGCAATAATTTGATTATATTTAATCATTCTTGTGTTTTCTCCCCAGAAACTTTTGGATCTGAATAACCTCCACTCTCTCATGTCAGTAGTGTCAGCGCTGCAGAGTGCACCCATCTTCAGACTGACGAAGACCTGGGCTGTAAGTGACTCCCATACCCGCTGTAGCATTTCTCTTCTGTTACTCTGTGTCCGGTGGGATTTCTCAGCTGTAAAGAATCTGTCAGATCTCACTTCCTTAGGTCTCGCTCTAATGAAACTCAGCCTTTGAACGTGAAATGAATACATGGCAAATATTGCTTTAGCGTAAAAGCTCTACCTCAGAGTTCCCCGAATAGATGCGTGATCGGTGTACACGTGGCTCATTCATTTACAGTCTATGGAGCCTTATTCTAGCGAAATGATTTCTGCAGTTGTTGAAAAAGTCTTAACATTCACCAACTATTGGAAACAATAAAAAAGTGCAAAACAATAACAGGAATGGGTAAGAAAAAAAGGAAAAAAACATACTATATGATCAGATGTAAGAAGCTTAATCAAGAGAGTATAAAATAATCATAAGGCAAATGCTGCAATTTTTGTGAAAACTGGATCTGTCACTATTTCTGCGGTCGCTGGTGATTGGCTACCACTTTCTCAACAAGTATGCACTATTAATATCAAAGTGGCACAAGTAGTATCAGTCTGTTGCTTTCTTTTAATAAGAGAGGAATATTTATTTTAATGGGGCACTCCAGACAAAAACTGATACACTATGTTATAGTAAATGCAGGGCTTGTGGTCTTAGCATATCGGATTTGGCTGAAGTAATTTTTTTTGCAGCTTTTATCACATCTTAGCCTTAGGTCTGACCCCGACATCTGGAGTATTACCAAATATATACATCTGATGAAATGGCGGATCCACTGCATATCATGGTATAGCAATAAAATAGTTGTTTTTTTTTTTTTAATAACCCCTTGTCAACTGTGCCTTCCTAATACAGTTGCGAAAAGATATACCAAAGCATAATGGATGCCAAAAAGTCATTCTCTGTTGGGTAAATGAGGGCCTATGTTCGGGATTTTCTCCTGTCACATATGTTGGACATAGGCAAAAACATTGAGGGTAGATTATTATTAGCTTTTATGCCACCTTTGTGCCATAAATACTTCACAATTTTTCTGCATAGTTGTGCAAAAATCCTAAACTTTTACCTCTGAATTAACCTGCAGTTCAATATTAGTCGTAGATTTCAATTTCCCTCTTTAGAGCTTCCCAAGATATAGCAAATTTTTAAGAGGTATTCACATTTTTAAGACTGCCTCATGGAGAGGCCAGCCTTGGGAAATCTCTCTAAGTGAACATAGCATATGACTTCACATGAATAGCATGTTTTTTTCTCTCTTTTTTTTTTTTTTTACCCCTCGCTGTAGGGGTTGTTGTATTTATAACTTTTGTTCTCAAGATTGGTGGGGGTCCCGGCTGTCGATCACAAAGTGATTGCATATCCTAGCATTATGCCATAACTTTAATAAAAAGACACGTTTGCATTAACTGCTGAGAATGTCTCCAAGCATAATAAAAGCTGTGAAGAGATGAATCTGCTTCTATACATGATCTGTATTGTAGGCAGTGCCGGGTGTGAATGACATGTACTCCACATTTTCCATGCTGATAGGATATTAAACTCATAAAACGAAGATCGAGCAGCAACCACGAGACTAGTGCACGCTTTTGTTTAGTCTGAAAGTTTGATTAGTTTTTTTTTTTAATGGAAATGTATCCCAAAAACATATGTTCAGAAACTGAGCATGGTAAGTGATTTCTAAGAATCCTGACTATTCACTGGCTTCATATTTAAACACCGATACCCCAAAAATCATGTTCTCTTTCCTTGTATATGCTCTGGGCCATGTCTGTCATGTGAAACGCTTTGTGGTAAGATTGCTGCGATTGCAAAACGCAGATGAACCTAAAAGAATGAGCTCTTCATGGAAACTCTCCTTTATCTGTCTAAAAAACTGGAAGTTGAGAATTTTATAGACCGACATTACAGTAACATAAAGAAGCGGATATTCAATGCTTCAAACATTTCAAACATGGTGGGTTTCTTAAAGGAGTTGTCCAGGACTTCTTGGGATAGGTCCGCAATGTCAGATCGATTGGGGACTAACAGCCGGCACCCACAGCGGATGAAAGTACACAGTGTTTGGTGCCAGTACACCACAGCTCCGCACCCTGTGTAGTGGCCACACTCTGTTACTGCAGCTCAGCTGTCATTGAGGTGAATGGGATCTGAACAGCACTACCCCAGAAGAGCCATACATTCCTCTGTGATAATGGGAATAAAAACATCCAGCTGTTTAGTTTATTCATTCATTTCCAGGAGGAACAATTGAGGAATGGTACAATGCAAGTTTCTGTTTTTAGCTACTTTGTAAAAGTGATAAATTTTATACCCGTTCATCTGTGGAAGCATTTTCCTTTACCAACCTTTCACAGGCGATATCATGCCTGTCTATATATAGTTAGTCAGCTTCCAGGCTATAGTCTTGGCTTGGGTCCTGGATAATGTAAATCTTTGTTACTGAAGTCCAGATAATACGCACGTTGGATTCTGGAAAATGCTTAATGATTGATCGAGAATTGCTAATTGTTTCCCTGTGTTACTTTGCAACATTTCATAATAAGCTGATAACGATGAAAATGCATTCCTTTTTTTGTCTTCTCTTTTCTTCAAGATGAAAGAAAATGTGAACCTTTGAACTCCATTATACATTACATTACATTACCTATCCACAGTAATCAGTCTTGGCAACAGAGGTGGGGCCCCCAATGTCCATAGATTTATCACTAGGGATGAGCAGACCCGTGGATGTTCGAGTTCATTGGGTTCGGCTGAACTGTAGTCGAAAGTTCGGTTTGGGCATTAGAACTTGACCCCAAACCCAATAGAAGTCAATGGGGACCCAAACTTTGGTGCTGTAAAATGGTCATAGTAAGGGCTAGGGGGCTGAAAAAGGAAGCAAAATAGGGGTACGAGCAAGACAATTGCCCTACAAACAAATGTGGATAGAAAAATGACTTAAAATAACATAGCATAATAAAAAATAATAAGCTTGAACCAGGAGGCGGAGTACCAAGTGGAGGAGGAGGAGGTGGACGTGACGGTGAAGAGGCAGGGGAGGGGAGGTAGCCAACGCTTTTTTTTTTTTTAGGGAAATATCTTAACATATAATAAAAAAAAAAATAACAATCTAGAACCAGGAGGCAGAGGTTCAGGTGCAGGTGGACATGGCGGTGTAGGTGGAAGAGGCGGAGGAGGTATCCAACACTGTTTTTGTGTTGTTTTTTTTTTAATAGAACAAACAAATAAAACAAACATACTGCAATGGAGTATAACAACTGCTGGATGCAGCTGGTCTCCTTCTGTAGTCAGCCTAAGGTATGGACAAGTCCTGTGGGATTCACGCCTGGTTCATTTTTGTGAATGTGAGCTTGCCCACATTGACTGTGGACAGGCGGATGCACCTTTCTGTGATCACATCCCCAGGTGTGCTAAACATGGTCCGACAGTACACTTGCCACAGGACAGGGCAGCACCTCAAAGACATAAAGGGAAAGCTCAGGCTATGTGTCCAATTTGGAAACCCACAAGTTACATGGGGCAGACCTATCACTCAGTATGTGGAGACGTGTGGACACGTGCTCTTCCACCATGTTGTTGAAAAGCGGCCTTCCGCTACTACAGACTGTATCAGATGGTGGTGCTGGATGTTGTGGCGTGCTCAGGAAGGTTTTCCACATTTCTGCCATGCTAACCCTCCCTTCCGAGGAGGTGCCAGTGCCCTAGCTGTGTTGGCGACTTCCTCCTCTGCCTCTGCCTTGTGCTTACACTGAGCCCCCGCTGTCAGGTGGGAATGCCTTCAGCAGTTCGTCTACCAGCGTGTGCTTGCATTCACGAATTTTCCGATCCTGTTCCAGTGAAGGAAGTAAGGATGGTACGTTCTCCTTATTGCGGTGACTCAGCAGGGTGGCCACCCAGTAATCAGCAGTGGTAAAAATCCAGGCAACTCTGCGGTTGTTGCGCAGGCACAGCAGCATGTATTGGGTCATGTGTGCCATGCTGCCCAGGGTCAATGACAAGCTGTCCTCGGTGGGAGGTATATACACTGCTCAAAAAAATAAAGGGAACGCTCAAATAACACATCCTAGATCTGAATGAATGAAATATTCTCATTTGAATACTTTGTTCTGTACAAAGTTGAATGTGCTGACAACAAAATCACACAAAAATCATCAATGGAAATCAAATTTATTAACCAATGGAGGCCTGGATTTGGAGTCACCCCCAAAATAAAAGTGGAAAAACACACTACAGGCTGATCTAACTTTGATGTAATGTCCTTAAAACAAGTCAAAATGAGGCTCAGTATTGTGTGTGGCCTCCACGTGCCTGTATGACCTCCCTACAACGCCTGGGCATGCTCCTGATGAGGTTGCGGATGGTCTCCTGTGTGATCTCCTCCCATACCTGGACTAAAGCATCCGCCAACTCCTGAACAGTCTGTGGTGCAACTTGACATTGGTGGATGGAGCAAGACATGATGTCCCAGATGTGCTCAATCGGATTCAGGTCTGGGGAACGGGCGGGCCAGTCCATAGCTTCAATGCCTTCATCTTGCAGGAACTGCTGACACACTCCAGCCACATGAGGTCTTGCTTTGTCCTGCATTAGGAGGAACTAAGGGCCAACTGCACCAGCATATGGTCTCACAAGGGGTCTGAGGATCTCATCTCGGTACTTAATGGCAGTCAGGCTACCTCTGGCGAGCACATGGACTGCTGTGCGGCCCTCCAAAGAAATGCCACCCCACACCATTACTGACCCACTGCCAAACCGGTCATGCTGAAGGATGTTGCAGGCAGCAGATCGCTCTCCACGGCATCTCCAGACTTTGTCACGTCTGACACATGTGCTCAGTGTGAACCTGCTTTTATCTGTGAAGACCACAGGGCGCCAGTGGCGACTTTGCCAATCCTGGTGTTCTGTGGCAAATACAAAGCGTCCTGCACAGTGTTGGGCTGTGAGCACAACCCCCATCTGTGGACGTCGGGCCCTCATACCACCCTCATGGTGTCGGTTTCTAACCGTTTGTGCAGACACATGCACATTTGTGGCCTTCTGGAGGTCATTTTGCAGGGCTCTGGCAGTGCTCCTCCTGTTCCTCCTTGCACAAAGGCATAGGTAGCGGTCCTGCTGCTTGGTTGTTGCTCTCCTACGGCCCCCTCCACGTCTCCTGGTGTACTGGCCTGTGTCCTGGTAGCGCCTCCAGCCTCTGGACACTACGCTGACAGACACAGCAAACCTTCTTGCCACAGCTCGCATTGATGTGCCAACCTGGATGAGCTGCACTACCTGAGCAACTTCTGTGGGTTGTAGAGTCCGTCTCATGCTGCCACGAGTGTGAAAGCACAACCAACATTCCAAAGTGACCAAAGCATCAGCCAGAAAGCATTGGTACTGAGATGTGGTCTGTGGTCCCCACCTGCAGAACCACTCCTTTATTGAGGGTGTCTTGATAATTGCCAATAATTTCCATCTATTGTCTATTCCATTTGCACAACAGCATGTGAAATTGATTGTCAATCAGTGCTGCTTCCTAAGTGGACAGTTTGATTTCACAGAAGTCTGAGTTACTTGGAGTTATATTCTGTTGTTTAAGTGTTCCCTTTATTTTTTTGAGCAGTGTAATTTGGGTCCTCTGTATCCCTCCTGCCACGCTCAAGTGATGCCCGTGAGCTGCTTTGAGTGCCATTCTGCTGTGAACACGGTTCCTCCTCATCCTCCAAAACTGTCCCCTGGCTGGACAGTTGTGTACTTGGCTGCTGTTGGTACAGGAACCCACCCTCCGAGCCATGTGTGGACGACTGGCCTGATAATTGTATGAATGGTCCGTGTTCCTCCTCCTCTTCCTCTTGTACCACCACCTCATCCATCATTGCCTGCAGCGGTTTGTCAAGTAGGCAGAGAAGTGGAATAATAATGCTGATGATGGTGTCATCAGCACTGGCCATGTTGGGGGAGTACTTGAAGCAGTGCAACATGGCACACACGTCCCTCATGGAGGCCCACTCATTGGTCGTGAAGTGTTATTGTTCTGCAGAGCGACTCGCCCATGCACGCTGCATCTGAAACTCCACTATTTCTTGCTGCTGCTCGCACAGTCTCTCCAGCATATGCAAGGTGGAAATCCACCTTGTTGGTACTTCGCATATGAAGTGGTGAGTGGGAAGACAGAAGTGACGCTGCAGCGCAGGCAGGTGAGCAGCGGCATGGTGAGAACGCCGAAAGCGTGCATAGACGGTCCGCAATTTCTGCAGCAGCTCTGACAGATGAGGGTAATTTTTAAGGAAACTGCGCCACCAAATTCAGCGCATGCGCCAAACAAGGGATGTATGTCAAATCGGCTAGGCGAAGAGCTGCTACGAGATTTCGCCCGTTATCGCAGACCACCAGGCTGGGCTTGAGGTTCAGCGGCACTAACCACTCATCGGTCTGTTGTTTGATCCCCATCCACAACTCCTGCGTGGTGTGGGATCTTTCCCTCAATCAGATGAGTTTCAGAACAGCCTTATGTCGTTTCCCCCTGGCTGTGCTGAAGTTAATGGTGCAGGTCTTACGCTGACCGGAGGTGGTGGAGGAAGCGGAGGAGGAGGCAAAATAGACAGAGAAACGTCCAGCAATACTCTGGTGGTAGGACATGCGCCAGAACGCCTTCCGCCTCAGGCCCAGCTGCCACTACATTTACCCAGTGGGTAGTTAGGGAGATATATCTTCCCTGGTCGTGCTTACTGGTCCACGTATCAGTGGTTACATGGACCTTGCCACTGAAGGCGTTGCTGAGTGCACAACCTATTTTGTTCACAACATTTTTGAGCAGGGCAGGGATGGCCCGCCTGGAAAAGTAGTGTTGGCTGGGGAACACGTACTGTGGGACAGCCACTGCCATCAGTTTTTTAAAACTGTCCATCTCCACCACCCGGAATGGCAGCATTTCTAAGGCCAGGAATTTTGAAATGCTGTCATTCAGGACTATTGCTTGTGGGTGGGTAGGGGGGTACTTTCTATTTCTCTCCAGTATTTGGGGGATGGACAGCTGAACTCTTCGATGGGACGGTATAGTAATGCTTGGTGACACTGCTGGTGGTAGTGGTGGTGCTGTTACATCCTCTCTTTGTGGTGAGCCAGTGGCCTTGTTGATTGGGAGCAGGAGAAAGAGGCTGAGGCCGCAGCAAAAGAAGGGGGCAGGAGGAGTCTCAGAACTTTTCTAGTTTTTCAGGCGTGTACTCCACTGCAGCTCATGCTTTGAATTCAGATGTCTCGTCATGCAGGTGGTGCTGAGGTTCAGAAGATTTATGCCTCGCTTCAGGGTCTGACTGCACAGCGTGCAAGCCACCAGTCTCTTGTCGTCAGCACATTGCCTGAAGAAATGCCACTCCAGGGAGCTCCTTAGAGCTGGCTTTGGTGTGCTCATTTCTTTGGCGCTGTGGGCAGTAACAGCCAACGTACTGGCTAGGGGCCGGCCGTTGTGCTTCTCTTTTGCTGTGCAGCTGGGGCAGCGTGACCACCTCCTCTTCCTCCAAACAGGGCATCTCACTTGGATGGCCTTCATTCCATGTGGAGTCAAGGACCTCATCATCCCCCACATCATCTTTCACCCAGTCCTCACCCCTACCCTCCTTGCTGGTCTGCATACTGGAGAAAAATAGAGCAGTTGGTATCTGTGTGTGTTTCGTCATCATTAGAGATGTGCTGCAGTGGTCCGCTGACTGTGTGCACTAACCCTCCCACGTACTCATCCTCCAACTGAACAAGTGGTTGGGCATCAGTACACTCAGTCTCTTCCACTTGAGGGGCAGGGCCAGGTGGATGGACCACAGAACTTAAGTCAACGGACTCATCAAAAAGCAGAAGTGACTGCTGCATAACTTGGAGCTCAGACTGCTTGGGTTATTTGCCAAGGGGTGAGGTGGAAGACAGATGCCTATGGGCCGCAGGTGCTAACTCTGCGCTTTCAGCCAGGGACCGGGTTGAAGATAATGCAAAGGAACTGGAGGCACTCTCAGCCATCCAATCTAAAACCACCTCGACATGTTCTGGCCTCACCATTCGTGCAGTGGTACTCGGCCCTATGAAATGATGCAGAACGTACACCAGAGGAAGATGTTTCATTTGGGCACGTAGCAGGCTCAGAACGATGACGTCCTCTCCCTGCAGCAGCTACACCAGCACCACGTCCCCTATTTAAGGCTCTCCTCATTTTTTCCACCACAAAAAAGTACAACGTGGAGAAGAGAGGGAGGCTTTTCGTCAGAGCACTTAGACAGAGACGCATGCAGAGTACACACTGAGGCTTTTTAGCACAGTACTTCCGCAGAGATGGGTACAGAGTGCACACAAACTTTTTGGCACAGTACTCCCACAGAGACTGGTGCAGAATACACACACAGGCTTTTTGGCACAGTACTCCCACAGAGACTGTGCAGAGTACACACACACACAGGCTTTTTGGCAGACTAGTCCCACAGAGACTGGTGCAGAGTACACACACAGGCTTTTTGGCAGAGTACTACCACAAAGATGGGTGCAGAGTACAAACCTAACACTGTACTTCACTAGTGCTGCATCCTGTCCCTATGCTAAATAGAGAAGAATGGCGACAACACCCGTGATCAAAACATTTTCTGTATTACTAAAGTGAACTTGATATAAAGCTGCATATTTGTCATTGTTGTTTTTTGTTGCAGTTTCTGTTGCGCTTAGGTACAACACAGATCTGCCTATTGATATATTTGTGACAAATGTATTACATCACTGGGCAGCAGAAATATACCATTCATGCAAAAGTCCTTGTCAACACACAAAGGGAATGAAGAACAGCATGAATCATTTAAGTGGCACCTGAAGAAATACCTTGCTAAAAGTCTGAGCACTTCCAAGTACTCTGCCTTCAGAGCTGCGCTCTGCTTTGAACCTCACAGCTTGTTTGAAGATAACATCAGTTTTCTAACTTCTCCTATGGATGGTAACCAAAGCAGCAGAGCTGTGATGTCTGGTGTGAAAGTACTGGCCATTCATAGAGAGCGGTAGAGATCCCTCACTGTGCCTCATCTACGTGAAGAATGTCTGGGCACAAATTCTGCCCTCTCATGTTACCAGCGCTTGTGCCAATGCACTTGAATGAATATTAGGCAGGATAATGTAATAAATCAATGATCTGCAGGGAAACATGATCTCTCTGTGATGCCGGTTTCAGTGCAGGTACATGGTGAAGTCTCAGGATTGTGAGTGCTACACTTCAATATACAGGTGATGAGCACCCTGTGGTATAGTATCGTGATTGTCCATGATATCACATATGCAGTACAAGGAGTTGTCCCATAAAGAGAATTTTTTTACAGTGTTGCATGTTATTGTGTCCTGGCTTGTTTGTTCCATAACACTGCCTCCCCTGTCCACTGGTTGTGTGTGGTATTGCAGTTCAGCGCCATTTACTTCAATTGATCTAAGCTGCAAAATCATATTCAACCAAAACACAAGCGTGGCACTATATTTGGAAGAAAGTAGTTCTGTTTTCTGAATCCTATACAACATTAATAAAAGTGGGCCCTCCAAACTAGCTCCAAAAAACGCTAACTACTTGATACCGTGTCTTCCGTGTGACGCCGAGTCACTTCTCATGGGCATGTTGTAAGTCGAGGAAGTCTAGGAGTCCAACGTCAAGAGCCAGGAGGGTACGTCATAAACAGATGGAAAAGACAGATGTGTAGTCAGGTAACGGTCCGAGGTCAGAATACCAAGGAAGATAGTGGATCAGAACTAGGCAAACGGATTGTCAGAACAAGGTCCAAGGTCTAGCAGCAATAGATCTACAAGCAAAGCACAGAGAAACAAACCACACTGATCTGAAGCTACGACTGACAGCTATCTGGGACTGCCAGCCAAGTTAAGTAGCTAAGTTATCATTAGGAACAGGGAACGCCTAACGGATACGCAGCATTTCCCAGTCTTAGATTGGATGGCCGAGCTGTCAATCAAAACACAGACAGCTCAGCATGCCCCTGCACCAGACTGGATGACTTAGCTGTCAATCATTACGTTCAAGACACACTGAGGGGTGGAATCGTGACATTCTGAGTGTGGAATACATACGTGGAATGACGACCTGTGCCTAGAGCAGCCTTATGACTCTGGATCGGTAATATCCAGCCTGTGACTCTCCAACTGTTTCAAAACTACTCCTCCCACAAAGGACCCCTTTTAACATGATTCAGTGAAGCATTTGGGAAGCTACATATAATATGTCCTTTTTTTGCAGTATGCAACTGTTTCTTCTCCTGTGGAGGGACACCTTTGACATGTAAAAAAATTCATTAATAAACTCACCCTAAGTTTCAGCCTGCAATAAGCTCTGAATGTATCCATGGAGCTGCATTCTTAACTTGCTTTTATGTATTAACACAATTCTAATATTGTACTTATTTTCATGTGCTTTCCTTCTTATCTGCAGCCTGATTATCTGCCCTCCCTAAGACTGTGCATGCTTTCTTCCCTTTCCGTACTCTAGACCTCTGTGTACAACCCCCTCCCTACTGCTATCTCTAAGTCTGGCAGGAGGGAAAAGAGACAACCGTCAAGGGCAGGAACTCCGATGGATTTGTAACATTTCTGCAAATCTCTCTACTAGATAAAGGACCTACACACACTGTTCAACAGCAAAATGGTAGAACTTTTTTTTGATGAAGGCTAGTTAGAAAGTTGCAACTTTGCATTCAGAAAGCAAATAAACAAAAACATCATGTGCTATGGTCTACATATCCTTTAAAGACAGCCAAATCTTAAGCTGGTCATACACATTATATGTATATCAGCCTAGCCATATATCATGCCAGTAACTTGCATGCCTTCTCACTGCCATCCTGCTTCCTGCACTCAATTCTCTGCTCCTCTCAGTCTCAGGAAATCGCGCTGAACTGCCTCTTACAGCATTCCCAACACTGCTGCATCCTCCTCCTGCTGGAGAATCTCCACCTGGCTATAGAGAGGCCAGACTCTGCACGAATTTAACCCCTGTGTGTCCTGCAGATTTTATCTTCCCTGGCCTATCCCCTGTCAGCAGGGGATATATTAGGCAGCTCCACCCTCCACATGGTGCCTGAACTTAGATTGCTAGTGGCAGTCCATCCCTAGTGATCCGTCTAAGGCTATGTGCCCACGATGCAGAAATGCTCAGGATTTTTTCCTGAGCGTTTCTGCATCTCCCGGGCAGAAAAAACGCATGTTTATTGTACATGCGTTTTTCCTGCCAGGGACATGCGGGTTGTCAAGCGCTTTCCAAGCGATTTTAGCATCACTTGGAAAGTGCTTGACAACTTGGTCACACTATATAAATCCATGCAACCGGAATGGATTTATATAGTGTGACCTTTAAAGAATGTTTAAAAATAAAAAAATCTATACTTACCTTCCGATGACCCCCGGAGTCTTGCTTCGCTCCGTCCTGGCTTGCCGGCAGCGCGCGGTACACTGAAGGACCTGCCGTCACATGACTATGATGTCAGCGCTGGTCCTTCAGTCCACTGCGATCTGCCGGCAAGGGAAGACAAGCGCAGCGGGGGCCGCCAGAAGGTAAATATCATAATTATTTTTTATTTTATTCTTTTTTTTACAGGTACTATGGTACCCGGGTCCAGAGGAAAGTCTCCCGTCCTCCACACCAGGGTACCATCTGCACATTGAAATACTTGGATTCCGCATCTACAGATGCAGTGATGCGGAATCCAAGCAATTCAATGCAAGTCAATGGTGGCGAAAACGCAGCGCTTCCGCAAAATAATTGGTAGTGCTGTGTTTTTTTCCGCAATGATAACCCGCAGCGGAAATTTCCGCTGCATGTGCGCAGCTTATCATTGGGGACCATGGCAGCCTTCTACCATGCGTTTTTTAAGCGTTTCTGCAGCGTTTTTGCCGCTGCGGAAACGCTTAAAAACCGCATCGTGGGCACACAGCCTAACTGCATGTTTGTATTGATTCTCCTGTTATCGACTAGGCTTGTATACCCATTCTGTCTGACCTCTCTGCTCATGACCTCGGCTTCATATTCTGAACCTGTGCTGCCTGCCCTAACCTCGAACCTCCTGACCACGTCTCTGTCTACTTCCTCAGTGCCTCATAACCCTGCCTTGACCTGTTGGTCAGCTGCCGCAGGTCCGGACACTGCCCGGACATGGCACCTGGTGGCTACTCTAATGGCTGAACAATGTTTAGTGTTTGGACCTGTTGAAATACTATTGTATGCAAAACGACCGTCGTCCCGTCTCTTGCACCTGCATTCTCCTGCATCCATTTTTTAATGATTTTGCATGGGACAGAGTGCCACCTTTCCTCTCTTCAAAGTCTTACCCTTACTGCCAAGCCTATCCTCACCATCAGAGGCTGTAGTGAAGACCAGGTAGTCATTTAGTTATGCCCCTCCAGGGTAAGCCCAGCCAGTGGCACAGTGGGTCTACACTCACCGCTGTCACATTTTACAATGTTGTTGCATTAGTTTTTGCGAAACGCTTGTCTTAGGCAATGGTAGACAATTGTAGTAGTACATACAAAGTCTTGAAAGGTGGCACAGTACCACTTTAAAATCAAATTTGAGATTCAGTTTGGCACTCTTAGGGCTAGTAAGAAAAAAACTTTTAGCTGTGAAAAAGTCATGTTTTATCTGTAATACATTGTCAAGCACACATTATCAATGGTTATAAATATCACTGTCCCTGCAGCTACAGTCCTGGGTTTACAGACCCTGTGAACATCCTGTGCTCAGGTATACATTTTGTTTATACTCTCCATATTACATCTTATTGTCTTGCTATTCTCAGCAAAACATTTTCGCAAATCCTTTCTTCTCTCCACAATGTGTGAAAAGTTTCATATCGAAGAGAAGAAAACTTACAGAGAAGAGGTGTCACATTTCCGGATTGCCTTTTAAGTTTTTTGAATCTGAGAAAATCAATTTGATAATTTTTTTTATTTGTTTCATGGTACTATTTGTAACTGTGGATCAGGTTTATGGAACTGTGGGAACTGTAAAAAGCCAAGCATGTCCTCATACCATTCCAATGGTTGTGCTTCTAAATAATGTGGATTCCTGGGTTTCTACGCACACCAGTCGTGTTGGGGTCATTTCGGTTTATAGCCTATTGGCATGGATATGACTGCACATAATGCGAGGTGGCCTTTGTAGTGATAGCTGCCAGATACTGTGTAACCAGTGTTAAGTAAGGACTGTTTTTCTCTTTTTTGGATGTATCGCACTTCGGAGGTCATATACGAAGGGCACTAATAATGTTTCTCCAGTGAGAAAAGAAAGAAAATCCTCTCTGTGCACTTAGGTTCTCTTGTGCAGTACTTTTTTGGAGCCTCTCTTTTCAATGTTCAGCTTTCTTACAATTGACACCGCCTCTGCTTCCCTAATGGTATACTCCTGTACTGAAGGACCACAATTTTTTAGGGATACAGCCTATTGACAAGGAATATGGTTTCCACCAAGTTGTCTATTTACAGTATACCCACAGGATAAGACATAACTGCCTCATAGATGCTGTAACATCCCTGGCCGCGTGCTGGCATGGCTTACCACCTTCCACCATGCAAGACCGCCATCTTACCTATCAGTCCTGGCTGCACACTTTGCTCCAGTACCTGCTGTGTGCATGTCTCTTGTCTGATTGCTAGGACGGCGGCGCGGTTACTGTCTGATTCTTATAGTTACTGTGTGCACACTCCTAATGCGTCCCCAGCCTATTGTTGTGAGTCACTGGGGCCTGAGCATCACTTTCTTTCAATGAGTTCTGTGCAACTTAGTTGCCAGGTCCTGTCCTGTATCTTGTCTGTTTCTGCCACCCTGGGGGCTAAGTACCCAGGCCTGTTACCTGTATCTGTGACTTCTAGTCTGTTTTGCCACCCTGGGGGCTGTATGCCCAGGCCCGTTACCTGTATCTGTGACTTCTAGTCTGTTTCCGCCACTCTGAGGGCTGAGTTCCCAGGCTCGTTTCTATATCTTGTTCTTGGTTCAGTTCCTGTCTGAACAGTGTTCTAGCCCATTACTTGTTTGTCTCTATGTTCGTTTCTTCCCTTTTCCTGCAATGTCTGAACCTGCACCTAAATCCATTTCGTGGTCTCTGTACTTCTGTTTGTGAGTTTAGTGTCCACTCGCTACTTCATTGTAAGTACCTTGTGTGTATCTGCTTTGCTTGTCTACCGCACCTGCGGATTTTGCTCTGCTCTGCTTGTCTACCGCACCTGCGGATTTTGCTCTGCTCTGCTTGTCTACCACACCTGCGGATTTTGCTCTGCTCTGCTGGTCTACCGCACCTGTGGTTTTGCTCTGCTCTGCTGGTCTACCGCATCTGCGGTTTTGCTCTGCTCTGCTTGTCTACCGCACCTGCGGGTTTTGCTCTGCTTTGCTTGTCTACCGCACCTGTTGATTTTGCTCTGCCCTGCTTGTCTATCGCACCTGCGGTTTTGGTCTGCTTTGCTGGTCTAGCGCACCTGCGGGTTTTGCGCTGCTCTTCTTGTCTACCGTACTTGCGGGTTTTGCTCTGCTCTGCTTGTCTACCGCATCTGCGGATTTTGCTCTGCTCTGCTTGCCTACCGCACCTGCGGGTTTTGCTCTGCTCTGCTTGTCCACCGCACCTGCGGGTTTTGCTCTGCTCTGCTTGTCTACCGCACCTGCGGTTTTGCTCTGCTCTGCTTGTCTACCGCAAATGCGGGTTTTGCTCTGCTCTGCTTGTCTACAGCACCTGCGGGTTTTGCTCTGCTCTGCTTGTCTACCGCACCTGCGGGTTTTGCTCTGCTCTGCTCGTTTACCGCACCTGCGGCTCTGTTCCTGTATTCCAGTCTGTACTGGTCCCCGTCCTGCCTGCGTTCCTGCCTGCCAGTACCCACCTGTCTGCATGCCTACCTGTCTGCATGCCAGCCGTGCCTGCCAGTACCCACCTGTCAGTATGCCAGCCTAACTTGCCTGTTCCTGCATTCCTTGGTGTGGACCAACAGCTGTGACCGGGGTCTGACCTGGAGTGGCACCTGATCCCTCTGCTCGGTTACTCCCTGGTTCATGGAGTCGACCGAGCCGCCGTGCGACCTTGGTCAGACCGAGTTGATACTTAGTCACGCCCCTCCAGGCACTCCTCGGTTCATGGTCCAGTGGGATCACTAACCACTCTCACGCCAGTCAGTCCGGGCGTGTGCGTAACAGTTGCTAGTCCTACCATTGGGAGTGGGGCCTATATATTTGTGGAGATCTGGGGTTTCTATTTACGAATGCTTCCCATCATTAATTAGATTAAGGTAGAACCCTAGCCAGAATGGTATAGACATTGCTTCAGTAGCTTAATTGTTTTTTTGACGGCACGACGCATGGAAACAATTCAGATCGGGCACATTGATTGACGAAATGCATGAGCTTTGGCACACGGATCACCCCTCATTCAGCACACAATCCATCTCAGAAGTCATGGACAGTGTGCTTCATGTCTGACAAAATAGCTGGATGTGGTCATTACAGAAACACATTTAATCAATTCAGTACATGTAGTTTAGGACTGGTGCGGGATCAACTTTCGAAATGTATCTGGAAAGAGGTGCAAACTAATTTTCATTTTGCTGGGATTTAACAAGCAGAATAAGCATATTTACTAATTTGTACTCTGGCTTTTTAGAATCAGTTGGCCGCAGATATTGGAGTTTAGAGAAGAAAAATATTCATTGTGTAGACTGACAATGGAAAAGAGCTGCCTCCTTTTTTTCCAGCCGCCTTTCCGTGAATTGGTTGGTTTATTTTGGAAATAAACTAGAAATCAGCTCTAATCTGTGGGATAACACAGCAGTCTTTGTTACATTTCACAGCAGCACCCCTGCAGGAGAAAGTTGGCATTACATGATGCACATCAAAATAAAAATGACAGGTCCTCCAGAATGAAAGACAGTCTTTATACCTGCTCTCTGCTAATTGGTGAAGTAAATTCCTAAATTATCTAAGTCTGAGTTTGGTAAGATATATTTTGTGCTCGATTCGCATGAGCAATAATTTGCCGTGCAATTTCATGGTGAAGTCATTGCCTGTGCAATTTTCGCAAGAAAAAAGAAAAAATTCCGTAGCCAATAACCACATTTAACTAGTGGTAAAGCGCGTTCATTTTTTTTCTTCCACATGTCACAATAAGGCTGGTGTGAGAGGGCACCTCAATCTTGTCTTATAGCTGCATTGTGTGCAATGGTCCCCCTCTTCCGACTGGAAGCAAATTATTTGAATCGGCTGCGGTGCACCACATTTGCACATTTTGGTACGTAGGACACAATTTGACATTTTTTGTAGTGAGATTAACATGTCCTCATGGAATAATTGGTATTATCAGTTAATGCTTCGCTATAAAGGAACGATTACTAGTTATTGGAGACAAGTCCTTTTTTGTTGACCTTGAGTAATATAAAACATAAGATTCAGAATAAGCTTGAAAATTTACAATTTTTTTTCATTATGTTAATTTTTCACCAGTGATCCCGAGAAGTGGGCTCCAAAACTATGAGAATGGGCATCTGCAGAGCCCTGTCTTCAATGAAGCAGAGGTACGCATGCTCCATTCATTGACTGTGGGACTGACTAAGCTTTCTGCTGTGTCATTTAGTCCCATTGACAATGAATGGACTGGATGTCGAGCATGCACATCTCCAATCAAGACGGGACTCTCTAGTCTCTCAGTAGTCAGACCACCCTAACAATCATCAACTATGATTTGGGGGAAAATCCCTTTTAAAGGAACCATTGCAAAATATAGAAAACCACATGCAAGTGCTGCTATAATTTCTTCTTTAACCCCTTTCTGATGAGCTCAGTAATAGTATGTCGTACTGACCTGGGCCTATTGGACCAGGTATGTACTATTACGCGCTCTGCTATCGCACCCACACACAAGCAGTGCAGGGCGATCGCCGCCGGGTGTCAGCTGATTCTCACAGTTGACACCCGGTGCTATGTGCCAGGAGTGGTACCGTACTGTTCCCGTCACATTAACCCCCGAAATGTTGTGATCAAAGTTGATCGCAGCATTCCGGGAGCAAGGGGAGGTAAGCGCTACCTACTTACCTCCTCTCTGGCGTCCCACGCTGTCTGTGCTGGGTACCGGTAGTTGTCTGTGCCGGGTCCCGATAATTGTCATGGTGACCCGATGTCGTCATCTGGGTCACCAGGCATCAGTAAGTTACTTTGATCATGCGCAGTGCGCTGTCAAAGTAACTTCTGCCTGTGCAGTGCTGACACTCAGCATAGCATAGAGATGCTAGTGAATCTCTATGCTATACAAGCGATCAGCCTGCAAAAAATGAAAGTCCCATAGTGGGACAAAGTGTAAAAGTAAAAAAAAGTCTCTGAAAGTGCAAAAAAAAAATTGTAAAAATAGAAAAATAAAAATGAAAAAAAATCCAAAAATAAAAATATACTGTGCCCATAAATAAATATTATTCTGAAAAAAAACAAAACAATAAAAGTGCACATATTTGGTATCGCCACATACGGAACTACCTGACTTATAAAACTGTCCCACTAGTTAAGCCCTTTAGTGAACACTGTAAAAAAATAAATAAAAAATTAATAAAAAAACAATGCTTTATCATCATACCACCAAACAAAAAATGGAATAAAACGTGATTGAAAAGACGAATGTAAATAGAAATGGCAACGCTGAAAACGTCATCTTGTCCCGCAAAAAAAACAAGCCACCACACAGCTCCATCAGACAAAAAATAAAAAAGTTATAGCTCTCAGAATACAACAAAATTATTTTTTCTATAAAAGTTTTTGTGTAAAAGCGCCAAAACATAAAAAAAAGATATAAATGTGGTACCGCTGTAAACGTACTGACCCGAAGAATAAAGCTACCTTATAAATTTTACCACACGTGGAACGACATTAAAAAAAACAACCCAAAAACAATTCCTGAATTGTTGTTTTTTGTTTAATCTGCCTCCCAAAAATCGGAATAGAAAGCGATCAAAAAATGTCACATGCCCGAAAATGGTACCAATAAAAACATCAACATGTCCTACAAAAAACAAGCCCTTACATGACTCTGTCAGCTGAAATATGGAAAAAAGGTTGCAAAAACAAGTCTTTGCAAAAAAAAAAGCGTCTTTTAGTGTATGACAGCTTCCAAACATAAAAACGTGATATGAATCTGGCATCGCTGTAATCGCACCGACCCAAAGAATAAAGTCGTCTAATCACTTATACCGCACGAGGAACGGCGTAAAAAATAAACTCTAGGGTTAGGGTTGTGCTAGGGTTAGGATTGTGCTAGGGTTAGCGTTGTGCTAGGGTTAGGGTTGTGCTAGGGTTAGGGTTGTGCTAGGGTTAGCGTTGTGCTAGGGTTAGCGTTGTGCTAGGGTTAGCGTTGTGCTAGGGTTAGGGTTGTGCTAGGGTTAGGGTTGTGCTGGGGTTGGGATTTTTTTCAAAAGTAAAGAACAAAAAAATGATGACGATATGGCGTTTAATGTTGAGCGCAAGCGCTTGCTACTTGAGTTTGCATCGGGTGCTCGGGTATGCACAGAGTATTGCGAGTGCTCGAGTGACATGCTTGAGTCTCCGCCCCATGTGCTTCGCAGCCAAAAAACCTTGCGGGGCTTGCTTGCCATGCATAAGCGATCCCCACATGTTTTTTTTGGGTGTCTAACTAACGTGAAACATGCGGGCGGGGACTCGAACATGTCACTCGAGCACCCGTGATACATGGTGCATACCCTAGTACCCGATGCAAACTCAAGTAGCGAGCACTTGCGCTCAAGACTAGTGAAACTTATTCAATATAATGACCTAATGTTATCAAATTCTGTGTTCTACCTCTGGGTTCAAAATGTTCACTATACCCCTTGATAAGATCCTTGAGGGGTCTAGTTTCCAAAATGGGTCACTTGTGGGGAGTTTCCACTATTTAGGCACATCAGGGGCTCTCCAAATGCGACATGATGTCCGCTCTCGATTTCAGCCAATTTTGCGTTAAAAAAGCAACACAGTGCTCCTTCCCTTCTGAACTCTGCCGTGTGCCCAAACAGTGTATTTTTCCCACATATGGGGTATTGGCGTACTCAGGAGAAATTGCACAACAGTTTTTGGGGTCCATTTTCTCCTCTTACCCTTGTGAAAATAAAAAAAAATTGGAGCTAAAAGATAATTTTTGTGGAAAAAGTTAGATTTTTTTTTATTTTCACGGCTCCATGTTATAAACTTCTGTGAAGCACCTGAGGGTTCAGGGTGCTCACCACACATCTAGATAAGTTCCTTGAGGTGTCTAGTTTCCAAAATGGTGCCACTTGTGGGGGGTTTCCCCTGTTTAGGCACATCAGGGACTCCCAATAATGCAACGTGGCATCCGCTAATTATTCAAGCAAATTTTACATTCAAAAAGTCTAATGGCGCTCCTTCCCTTCCGAGCCCTGCCGTGTGCCCAAACAGTGGTTTTACCCCACATATGGGGTATTAGCGTGCTCAGGAAAAATTGCACAACAAATTTTGGGGTCCATTTTTTCCTGTTACTCTTGCGAAAATAAAAAAAATTGAGGTCTAAAGTAACACTTTTGTGAAAAAAGTTAAATGTTAATTTTTTCTTCCACATTCCAAAAATTCCTGTGAAGCACCTGAAGGATTAATAAACTTCTTGAATGTGGTTTTGAGCACCTTGAGGGGTGCAGTTTTTAGAATGGTTTCACTTTTGGGTATTTTCTGTCATAAAGGCCCCTTAAAGTCACTTCATATGTGATGTGATCCCTAAAACAAAAAAAAAATGGTTTTGTAAATTTTGTTGTAAAAATGAGAAATCGCTGGTCAATTTTTAACCCTTATAACTTCCTAACAAGAAAAAATTTGGTTCCAAAATTGTGCTGATGTAAAGTAGACATGTGGGAAACGTTATTTATTAACTATTTTGTGTGACATATCTCTCTAATTTAAGGGCATGAAAATTCAAAGTTTGAAAATTGCAAAATTTTCACCAAATTTCCGTTTTTTTCACAAATAAACGCAAGTCATATTGAAGAAATTTTATCACTATCAGGAAGTACAATATGTCACGAAAAAAACAGTCTCAGAATCAGTGGGATCCGTTGAAGCGTTCCAGAGTAATTACCTCATAAAGTGACAGTGGTCAGAATTGTAAAAATTGGCCTGGTCATTAACGTGCAAACCACCTTCGGAGGTAAAGGGGTTAAATCTTGTTGTGACTTGCTATAAGGAGCATGCACTCATTGATGTCTGCCTGCGCCAGAACAGCTTGTTAAATAATTCCCCTGCAAATTCGTGAGAAGGCAATTAACAAGTAAGTTTGCTAATGTCTTTAATTCAGCATTCATGTGACCCAACAGATGCAAGATCAAGGGCAACATCTTCTGGCGTTTTC
Source organism: Phyllobates terribilis (assembly GCF_046119375.1). NCBI lineage: Eukaryota > Metazoa > Chordata > Amphibia > Anura > Dendrobatidae > Phyllobates > Phyllobates terribilis. The sequence continues at coordinate 252,957,364 of NW_027362767.1, read as the reverse complement.
ATGGGTTTCCACCCAGAATCGAAAGACATACAGTTAGCATAAACCCCAATGGGGACAGGGGCTGATGAGTGATGGCCATCTCTTAACAGAGCTGTAGAGTATGTTGGTGCTGCATAAATAAATATGAATACGTAGCTTGTATGGAACTGTAACATGCCTTTGTGCATGCTGTGGCTATTGCAGTAGCCAATCTTCTGAGACTGTTCATACTCCACAGTGTTTGGGTTGTTTTTCCCTTTTTTATTTTTTGTTTACAGCAGTCATTACATGCAGGGTCCAAAACACAAAGTATTCACCTTTCTGCTTTTTCTTGTATTACTTGTGCTTGTCTCTCAGCTAAGTGTAACCAGAGTTTTAATCTTACAGCAGAGCTGCTTTCTGCCTGCAGGAGTCTTCCTTCTGCTTAGTGTTGTATATCATAACTTTATTGCTGAGCTGTATACTTTATGAACTTTATGAGCACAGAACAGATTATAAACACTGGAAGTACCAGAAGCCAATAAAATTATTTATTTCTTAGTCTGATTCAGATCCTAAGTGCTGTAATCGGTCATATGGAGCCAGATGTTTATTACCAGTATACAGGTCATGCCATAAAATCTGCCTGCCAGTCCATAGTATAGAACTGTAGTTTTTGCTTTTATACCATTCCATTACAAACATGTAACTTTTTTGGTCCACCATAGGGAAACACTGAGGTTGTGATATAACAAGATTTTACCCTTGCAATTGTAGTTGCCACGTAACTCCATCCTCCTCAAAATGTAAAAGTAAGATATGATCAAGATGTTCAACTTCTTTTAGTAGTGGGGGCAATTTTATTTTATTTTTTTTCTTTCTAGTCTATGTATAATCGACTCTTCTCGCAAGGTTTAATGCCAATCAAAAGGAGAGATTGTCTCGCCTTCCGGTCTGTGTGCCATTCTAAAAGCAGAAGGGTTCGTGTATTAGCAGTAGTTATGTACCACTCAACTGACATAGTCAGTCGCTGCACTATGCAAATCTCATGAGAGTAATGTTCTCTGGCAGTTTTATGCCATCTGATTTACTTTCAGGTTGTGGGTGATGCGATCTGCCATTTGTATGGCCATCATGAAGGAGAGGATTTGTTGCACAGATATCTTTTGTTCCAGGTTAATAGCAAAGGTTTTCTTTCTCTGCCAGTCCTATATCAGGGGGAATAATTGCTTGTTTTGATGGTGTTCTGTCACTGTAGATGTATCCATATCTTACCTAAAAATCAGAGATTTACGCACCCTACCAACTCGGTACGATCCTTAAACAGCTTATTAGTGCTCAATCCTTCTCAGCCCTGACATGTGGCCAAACTGCAGGGTCCAGTTTCACCTATTACAGTGGGTACGGAAAGTGTTCAGACCCCTTTGAGTTTTTCACTCTTTGTTTCATTGCAGCCATTTGGTGAATTCTAGGGGGTTCATTGTTTTTCTCATTAGGGTGCACTCTGCTCCCCATCTTGACTGAAGGGAAACGGAAGTGTAGGAATTTTTGCGAATTTGTTGGAACGGAGGAACTGAAATATCACATGGTCATGGGTGTTCAGACCCTTTGCTCAGTATTGTGTAGGAGCACCCTTTTGAGCTAGTACCGACATGAGTCGTCTTGGGAATGATGCAACAAGTTTTTCACACCTGGATTTGGAGATCCTCTGCCATTCTTCCTTGCAGATCCTCTCCAGTTCTGTCAGGTTGGATGGTCAACGTTGGTGGACAGCCATTTTCAGGTGTCTCCAGAGATGCTTAATTAGGTTTAGGTCAGGGTTCTGGCTGGGCCAGTCAAGAATGGTCACAGAGTTGTTCTGAAGCCACACCTTTGTTATTTTATCTGTGTGCTTAAGGTCATTGTCTTGTTGGAAGGTGAACCTTCGGCCTAGTCTGAGGTCGAGAGCATTCTGGAAGAGGTTTTCATCCATGATATCTCTGTACTTGGCCGCATTCAAGTTTCCTTCAAATGCAACCAGTCCCTGCCGCTAAAAAACACCCCCATAGCATGATGCTGCCACCACCATGTTTCACTGTTGGGATTGTATTGGGCAGGTGATGAGCAGTGCCTGGTTTTCTCCACACATACCGCTTAGAATTATCACCAAAAGGTTCTATCTTCGTCTCATCAGACCAGAGAATCTTTTTTCTCATAGTCTGGGAGCCCATCATGTGTTTTTGAGCAAACTCTATGCTGGCTTTCATATGTCTTGCACTGAGGAGAGGCTTCTGTCGGGCCACTCTGCCATAAAAGCCCAACTGGTGGAGGGCTGCAGTGATAGTTGACTTTGTGGAACTTTCTCTCACCTCCCTGCTGAATCTCTGGAGCTCAGCCACAGTGATTTTGGGGTTCTTCTTTACCTCTCTCGCCAAGGCTCTTCTCCCACAAATGCTCAGTTTGGCTGGACGGCCAGGTCTAGGAAGACTTCTGGTGGTCCCAAACTTCTTCCATTTAAGGAATAAGTAGGCCACTGTGCTCTTAGGAACCTTGAGTAATGCAGAAATTATTTTGTAACCTTGGCTGAATCTATGCCTTGCCATAATTCTGTCTCTGAGCTCCTTGGGCAGTTCCTTTGAGCTCATGATTCTCATTTGGTCTGACATGCACTGTGAGTTGTGAGGTCTTATATAGACAGGTGTGTGCCTTTCCAAATCAAGTCCTATCAGTTTAATTAAACACAGCTGGACTCCAATGAAGGAGTAGAACCATCTCAAGGAGGATCACAAGGAAATGGACAGTATGTGACTTAAATATGAGTGTCTGAACGGGGGATCTGAATGCTTATGACCATGTGATATTTCAGTTTTTCTTTTTTGATAAATTTGCAGGGGTTTCTACATTTCTGTTTTTTTTTCGGTGAAGATGGGGTGCAGAGTGTACAGTCATGGCCAAAAGTTTTGAGAATGACACCTAAATTATATTTTCACATGATCTGCTGGCCTCTGGTTTTTATTAGTGTTTGTCTGATGTTTATATCACATACAGAAATATAATTGCAATCATATTATGAGTACCAATAGGTTATATTGACAGTTAGAATGAGTTAATGCAGCAAGTCAATATTTGCAGTCTTGCCCCTTCTTCTTCAAGACCTCTGTAATTCTCCCTGGCATGCTCTCAATCAACTTTTGGACCAAATCCTGACTGATAGCAGTCCATTCTTGCATAATCAATGCTTGCATTTTGCCAGAACTTGTTGGTTTTTGTTTGTCCACCCGTCTCTTGATGATTGACCACAAGTTCTCAATGGGATTAAGATCTGGGGAGTTTCCAGGCCATGGACCCAAAATCTCTGTTTTGTTCCATGAGCCATTTAGTTATCACCTTTACTTTATGGCAAGGTGCTCCATCATGCTGGAAAAGGCATTGTTGGGCGCCAAACTGCTCTTGGACGGTTGGGAGAAGTTGCTCTTGGAGGACATTCTGGTACCATTCTTTATTCATGGCTGTGTTTTTAGGCAAGACTGTGAGTGAGCCGATTCCCTTGGCTGAGAAGCAACCCCACACATGAATGGTTTCAGGATGCTTTACAGTTGGCATGAGACAAGACTGGTGGTAGCGCTCACCTCTTCTTCTACCTTTGCAGAATATCAGTCGGTCCCTGATGTTTTTTCTGGAGAGAAGTGGCTTCTTTGCTGCCCTCCTTGAAACCAGCCCTTGATCAAAGAGTCTCCGCCTCACAGTGCGTGCAGAAGCACTCACACCAGCCTGCTGCCATTCCTGAGCAAGCTCGGCACTGCTGGTAGTCCGATCCTGCAGCTGAAACAGTTTTAAGATACGGTCCTGGCGCTTGCTGGTCTTTCTTGGGCGCCCTGGAGCCTTTTTGACAACAATGGAAGCTCTCTCCTTGAAGTTCTTGATGCGATAGATTGTTGACTGAGGTGCAATCTTTGTAGCTGCGATACTCTTCCCTGTTAGGCCATTTTTGTGCAGTGCAATGATGGCTGCACGTGTTTCTTTAGAGATAACCATGGTTAACTGAAGAGAAACAATGATACCAAGAACCAGCCTCCTTTTAAAGTGTCCAGTGATGTCATTCTTACTTAATCATGACTGATCGCCATCCCTGTCCTCATCAACACCCACACCTGTGTTAATGGATCAATCACTAAAACGATGTTAGCTGCTCCTTTTAAGGCAGGACTGCAATGATGTTGAAATGTGTTTTGGGGGTTAAAGTTCATTTTCTGGGCAAATATTGACTTTGCAAGTACAGTAATTGCTGTTAAGCTGATCACTCTTTGACATTCAGGAGTATATGCAAATTGCCATTACAAAAAATGAAGCAGTGAACTTTGGAAAAATTACTATTTGTCTCATTCTCAATACTTTTGGCCATGACTGTACTTTAATGAGAGGAAAGCTGAACTTTTTGGAATTTGCTGGGTGGCTGTGGTGAAGCAGGGAGTGAGGAATTTGGTGGGGTCCGAGTGCTTTCCATACCCACTGTAACTCTTGTGTAAATGGCAAAGTTCCAGCTAATAAAAAAAATAAACCCCAAATTTTTTTATGACTAAAATGTTATATTTCCAGGTTCCATTGCTATATAATTCTGTGAGGCACCTGTAGGCTCAAAATACTCGGCGGTGGAACAGCGAGCACAGGTAGTAGGCTAGAGCTGCAGCTGCCACGTGGGCCTGCTGCTAAAGAAAGTGAATATTCACTCTTCTCCACGCCCATGGGAGTGGAGAGGAGTGAATATTCATTCTCCTTAATAGCGCACACTGTCAATCTCGACCGCCGGCTCCTGCCACGGCTCAGCGATCCTCTGTGCCCGCTATTGGAGAGGGTGGGTATTCACTCCTCCCCACTCCCATGGGCGTGGGGCGTGGAGAGGAGTGAGTATACATTCTCTTTGGTAGTGGGCACACGGGATTGCTGAGCTGTAGCAGGAGCTGCAGCCGTGCTGACAGTGCGCGCTATTAAGGAGACTGACTATTCACTCCTCTCCATGCCCATAGTCCCGGCATGGAGAGGAGTGAATATTCCTGCAGCTCACTTCGGCGTCTGGAGGCGCATGGCAGTGACGTCATGCACTGCTCAGATGCTGACATCAGCTGCTGGCAGACAGGACACAGTGCTGGAGCAGAATGAAGGAAGGTGAGTAGAAGTGTTTATTTTTTTCATGTGTGCAGTGATGGGGGGGCAGGCATACCAGGATTGGGTATGAGGTGGCCATGCATACCAGGAATGGAGATAAGGGGGCCATGTATACCAGGATAGGGGGGCCATGCATACCAGGATTGGGGATAAGGGGGCCATGCATACCAGGATTGGGGATGAAGGGACCATGCATACCAGGATTGGGTATGAGGGGGCCATGCATACCAGGAATGGAGATAAGGGGGTCATGTATACCAGGATAGGGGATGAAGGGACCATGCATACCAGGATTGGGTATGAGGGGGCCATGCATACCAGGATTGGGTATGAGGGGGCCATGCATACCAGGATTGGGTATGAGGGGGCCATGCATACCAGGAATGGAGATAAGGGGGCCATGTATACCAGGATAGGGGGGCCATGCATACCAGGATTGAGGATAAGGGGGCCATGCAATACCAGGATTGGGGATGAGGGGGCCATGCAATACCATGATTGGGGATGAGGGGGCCATGCAATACCAGGATTGGGGATGAGGGGGCCATGCCTTACCAGGATTGCGACATGTATACACGGCCTTACAGACCCAAAAAGCAAGATATCGTATAGTGAAACTACATAAAGATGAGAAAGTTCTGGCGTCTCCGACTGTGAATGAAGGAACAAAAAGTAATTCTCAGGTCCAAACTAGAGATGAGCAGGATGCACAGATGACGTCGCGCTGCCCTGGGTGATCAAAAGCCGCAGGGGACACCAGAACAGAGATTCACGGAATCCTGTCAAGCTGCCAGGTAACACTGACCTGGAGGCTGGACCAGAGATCTGGGAATCCATCAGCTCATCTCTAGTCCTAACTGTCCCTGATGCAGCGGACAGTCCTGGATTTCGGTCTGCACCCTGCAGTCTCGGGTGTCTGCAGAAGGCCCCTCATTACCAGTGCCCCTCTAACTACAACTCCTGCCAGGGGAGAAAGAAATGGTAAATGGGCGTGGATTGGGGTGTGGCCAGGGCGTGGCCAAAATGTGCTGCTATGCGCGCCGCATGATCTGTCCCTCTTTCTCTTCTTCAAAAGTTGGGAAGTATGCTATAAGGCCTCGTAATTCAGTTGGATAATGCTTATTCAGTTCCCCTGTGTAGGTGCATGGCGAGTGCTTCCTGGTTGAGCTCTGGTTGCTTCTCAGTAGTTGCTAATAGTCATTATTGGTTCTTTTTTATTAGCTATTGTCCCTTTGTTTTTTATTTGGGATTTTTCCTAGCTTTGGATTTACTCATGTACCTGACTCCACATCGTCCGCGTCACCAGACACCAACTATCCTACAACAGCAGTCTGGGAAAGGCTCTATAAAGCCTCCACCCCTTCAGGAGTGCGTGAAGAATATCCAGGCCCTTAAGGACTTGCCTAGCAGTGGTGGCTTGCGCCAAAGTGCATCTGTGACTTCACTTTTTGCTGGTCCGATATAAGTCGCTACGAAGTAGTTATTCCTGCACATGACACAACTCCCATATCTATATGAGGCAGCTGAACTGTCTTTTATAGCCCGTTCCAAGACCCTGGAAATGGAGGTAAGGGAACGGCCAATCTCTCCCAGCTCTATAGCAGTTCCTAAAACCCGGACCCAAAATCCAGGCCCACTAAAAAACACCTCTCAGCACTACATGTGCTGAAGTCTGCTTTTCTGGGTCCTTCATCAACGAGGCTTGGCATCTCGATGACACATACCTTCCGTCCTGTACCAGTTGCCAACTTGTATTGTTCAAAATTTATTCTAATTGTTTGTGTTATGTATATCCCTTTCACATGTAAAGTGCCATGGAACAAATGGCACTATAATAATAAATAATAATAATAATCCAAGACCGGTCCAGCTGCCACCTTACACCACATATGGGGTATCACTGTGTTCAGGAGAATTTGTATAACAAATAATGGGGTCCATTTTCTCCTATTACCCCTTGTGTAACTTATAAATTTGGTGCTACAACAGTATTTTAGTCGAAAACATTTAATTTTTGCTTTTCACATCTGTTATAAAGTTTTGTGAATGAAAACTAGGTTAAAAACTTTTAGTAGACCAATTGATGAATTCCTTGAGGGGTCTAGGTTCCAAAATGCAGTCAGTTGTTGGAGGTTTCTGCTGTTTTGTAATTTCAGGTGCTCTGCAAATGCTACATGCAGTAGAAATGCTGGGGAGAAAAACAAGCGCAAACAGGGTCTTAACTGGTAAAAGTAAAGTGATAAACTAGAGGAGTATTACGCTCACCTGATGAGGTTGCACATCACATTTGCAATACTTCAACCGCATAAGGGTATATGCACACAATCAATAAACGCTGCGGATTGGATGCAGTGCACTTGAGCTGCGTGCAAACCGTAGCGTTCTACATTACAATCAAAGTGGATGGGATTTCAAGAAATCCCATGCCCACAATGCGTCTCCGTGCACCTACGGATCACCCGCGGACACGGATATGCGGCGCGTCTTTCCAGACCGCAGCATGTCAATTTCTCTTGCGGAGTCACTAGTCTCTGCAACAGGAATTAGATCACTACAATGTATTGAATCTGGTGAATCCGCATGGTTCAATGAACACATGCGGATTCACCTGCGCGCAGCACTTTGGACACAGCATAAAGTATGCTGCGTTCAAAGTGCTGACAGCACGGATCGTGCGGACATACCCTAAATCAGCTGCTGCATGACATGGGTTAACAAATTATTAAACAACATGTATGCAAGTACATGGATAGGAATGAAGTGATTAACCAGAGTCAGCATGGGTTTGTAACTAACAAGTCATGTCAGACTAACTTAATTTCCTTCTATGACAGAATCACTGACTGGGTGGATCAGGGAAATGCTGTAGATATAGTATATCTTGACTTCAGCAAAGCATTTGACAAAGTATCTCACACCATCCTTATTGAAAAAATGACCAAGTATGCAATGGACCAGGCAACTGTTAAGTGGATTCATAACTGGCTTAGTGATCGGACTCAAAGGGTGGTTGTAAATGGCTTCACATCCAGCTGGATGAATGTCTCAAGTGGGGTACCACAGGGCTCCGTCCTGGGACCTGTATTGTTCAACATCTTTATCAATGATTTAGATGAAGGAATTGAGGGTAAACTGATTAAATTTGCTGATGACACAAAGCTAGGAGGGATAGCTAATACTAGAGAAGAGAGAGAGAGGATTCAAAAAGACCTAAATAAACTGGAGCAGTGGGCAGCAACCAACAGAATGGTTTTTAACAGGGAAAAATGCAAAGTACTACATCTGGGCAATAAAAATGAAAAAAGCATATACAGAATGGGAGGAATAGAGCTAAGCAACAGTACATCTGAAAAAGACTTAGGTATACTAATAGATCATAGACTGAACATGAGTCAACAGTGTGATGCAGCAGCAAAAAAGGCAAATACAATTCTGGGATGTATTAACAGAAGCATACAGTCTAGATCACGTGAAGTCATTATCGGTCTTTACTCCTCTTTGGTCAGACCTCATCTGGAATACTGTGTACAGTTTTGGGCACCACATTTTAAAAAAGACATAGACAAACTGGAGCAAGTTCAGAGAAGAGCGACCAGAATGGTGACTGGTCTGCAAACCATGTCTTATGAGGAACGGTTACAGGATTTGGGAATGTTTAGCTTGCAAAAAAGAAGACTGAGAGGAGACTTAATAGCTGTCTACAAATATGTCAAGGGCTGTCACATTGTAGAAGGATCATCTTTATTCTCATTTGCACAAGGAAAGACTAGAAGCAATGGGATGAAACTAAATGGGAGGAGACACAGATTAGATATTAGAAAAAACTTTTTGACAGTTAGGGTGATTAATGAGTGGAACAGGCTGCCGCGAGAGGTGGTGAGTTCCCCTTCAATGGACGTCTTCAAACAGAGGCTGGACAGACATCTGTCTGAGATGATTTAGTGAATCCTGCTTTGAGCAGGGGGTTGGACCAGATGACCCAGGAGGTCCCTTCCAACTTTACCATTCTATGATTCTATGAACAGACCGAAGAACTTGTTTTAGGCACAATGTGTGTATACCTGCGCTGCTGATGAGGATTCCAGGATCTCGATGTGTTCTTAAATGCATTTTATTTGAACAGGTTAAAAATCAATGCCTTTCAAAGTCACACAGGACTTCTTCCTCAGGACATAACCTAATAGGTAATCCAAAGGTTACTGCTCCCTGCTGATTCCTGGATCTCTCTGCTGCATTTGACACTTTGGATCACCAGCTCCTCCTCACTATGCTCCACCACATAGGCCTCAAGGAAACCGTTATCTCCTGGTTCTCCTCCTATCTCTCTATGACCACTGTATCTCTTTCTCTCCTCGTCCCCTTACAATCGGGGTTCTGCAGGGCTCAGTCCTAGGCCCCTCCTCTTCTTTCTGTAGCATCGGTGTCTCTGCCCCCTGCTAGGCAGAGACGCCGTTCCCCTCACCTCTCTGCTCCGTGCTCGGCGTCCTCCTCCCGCTCTGCTGGCAGCGCGCGCTGCTTCCCAGGCACTATGCTTAGGGCACGCGTGCGCGCTCCCTCTCTCTTAAAGGGGCCGCGCGCGCCGTCCTAAGGAGTCCCCGGCCAATTGCCGGAGGATCTCCCATATATAAGGCACCTCCTCCAAAATGGAGGTGCCCGAGCAAAGTTGTTTGCACTGTGTCTTCCTGTGCTTCAGCCCTCAGGTCCCGCTGCTAGCCTGACTTCTCGTCCTACCTGCCTTGTCTGTCAGTCCGCTCACCTGGGAGCGTCCACCAGTTACCTACCTGTCACCTGCTTCGTCTGTCAGACCGCTCACCTGGGAGCGCCCGCCAGTTGCCTGTCAGGTATCTGCCTCTTCTGTCTGCCCGCTCTCCTGGGAGCACCTGCTTGCTTTCTGCCAGCCTGCCTGGAGATCCTGCCGTCACTTGCCGTGACCTCCTGCCTGTCTACCCGGAGACTGTCCCCGTCACTTGCCGTGACCACCTGCCTGCTTACCCACAGACTGTCCCCGTCACTTGCCGTGACCACCTGCCTGCTTACCCAGAGACTGTCCCCGTCACTTGCCGTGACCACCTGCCTGCTTACCCAGAGACTGTCCCCGTCACTTGCTGTGGCTACCTGCTTGCCTTCCCTGGGAGTCACCCGCTTCCTTACAAGGACTTCCCCTTTGTATTGCAGCTCAGAGGTTCCACCTCCCGGCCCCGTTACACTTTCTATACACTACCCCTATTGGACAAACCATCAGCAGATTTGGGTTCCAGTATCATCTCTATGCTGACAACACCCAATTATACACTTCTTCACCTGACATCACCCCTACCCTAATGTAAAATACCAAGGATTGTTTCTCTGCTGTCTCTAACATCATGTCCTCCCTCTATCTTAAACTGAATCTCTCCAAAACTGAATTTCTTGTGTTTCTCCCCTCTACTAACCTAACCCTACTTAACATCGAGATTACTTTGGAGGGTTCAACCATAACTCCAAAGCAGCACGCCCGCTGCCTTGGGGTCATATTCAACACTAAACTTTCCTTTACTCCCTATATACGATCACTCACTCGCTCTTGTCACCTGCATCTTAAAAACATCTCCAGAATTCGACCTGACCTTTTCTCACCTTTGAAACTGTTAAAGCTCTTACTGTTGCTCTTATTCACTCTCGTCTGGACTACTGCAACTCTCTTCTGATCGGTCTCCCTCTTACCAAACTTTCTCCTCTCCAATCCATCCTGAGTGCGACAGCCAGGGTCGTATTTCTGTCCAGCCACTTCACCGATGCCTCCTCCTTGTGCCAGTAATTACACTGGTTGCCCATTCGCTACAGGGTCCAATATAAACTCATCTCTCTCACCCACAAAGCTCTCCACAGTTCTGCACCGTCTTATATCTCCTCTGTCATCTCTGTCTATTGCCCTACACATGCCCTCCGTTCTACAAATGACCTAAGACTAACATGCCCCATAATCCGGACCTCGCACCTCCGTCTCCATGACTTCTCTCGTGCTGCGCCAGTTCTCTGGAATACACTACCCCACATGATCCGACTTATCCCTAGCCCCCACGTCTTCAAGCGCGCTTTAAAAGCCTATCTCTTTAAAAAATCCTACCACCTAAACTACTCCGTAAACTAACTTTTTTTAGTCCTTAATCTGGATCTTTGTCGGGCATAAATATTGCCTTATGATGCCTAATGACGATACAACTGTAGAACCAAAAGTTTTGGATGAAGAAGTCTGCCTGGTATTGATCTGCTATGAGCGGGATCCCATTATAAATGCAATGTCAGACCGTTCTCAACAAGTCCAAATAATCCTCTGGCGCTACTTCAATATGACAATCCGACCATAGTGTAAAACAGTAAAGCTTTATTTATAGTGTCCAGTGTATTCTACTTCCATAGATAAATAAAACCGCTTTTTAAAATCAATTAAAATCCATAAACCGTTCTCCATCTATCGGAGATATAGGAAGCATCTGGTTTATGGATTTTAATCAGTTTTAATGTGCTTTTATTTGTCTATGTAAGTAGAACACATCGGACATAATATTCAAATCTTTACTGTTTTTCACAATGGTTGGATGTCTATCTGTCCTGTGGAGCTATTCGACGTTGTAGTTATTGTGACTTTTTTTTCTCAGGAAACTGTTAAGGATTTCCGCCTTGTTGTCATGCACCTGTTCCTAAGGAAACACTTATATATTTAATGCATGTAATGAATTGTTCACTTTTGTATTTTACAAATTATAGTTTTTTGGGATCCCATCTCCATCCATCGCATAAGGAAATTAATGATCTCCACGAGTTTCTTACTGTTGTCCTGAGCTCCAAAATGGGGAACATCTCCTAGGACCTAGCTCAGATGTCTGTGATGTGCCTACTGATTGCACTCCCACTGCACAATTAGTGTGTAGTGTTACCAATGAAGACAAAACCCCATCATCTGATGATAAAATGCACCTCTCAGTCAATGGCACTTTCACTTTCCAGCGCTTCTCTCAGTTTGAGAAAAGTTGCATCCATTGCCAGTTCCCAAAACTAAAACCAAAAATATCCACTATCTACATTTTGTAATTTGCTGCATCTCCTCCTAACGTCTAATATATTATGTCCTTCATAAGTCCATAAAAACACACCTAAAAAACCCTTTTCCTTCCATAGATGTTCTGTGTTATGGAGCAGTGATTCTATTACTTTCCCCGTAATATCGTGACTGATATCATTTCTTTCTGCCTTTCCAATACAATATTCCCACTTGCCATGTAAGAATGAGCAGCTGTCTGCTTTCCCCAGAGCCATTCTGGCTGCTGTAATTTTACATCTTTATGATTCCTCATTCTGCTCATTTCTAAGAACTGTTTTATGCATGTGGACAAGTCTTAAAAAGCACGGCCGAGCCAAGCTATTATGGAGTGATACAAACATCAGAAGAAATACTTTCCACTTTGGATTCTCCGGCACGTGTTCCTTAACGTGTAATAAAAGCTCGGGAAAGAACAACTTGTTCTCCTGTGATGCTGCGACATCTGGGAATATTAGGAGGGATCTGCCTAGATCTACTGGAATCCTTCTAAAGGGGTCTGTAAGAAGAGCGGATACTACCAGCAAGTGTTTGAATAATGTTAAACGTCGTGTCTAGGAAATGTTTATGAAGCCCATAAGGCTGACTATTCCTTTATCCATCTCTCTATATCATATGTGTTATATATCTGTCTATGCAGCATATTGTGGCCCCTCCGCATCTGTCCTCACCTATCCTGGTTAGGATTGTCCTAAATACACCACTGCTTTGCAAACTTCAGTAATTATGGGTTGGCTAAATTTGCATCCATCTGCATGGGTGGTGGAGTGTTTTTAGATGCTGCCCTTAGCAGTGAATCTGATTTTTTTTTCTTCTCCTTTTTATATAGAAAATGTATTAAAGCTGCCAGCTGACCTTGGAAATATTATCCTCACCCCCTCACTCAGTCACTTGAGTCCTAGACAAACCTCATGTCTGACGAGTAAAACCTTTTATAAATTGGGAATATACATGCCACGCAAGGGAGTCTCAGACTTGTTTGGGCAAATACTGCTGACTAAATAAGGGATTAATGAACATGGCAAAATCTGCCTCATCCGCGGTCGTCTCTTTATGTCAGAGCCAGATGATAGGTTTAATTTACCCCATATTTGAAGGATTAAGCAAAGTCTTTGACAACTCCACAATCCCCGCGCCTTTGTGAGTGTAGCTAATGGTTGTATAAAATGTGGAGAATCTGTCATTTCTGTCAGAAAAAGCTTTGATACTGGTAGAAGTAGAAAATGCAATCTAACTTCAGGTTGTTACTATAGTAGTGGTGTAAATACAATAAAGCGCTCTCACTCTGCTCCCAACTCAGCACAGATAATCTCATAACTTCACTTATTCCAGAATCCTCTGATTGTCTGGTAAGAGCATCTATAACATTTTACCGAACGCCAGAAACTGATTTATGCATGATTTCTGAGACTTTACAATGAAGTACAGTATGTGCTACTTGCTTTGCCAGTTTATGGCTGGTGACTCCATAGGCATAGACATTTCTAAATAAGTAGGTGCATTAAATACTGGAAACGGATGGAGATCATCTCATGTAACATATGTATAGGAATAAAATAAAACTATTTATGACAGTAGTACAGATAAGGGAACTATAAAGAAAAGCTGTCCATTGTGTAAATGAAGCTTCTATACACTTTATATTCCAGTCATGTACATTTCTAATATCTATACAGTATGTACTAATGATTCCTCACCATTTCAAGGCTAAGGCCACGGTCCCACTATCAGTATTTGGTCAGTATTCGGTTTAGTATATTTTCTCAGGAGTGGGAGCCAAAACCAGGTGAGGAATAATCAGAGAAAAGGTTTAATAGAAACAAGTCACCAATTCTGTATTTATCACCCACTCCTGGTTTTGGCTCCCACTCCTGAGAAAAAATACTGACGACTACTGACCAAATACTGATAGTGGGGCCCTGGCCTGATGCTTTCTGTTAGTGAATGGAAACCGTCATTGTTTACATTTGCAGATTAAAAACTGGAAGAGACTGAAGCTGGTCATACACCTTAGAGATCTGTCATTTGCCCTACAGTGTCCTCCCTTACCATACAGATGCATGCTGCCAAACACCACATATCTCCAGTGAGAACAAAGGATTGAGCTTGTTGAAATCCAGCTTGCCCGACCTTTTTTCCCCAATATCTGCCACCTGAAACATTATACACATCACTCATCAAGGCAAACTGCAAAATCACTCCTGTCATGGAGTCCAGGCTGAAAGCTCCTACCTGCTCCGATGAATTGTAACAAACTCTCAACCACGTAAAGGAATTTTTGAGGATTACGATATCCTTAGGGAGTAACCAATATTAGGTCGGTGTGTCCATGACAGTCCCCATGGATCAGATGTTTGTAACTTCAGCGTTGGACGGTTTTAATCAGTGAATGGAGCTGGACTGTACTGGAGCTCGGTTTCCTTATTCACTTCAAAGATTTTAGATAAACCCAGTAAAGTAGAAGATTATTTATTCTGCTATTCCAGCACACAAGTGTGTAATGTCTCTCCTGGGTCTGCTATCAAATACCTAATACAATATTACTGTCGTTATATTCAACACTTGCTTTAATGATTATATGATATTCTGATTGTATCTGACTCATATTTGTGTTTTTTCTCAGCTGCTGAATCGGAAGGACAAGACCACTTTTGATAAACTGGATTACCTGCTCTCAAAAGAGGATAATTACAAACGGACGAGAGAGTACATCCGAAGCTTAAAGATGGTCCCGTCCATCCCGTATTTAGGTAAGTTGGACTCCTATTTGGTAAAATCACAGAGGCACCCACACTAATTGATAGACATGTCCATAGGAAGCTATCCACCATTGTGTCGTGGACGGGAGCGACATCCCTCCACCATTGATAAGTAATTACAAGGTTATTAAGCATGATAGCAATGCGATCTGCTCAGCTCCTCATTTATCACGTGCTGCTCTCTGATACGGCACATGTGAACTCTTACAGGTCATCTCTTGTCTCTCCGCAGTATTATGTGCTCAGGTCCTGCGTATAAACAGTGATGTCACTGTTTCCTGTAGGTTGCAGGCATAAACATTGAATTTGTACATTTATCAGGCGGTTATTAAAAAAGAGGACCTAGCTGATTTTTAGTTAATCTGGATTTTCCATAGCTGAAGGTCACTGTAGTTTTAGGTACAGGCTATTTCGGTATATTATGTTCTAGCGGTTGGATGAATGATTGTATTTTCTTGTACATAGTATAGTTTTGTGCTGCGCGGCCTGTCTCTCACATCAGACACAACAACCCTGCCGGGTGCATTATCACAAATGTACATGCAAGTTATGTGAATAATCAAGCGATGGTTATTTGCCACCTTGATTAAATGGTCATTTCATAATCTTTTGGCTTGTCAGACTGACCACCATCTGACTAGCAACATGTAGAAAATTGGCCACATAAAGTTATTGTTTACCTCAGCTCTTTCAATATCTTTGATTTCCATCAACTAGTAGATAAAATTATTACCATATGGATTGTCCCAAAGGCGCCTTGTCATTGGGGTTATCTAACCCATACATATCGCTCCTGTGCTGATGTTTTACTGCGCCCCTGGTCTTTCAACACCCGGGTCCAATGGTGATGGGCTGGCACAACATGTCATCACTGCAGGGAATTGCTGGCCACAGTCTTGTTGGCACATCTCTGGAGCCGGATGAGCAAAAGATCAGGGTAACCTTATCACAGGAGCAGCAGGGGGTGATTGGTAAGAAAAGTATTACTCTTTTTGTTGTTTTTTTGGGGGGGTGGGGGGGTTGGGAGGAGATTGAAAAAAAACTGGTGGAGGGAAGCTTTCCAGAAAGTCACTACAGTTCATGTTTTTGGTAATAGATTTCTTTCTTAGGTAGCCAAGATCTTAGATTTTCATGGTCAGAATCCAGTGAGATCAGCACATTTGTGGTAGCGCCCGCAAATAACACTGGGTTGTAAATTATACGACCAGAGAATGTATGAGGTTTCACAGCCCACACAACCCGTGGTAATTGCAGCTTCCTTTTGCTGTTTTCGTTCAATTTTGCTTTCTAAATTTGGTAATAATACACTCCTCAACATTGACATTGCAACACCAAGAGAGGAAAAGTCGTGGAGTGATGGAAATCACAGGATGGATAGACAGGTTTATACAAATGATGAAAAAATGGAAACCAGATTTTCAAAACCTCTTGATTTATTCAGTATGAAATCTACGCACCTATGCAAAGCCATGAAAAGGTTTTCACGAGGTAATATTAAGATTAAAGTGTCCTAGGAGAAATTTTTCAACATGACAATGCCAGGCTGGATATTGCTGGTGCTATTGTGATCAGCCTGCATGGCCTTAACGGGCTTCCTTGGCTGCAGCGTCTCTGGACTTGTTTCCCATCCTGCAGCACATCCTGGATGTCATTGGTCGGTGATTACACAGGAGCTGCCAGCAGCGGATCTTGATGATTCTGTTGCAGAACATTCCACAGACAACCCTTATAAACCTCATTGATAGCAGACAAGGTGTGTAAGTGTGGGGGCTTCTGTATGTAGTGCTTATACTCCAGACTGAATCAAATCTTGAGGTTTTGAATATTTTCTTTACATTTTTTCATCATTTGCACATCAGTAACCCATCTATCCATACTCCTTGGTGTTGCACTTTCTATGTTGAAGACTGTAAATAAAGGCATATACCGTATGTTATTAACAAGTACTTTAGTGGGATGCTTTAGTCTACATGTGACTGCCAAAACTGTTTCTGTACTCTAATGAAGATAAAGGCCATAACAAATGTGTAATTACAAATAGTAAGGCTGTGTTGTGTTGTGACTACGGTCAGAGATCAGTGACCGATGAGTAGGTGGAAAAAGGAAAGACTCTGTGACTCTGCCGACTCTGTGACTACATGACCATAAAAGATGTGTTGCCCCTGCGAGAGCAAAGAAAATTGTGTTCTGCAGTGTTTTGCTGGACAACGGAAGGCAGAGCCATGTGCTTGGGGGTTGTACGGTAGCACCCTTATCTGCGGTAGCTCCATGCTCGCTCCATGTGCCTTAGATATGGGTCTGTTTTATGGAGATATGCTTCACCTAAAGCATTGCTTATTGGGGAGGATTACTCCTTATCTCTTGTGTTGAAGAATGGAGGAAAAAGACCAGGTGTGGACCCATAAACTACTATCGGGAGTATGGTGACAAAACATCTAGTTGAAGCATAACAGTACTATATGGACCCAAGACTTTAGGTGTCTTATTATGGCTCCATACAATACACAGTGTGACTGGATCTGTAATAATACCTTGTAACATGCTATAACTTTCATGTGATTCAAGGCTTGTAACTTTGTGTCTCAAGTCATCTTGGATTGGGTGAGATTTATCCAAACCAGAGCTGGGTAAAAGTGGTCAAGTTGATTATATAAAATAATCTGACGGACACTTTTCCAAAACTACGGTAATCTGAAAGTGATACTTGGAATTTGATTAAATAAAATAATAAACTAAATAATTAGATCATCCCCTTTTCCCCTGGACAATTTTTGATTAATCTCATCTATTGTATGACACCAGATTATTTGGTGATTCCATGAGATCCCATTGCTATTTTATCTAGCTGCAACCTTGCTTCATGTGTAAATTTTGCCATTCATGCTAGATGAGCGTTGGCTACAGACCGCCATTTAATGTATATTAGAGCTTCCAACTCTTCCCGAAGAGTGATGTTGGGGAAGAGAATTATCGGGGCATGCTCGGTCCTTTGGAAGATAAAGTGCCTGTCTTTTACCCAGTGTACGGTTGTGGGAGAGTCCGCTATCAAAAGTGTATGGCCAGCTTAACCTCTTTGGTTATTACAGCTGATGAACAGAATAAAAGCATCTCATACAGAAATTTCTAAAGTCGTAAGATATTTATCTAACAAAAAAAAAAAAGGATTAATCTGTTTGATTAACGGCAGTCTGACATCTGTTTTCATACGAGCTTTGCATTTGTTGAATATCGTGCCTTCGGAGTTTTTCGTCCCTGATGTAAACTCATCATTCTAAAGTAGAAAGATTACACAGATCTCTTCCCATTCAGTGTGCTTCATTCCTCGGCCATGTGTCTTTCATATTTCACTCAAAACTTTGGAAAATATTGCATGACCTTTCAGTTTGCGGCAGGATGACTACAGCAGACTTATGATTTAAGTGACTGCCCTTGTAGGAATCAATTATATGCTGTCTCCTCAAAGACTGGACTCGGCAGCTCGAATGTGCATTAGCGATGTGCGATCTGACACGACTTGTAGCTTTTACGTCCTTGTGATGTGTCTGAAAATCAGTTTACATGCAACCCCTGTCTCACTGCACCCTGTATGTAAGAGAAATTACGCCAAACTACGAGCTGCTTACAAATGCGATCTGTCTACCTTTTGCTCTCCAGAATGATTGAACATGGAGTTTGACAGCTACAAAAGTCTGTTTGACCAATTACAACTGGATCTAAAATATAAAACCAGAGTCTGCTTTTCTTATTTATTGAGTAGAGGTTTAACATCCATGAATCCCAGGGATTTGATTTAATAATTAATTGTGTGTTTAAATGGAAAATGTGGATTTAGGTGATAGCAATTCTATCAAAGAGACTGTGCAGTGACACTCACTTCAGCATAGGAGGTGAGAAGAGCTGATGACTTTACAATTCCACATATTTACCGAGACATGTGCTTGATTGTCAGGTATCGTTCACGTGTCTTGTCATTAGAATAGGACACATGCACAATACCGGCCGATAATGCACACGTCTCGACAGGTATGCAGGGTAATGTCATCAACACCATTTTCCTTCAATGCAGGATTGAGCGGCGCCAGACATCCCATTTAAACCCTCTCTATACTTAGTTGACCATTGACTGCACCATTAAAATGCTCACTAGGCCTGGTGTGCTTGTGTACTGCATTTTATTATTATTATTATTATTATTATTATTATTAATTATTATAGCGCCATTTATTCCATGGCACTTTACATGTGAAAAAGGGGGTATAATACAAGAACAATTTCAATAATCTTGAACACAATGTGACAGCGACTGGTACAGGCGGAGCGAGGACCCTGCCCGCGAGGGCTCACAATCTACGAGGGATGGGTGAGGATACAGTAGGTGAGGGTAGAGCTGGTCGTGCAGCGGTATGGTGGAGCGGTGGTTACTGCAGGTTGTAGGCTTGTCGGAAGAGGTGGGTCTTCAGGTTCCTTTTGAAGGTTTCCACGGTAGGCGAGAGTCTGATACGTTGGGGTAGAGAGTTCCAGAGTAGGGCGGAAGCACGGGAGAAATCTTGTATACGGTTGTGGGAGGAGGAGATAAGAGGGGAGTAGAGCAGGAGATCTTGTGAGGATCGGAGGTTGCGTGCAGGTATGTAACGGGAGACTAGGTCGGAGATATATGGAGGAGACAGGTTGTGAATGGCTTTGTATGTCATGGTTAGGGTTTTGAACTGGAGTCTCTGAGCAATGGGGAGCCAGTGAAGAGATTGACAGAGAGGAGAGGCCGGGGAATAGCGGGGGGACAGGTTGATTAGTCGAGCAGCAGAGTTTATGATAGATTGGAGGGGTGCGAGAGTGTTAGAGGGGAGGCCACAGAGCAGGAGGTTGCAGTAGTCAAGGCGGGAGATGATGAGGGCGTGCACTAGTGTTTTTGCAGATTCATGGTTTAGGAATGTGCGGATCCGGGAGATATTTTTAAGTTGGAGTCGGCAGGAAGTGGAAAGGGCTTGGATATGTGGTTTGAAGGAGAGTTCCGAGTCCAGGGT
Organism: Phyllobates terribilis; assembly: GCF_046119375.1. Taxonomy (NCBI): domain Eukaryota; kingdom Metazoa; phylum Chordata; class Amphibia; order Anura; family Dendrobatidae; genus Phyllobates; species Phyllobates terribilis. The sequence goes on along the minus strand of NW_027362767.1, from coordinate 252,937,406 downwards.
TACCCCGAGGCAGCGAGCTTGAGGGACTGGGGAGAGTGGGCAGCCATTGACTATGATGGATAGGTCAGTTGGGAGGGTTGAATGAGATGGCGGAAAGATGATGAATTCTGTTTTGTCCATGTTAAGTTTTAGAAATCTAGCAGAGAAGAAGGATGAAATAGCAGACAGACATTGTGGGATTTTGGTTAATACGGAGGTGATATCGGGTCCAGAGAGGTAGATCTGTGTGTCATCAGCATAGAGGTGATAATGAAAGCCATGAGACTCTATGAGCTGTCCCAGGCCTAAGGTGTAGATGGAGAAGAGCAGGGGTCCTAGAACTGAACCTTGGGGGACACCGACAGATAGGGGGCGAGATGAAGAGGTGGTGTGTGAGTGGGAGACACTGAATGTCCGGTCTGTTAGGTATGAGGAGATCCAGGATAGGGCCAAGTCTGTGATGCCGAGAGATGAGAGAGTCTGTAGTAAGAGGGAATGGTCCACTGTGTCAAAGGCAGATGACAGGTCTAGGAGGAGGAGGACAGAGTAGTGTCGCTTAGATTTGGCGGTTAGTAGGTCGTTTGTGACTTTAGTCAGTGCAGTTTCAGTAGAATGGTGCGGTCGGAAACCAGATTGTAGGCGGTCAAAGAGGGAGCAGGAGGAGAGGTGGGAGGACAGTTCAGAATGGACATGTTGTTCCAGTAGTTTTGAGGCATAGGGGAGAAGTGATATGGGGCGATAGCTAGACACAGAGGATGGGTCAAGGGAGGGCTTTTTGAGGATGGGTGTGATTGAGGCATGTTTGAAACATGAGGGAAAGACACCAGTTGTTAGTGACAGGTTGAAGAGGTGGGCTAGGGCTGGGATGAAGATAGTGGTAAGGTTTGGGATGAGGTGGGATGGGATTGGGTCAAGTTTACAGGTGGTGAGGTGTGATTTGGAGAGTAAGGAGGAAAGTTGATCTTCAGAAATGGTGGAGAATGTAGTTTTGGAGGAGGAGGGTTGAGTAGGTGTGGGGAGGGGCTGTGGGGGCTTTAGGCAAAAGCTTTGTCTGATGGTGTCAAAGTCTTCGGCTGAAATAAGAGGAGAGGGAGGAGGCACTGGGGGACGGAGGAGAGAATTGAAGGTGTTGAATAGTTGTTTGGGGTTGTGGGACAGGGAGGATATGAGAGATGTGAAGTATGTTTGTTTTGCTGCAGTGAGTGTGGACTTGAAGGTAGTGAGGGACTGTTTGAATGCGATGAAGTGCTCATGGGAGTGGGACCTTTTCCATCTACGTTCAGCAGCCCTGGAGGCCCGTCGCAGTTCTTTAGTTAGGCTGGTGTGCCAGGGTTGTCTGTTGATTGTGCGAGTCTTGGTATGCATGAGGGGGGCGACCGAATCGAGAGCTGCAGCTGTTGTGGTGTTGTATAAAGTGGCAGCAGCATCTGCATCATGTAAGGAACTAATGTCTGTAAGAGGGAGGAGGGATTCAGAGAGAGAGTGTAGGTCAAGGTGTTTGAGATTTCTACGAGGGTATTCAAGTTTGTGGAGTGGGGATTGTTGCCCCGGGGAGGAGAGAGAAGAGAATGTGAGTAGGTTGTGGTCAGAGAGAGGGAGAGGTGAGTTAGAGAGGTTAGATAGGGAACAGAGGCGGGTGAAGATGAGGTCCAGCGTGTGGCCGTCTTTGTGGGTGGGTGTGGAAGACCACTGGGTAAGACCAAAGGAGGAAGTGAGGGATAGAAGCTTAGAGGCAGCTGAGAGGGAAGTATCAATGGGGATGTTAAAGTCGCCCATGAGGATAGTGGGGATGTCAACAGAGAGGAAATGAAGTAGCCAGGTGGTGAAGTGGTCAAAGAAAGTGGTGGCTGATCCTGGGGGGCGGTAGATGACAGCCAGTTGGAGGTTGGAGGGGGAGTAGATGCGCACACAGTGCACTTCAAAAGACGGGAGAGTAATTGCGGGCGGCAGTGGGATCTGGGTGAAGGAGCAGTTTTCTGAGAGGAGGAAACCTATTCCTCCACCGTGCTTGCCGTTGGGGCGGGGGGTATGGGAGAGGTGGAATCCGCCATACGAAAGTGCAGCAGGAGAGGTTGTGTCGGAGGGGGTGAGCCAGGTTTCAGTGATTCCGAGGAAGGAAAGCTTGTTAGTGATGAAGAGATCGTGAATGTAGGAAAGTTTATTGCAGACAGAGCGAGCGTTCCATAGAGCTCCTGTTAGTGGAACTGGGGAAGCGGGGGCTGGGCGGATGGGTGTAAGGTTAGAAGGGTTACGAGAGTTTGGGATAGATCGGGGGTAGGAGGTGGAAGTGAATGTAGGGATGTGGTGAGGAGGGCCAGGATTTGGAGAGATGTCGCCGGCAGTAAGGAGGAGCAGAGAAAGCGTTATTAGGTGGGAGCAGGAGAGGGCATGAGGTGGCTGTCTTTGTTTGGAGACAAAGGATTGTATGTTGTGGAATAGCTCTGAGGAAGAGGTGAGATGGGTGGGGAGAATGGAGGGAGAGATGAAGAGTTCCTTTCCAGGTGTAGGGATTAGGGGTGGTTGAAAGAAGTGAAGGATTAAGGGGTTCACACCGAGTTTTCGATCTACATTTAATATATATGCAAGAAAAAACATGTCCTCAATGTTACAATAGCCTGCCTGAATCCAAAAGGGTGTTCTTTTGGCCTCCATTGGGCCGATAAACATTAGTATACTACTGTTAGTATACTATGCTATTCCACTGGTGGGATCCTATAAAAAAACAAAAACGCATCTATTAAACAGATAAGATACTACCTGTGTTTCTCCAAAAATAACCATCTTATATTATTTTTTGCTCCTAGCAAGGAGTTAGGGCTTATTTTTTTTTCCATGAACAACAATCCACATTTATTCTTGAACAAAAAAATTAACATTTATTCAAACATAATCATGTCATCACATTCTGGAGCATCAACTTAACTCTCCAAATCCTGAATTCCATCATGACTTTCTTGAGAGCCTATTTCCTTTTTCAAAAATCTACTCTTTACACATGCTGACGAAGAACGATGAGGTTAGAGTGATCACTAATAGATCATTCTGTCCCCATACATATCATGTTCTCGACAGCACATCTCCTGTTTACACCGGGCGATGTGCTAACAAGAACAATGGCCTAGTATTATTAAGACTGGCATTGTACATGACAGTCTTAGTGAATGGAGCCGCTGCAGTAGGATTCTCCTTCTTCATTGAGAGTCGCACACCACTTAATACATTAGGAATTTTACAGGTGTCATGCACCTCTGTCAGAAATGTATATACACATGTATATATACACACTGCACATACAGTGGGAGAAATAAGTATTTGATCCCTTGCTGTTTTTGTAAGTTTGCCCACTGACAAAGACATGAACAGTCTATAATTTTAAGGGTAGGTTAATCAAGAAAATCACATTGTATAAAATTAGATACTTTTTTTTTGCATTTTGCAGTGAGAAATAAGTATTTAATCCCCTACCAACCATTATGAGTTCTGGGTCCTACAGACCAGTTAGACGCTCCTAATCAACTCATTACCTGCATTAAAGACAGGTGTCTTACATAGTCACCTGTATAAAAGACTCCTGTCCACAGACTCAGTTAATCAGTCAGACTCTAACCTGTACAATATGGGCAAGACCAAAGAGCTTTCTAAGGATGTCAGGGACAAGATCATAGACCTGCTCAAAGCTGGAATGGGCTACAAAATCATAAATAAGACGCTGGGTGAGAAGGAGACAACTGTTGGTGCAATGGTAAGAAAATGGAAGAAATACAAAATGACTGTTAATCGACATCGATATGGGGGACAATGAAAAATCTCACCTCGTGGGGTATCCTTGATCATGAGGAAGGTGAGAGATCAGCCTAAAACTACACGGGGGAACTTGTTAATGATCTCAAGGCAGCTGGGACCACAGTCACCAAGAAAACCATTGGTAACACATTACGCCTTAAATGTTTAAAATCCTGCAGTGCCCACAAGGTTCCCCTGCTCAAGAAGGCACATGTGCAGGCCCGTCTGAAGTTTGCCAATGAACACCTGGATGATTCTGTGAGTTATTGGTAGAAGGTGCTGTGGTCAGATGAGACAAAAATTGATCTGTTTGGCATTAACTCAACTCGCCGTGTTTGGAGAAAGAAGGGTAAGTACAACTCTAAGAACATCGTCCCCACCGTGGTTGGGGAAAGCATGGTGAGGGAAACATTATACTTTGGGGGTGCTTTTCTGCAAAGGGGACATGACGACTCCACCGTACTGAAGGGAAGATGGATGGGGTCATGTATCGCGAGATTTTGGCCAACAACCTCCTTCCCTCAGTAAGAGCATTAAAGATGGGTTGTGGCTGGGTCTTACAGCACGACAATGACCCAAAACATACAGCCAAGGCAACAAAGGAGTGGCTCAAAAAGCAGCACAGTAAGGTCATGGAGTGGCCTAGCCAGTCTCCAGACCTTAATCCCATAGAAAACTTATGGAGGGAGTTGAAGCTCCGAGTTGCCAAGCGACAGCCTCAAAATCTGAATGGTTTAGAGATGATCTGCAAAGAGGAGTGGACCAAAACTCCTCCTGACATGTGCGCAACCCTCATCATCAACTACAAAAACAGTCTGACTGCTGTACTTGCCAACAAGGGTTTTGCCACCAAGTATTAAGTGTTGTTTGCCAGAGGGATCAAATACTTATTTCTCACTGCAAAATGCAAAAAAAAATTATCTAATTTTTACAATGTGATTTTCTTGATTTTTTGGGGATATTCTATCTCTCAATGTTAAAATTAACCTTCCCTTAAAATTATAGACTGTTCATGTCTTTGTCAGTGGGCAAACTTACAAAAACAGCAAGGGATCAAATACTTATTTCCCCCACTGTACATACATATGTATATGCACACACTGCACATACATACCAGCCTGTCTCCTCTTCAGCTCCAGACTTCTGCAGTTAAGAGGCCTTTGGTGACATCATGATCACATGGTGATGTCACCAAAGGTCCTTAAGCAGTCTTAACCTCAGAATAGAAAAGCTGGGAACCCTCTGAGGGGTCCCTGGGCGATTGCCCAGTTTGACTTCTCCTAATGCAGTCCCTCACTGTAACTGGGGCGGCTTATCTTTGTGGTAGGGCTTACATTTTGAGCATACTTCAAAAATCTTGTAAAATGGTGCTAGTCAATCTTCAGAAGCACAAGCAGGAAGCCGGCTGAAAACATAGAAACATTTGCAACTCTGTGTCACAGACGCAGAAGGTCGCAATGTGACACCATAGGAAATATTAGATAATTTGCAGTATCATTGTTACGCAACACATGTCGCTCAAGTCTTTTAAATATTGCTGTATATGATCTTAACTATTTTGATAAATTTTGTTTCTCCTGCGGCATTCCTGGTTCCATGGTTTCTTGTTGCCAAAAATCAATAGATTATGTTGTATCTGCATCCATCATGCTTAGCTGAGAAAGTCAGGAAGATTGTCCATAAGACACCAAATTAGTGTATATACAAATTAGTGTTATACAAACAAGCTGATGCGGGGCACGCGATGTCCTGGGCTATAGACCCTGGAGCTAATTAAACTTAGGACATCCATTCTGGCCTTTGAAAATGTTGTGTTGTTACATTTTATATGTGCTTTCTGTTCTTTGTAGTCCCGTTTCACCCAGGGTTTATTACATCATCCCCTTCTCTTATGTCAAGTGCATAAATCTAAGTTGGCGAGAATGATGGACGTTTGGGGTTTGGCACGCCATTGACACCTTAACTTTGCAAATGTTGTTACTAACTTGCAATAGTCAGAAAATCACTTAATACTACATAGACACTCTCACAGCTTTGTATGTATTTACCGGTGAAGTAATCCCAAGCATTGGCCAGCTCAGAGGAAAGTTTTAGACTGAGGTCTGTCTGCAATCATAATGTCTTTCTGTTAGTATATACAAGCTGTTAAATGGGAACGTATTCCTTGCTTCTGGGCAGGGAGTCAAAGTCTCTCATCTCAGGATGTCATTTTTTTACTCTTTGTTGCTGGAGAAGCCTTCAGGATTTCTGCTTTCTTATTCAGATAATGAGCAATAACCCCCAAAAATCAAGAAATTTCCACATTCATAGAAGCCCTACTGAATGCTTCAGGAAAAAAAACTCTGGCTGTGTGCACACAGTCTTTTTTTTTTGCTACGTTTTGTAGAGGAAACTGAGAAGAACCTCTGAGATTTTGAGGAGTGTTGCATTTTCAAACAGGATTTGAAGAGTTTCCTCTCCATTTTTGCTCCAAAAACTCCTCAAAATACTCCGTGTGCGCATAGCCTCTCACTTCAAAGAAGTGGCGTACGCTTTTTTTTTTTTCCACCAGGCATTTTTCAAAACCTGAAGCCGGGAAATAACTCTCAAAAACCTCAAGATGTGAATAGCAAGGAGGATTTACATTGAAATCATAGAATCATAGAATGTTAGCGTTGGAAGGGACCTCCTGGGTCATCTGGTCCAACCCCCTGCTCAATGCAGGATTCACTAAATCATCTCAGACAGATGTCTGTCCAGCCTCTGTTTGAAGACGTCCATTGAATGGGAACTCACCACCTCTCGTGGCCGCCTGTTCCACTCATTGATCACCCTAACTGTCAAAAAGTTTTTCTAATATCTAATCTGTGTCTCCTCCCATTCAGTTTCATCCCATTGCTTCTAGTCTTTCCTTGTGCAAATGAGAATAAAGATGATCCTTCTACAATGTGACAGCCCTTGAGATATTTGTAGACCGCTATTAAGTCTCCTCTCAGTCTTCTTTTTTGCAAGCTAAACATTCCCAAATCCTGTAACCGTTCCTCATAGGACATGGTTTGCAGACCAGTCACCATTCTGGTCGCTCTTCTCTGAACTTGCTCCAGTTTGTCAATGTCTTTTTTAAAATGTGGTGCCCAAAACTGGACACAGTATTCCAGGAGAGGTCTGACCAAAGAGGCGTAAAGTGCTATAATGACTTCACGTGATCTAGACTGTATGCTTCTCTTAATACATCCCAGAATTGTATTTGCCTTTTTTGCTGCTGCATCACACTGTTGACTCATGTTCAGTCTATGATCTATTAGTATACCTAAGTCTTTTTCACATGTACTGTTGCTTAGCTCTATTCCTCCCATTCTGTATATGCTTTTTTCATTTTTATTGCCCAGATGTAGTTCTTTGCATTTTTCCTTGTTAAAAACCACTCTGCTAGTTGCTGCCCACTGCTGTTTATTTAGGTCTTTTTGAATCCTCTGTCTCTCTTCTCTAGTATTAGCTATCCCTCCTAGCTTTGTGTCATCAGCAAATTTAATCAGTTTACCCTCAATTCCTTCATCTAAATCATTGATAAAGACTTTAAACAATACAGGTCCCAGGACAGAGCCCTGTGGTAACCCACTTGAGACATTCAACCAACTGGATGTGAAGCCATTTACAACCACTCTTTGAGTCCGATCACTAAGCCAATTATGAATCCACCTAACAGTTGCCTTGTCCATTCCATACATTTTTTCAATAAGGATGGTGTGAGATACTTTGTCAAATGCTTTGCTGAAGTCAAGATATACTATATCTACAGCATTTCCTTGATCCACCCAGTCAGTGATTCTGTCATAGAAGGAAATTAAGTTAGTCTGACATGATTTGTTAGTTACAAACCCATGCTGACTCTGGTTAATCACTCATTCTTATCCAGGTACTTACATACTTTCAAAGATTATGGAGAGTGGTTCTAAAATTCCTTCTACGATCTCCTTCAGTACTCTGGGGTGTAATTCATCTGGACCTGGAGACTTGAACTCATTTATGTTAGCTAAATATTCCCTCACAATCTTTCTGTTTACAGATAACCTGGATTCTTCTATTCCTTTAATAGGACAGTGAAGATCAGTTGATGTTACATTTTCTTTCAGAGAGAAAACTGATGAAAAATAGGAATTAAAAAGTTTGGCCTTCTCAACATCCTTTCTTACCATTTCACCATTTTCATCCTGTAAAAATCCTACAGCATCTTTGACTATTCTTTTACTTTTGACATACCCCCAAAATCCTTTTTTTATTGCTTTTGACATCTCTTGCAAGCCTTAATTCATTGTCAGCTTTAGCTAACCTGATACGTGCCATGCACGTATCAGGTTAAATGAATAGTTAGAGTCTGTTTTATGATATTTTGTGGCTTTTTTTTGAGTGAGTGGACCAGCTCCAAAAAACTTCCATAGCCATGGCTATCACTCCTTTTTTGGGGGATTTTTTTCTAAAGGATTTTTTTATTTTCCTAAAAGTTTTTTTTGCAGTGCCAGATTCAGAGTGGAGTCTATCAGTATCCTCTTTAAAGTGACATTTGCTTTTCCACCAGGCGTTTGCAAAACCAGAAGTGAGGATTAACATTGAAGTGAATAGGAAGAGTCTTTCAAGTGTATTTTAGATGATTTTTATGGCTATTTTTTAGTACATCTACTCCAAAAAAAACTGCACCTCCACATAACCCTAGAAACCTGGGTGTCAATTGGGAACTGTAATGGCCACCATATTAGCTATTATCCAGTAGAAGATAACACTGAGAATTTTTTGATTAAGAAGTTTGGAGATGTGACAGAGGGGCTCACAGTGGCCACAGATTGTGGCAACTGTGGAGATTCTGGAGCTTGAACTCCACCTAGCTTCCATTACTTCTGATAATGGGTTAAAAACCTCAAAAGAGGTTTTCGTGAGATAGTTTCCATTTAAGGACCGACAAATCAAGGATTATATTGGGTCCTTGCTTTTATCTTCCTTGTCGATGAGAATATCCATGGCCTGTCATTTCAGATGTAGCTCTTTGTTTAAAGAAGCCAGGAACATTAGCGTGTTATCCCCAGCTGACCTGCAGGGCTCAAACCCACACACACAACATTAAAGAAACCACTGGCCAAGAAAATGAGAAAGTTTCCATAGGAATTAGTCCGCTAAGAACGTGCAAATTTACTTTAACACATATCACAGGGAAGACTTTGAGTTTTGTCCAGGAAGTAAGCAGAAGTATGTACCAAGTAGTAACGCAGCTGATCTTATCCCTGTATTTTCTGACTTTGCACTGAGCCTCCGTCCTCCAAAGTTTCGGAACGTTACTGCTTCAATCTTCGTCATCCTGGCTAGACTTCTATGATCTGATAAAAAAACATCTAAAAGATTTCCTCAGATATGTAATGGGAAAATAATATTCTAGTTCAAGAAAAGTTTTTTGTGTTGTTAGTTGGAAAAATTCCCAAGATCAAGTTATTTCCATTTGCAGGCCTGGTGTTAGTGGTGTTTGGCATTGGAATAAAACAAAGAGATGGTCTGAAAAATAAGTGTTAGTATTATTTTATGTCTTGGGACTCCTAGCAAGAGTCATTAGCGATGGTGCAAACCAATTCAGAGGACCTGGTCCCTTTGGACGGGGAGCCCTGAGAACCTCCCGACATCTGCGGCTCTACTTTGATTAGCTGGCCTGACGTGGCGTCACATGTGCATCATGCCACAACGATGACATTGCGCCAAGTCCAGTAGTCAAAAGAAGAGCCAGGGATACCATCAGGCAGTTATCACGGCTCCCATTCAGCGGCAACAGATTACTGACACAGCCGCTGGACCGAGTCATGCAAATCGATTTGCACCAACTCTACAGGTTATGTATCTTTAATCAGTGTATTGTAAAAGTTCTTCAATATACTGTTTTGTCCCTTTATTATTTTGTAATCTTCACTGATCCACAGTTAAAGGGGTATTCTGCCTGTGAAGATTTATGGTAGATCTCTGGGTGTCATACTACTGGGACCACCACTGATGATTAGAATGGGGGTTCCCAAATCCACTGTGTAAATAAAGTGTTGATCAAGCCTGCTCTATGCTGCTCCATTCTCTGCCTTTAAGACTGTTGAAGATGGCGGAGAGCTTTTCCTGGCATTCCCATACAGAGTATATAGAGAGGAGTTATGTGCTCTTGACAATTGCTCCATTCGCACAGAGGATTAAAAACCCCGCTGTTCTGGCAATCGGGTGGGGGTCTCAGTGGTCAATGTACTAGGTTGTCACCAGAAGTCCTATAGCAGTAGTGTGCCTGCTCGACTACCGCTTTGTTCACACAGAGAATTAAAAACCCCCTCCTGTCCAGGAAATCTTTGGGGATCACAGTGGTCAGACCCCCATCAATGTACCAGTGATAGTCTATCCAGTGAATCGGTGAAAATTAGTAAGAATTATTTTTAAACCAGATCACCTCGTCAAGGATTCTCAAGGAGTGAATTTTGCTTTTGAGGACCCAGTATGTCCATTTATTACAAGGCCAGACTCTTGCTTCATTCCCCCTGTTGGGGCGCTGTAGGGGAATGTAACACTTGTAGCCGGATTTGCAGTTTATAGAAGGTACAATTTAATACATAAAGCAAACACTTATAAAATTATATTTTCTTTATTGCTCATTTCACTTCTTTACATTGAGCAGATGGAAGCATAAAAAAATAATTATTTATTTTCTATAAAATGGATATAAGTATTTCTATGAATGATCTATGATCAGTTTTAGAGGGTAAGCACCAGTGTGAGTTCCCTACATAGTATGGCGATGCCACACATATAGCACTGCCTTTTAGGCTTGCATTATAATACATACCAAGGGGTCTTAGTGTTTCCGCTTTTTACAAAAGTCTCTATACCAGGTTACTAATAACATACTTGGGCTTAGTGTAGATTTTCATGCTTTATGTTTTATTTACTGGTCTTAGATTTGAATTAATTGTGTGTCTGCAGACTCCATATATCGCAGAAAACCACCAATTAAATATACCCTATGTATCTGTTTATTAAAGTGATCACTGTAAAACTTGATCTAACTTGCAATAGACTGCCTCTTTTTCTCAACCCCTTCATCTCTAGATAATACAAAGAGGAAAGGTGCAGCAGCATCATTGAGGACTTTCGTCTAGTATTTTGACACATTCGAGTAGATTTATGAAGATAAAATGCACCAGAATTCTGGCTTAATTCACACCGATATCACAGAGAACATGCCTTGTTCCACGTTTATCATGTGTTTTAGACACACTTGTACCTCACTTAACAAGATGTGGCTTAAAATGCGAAAACAGGCACTAAAATTTTGGTGAGGTTGAAGTCATTCAGCAAATAGGTGTCAATCCAACCTCGCAATAGAGGATCCAGCAAGTCCATGCATTGCAAGGGCAGCCAATTGATTTCAGTAGGAACTGTGTAATGCTTTATTCCCTTTGTGGCGTCATAGCAGGGAAATGTAATGTGGCGTTCGGTTTATAGAATTGTAATGTGTAGCTTAATACTTAGAACAAGGATAAAAATAAATTGTCTGCTTTTCTCCAGGTGTGGCGACACTCTTGACCTTTTGGCTGTGTGTAAAATTAAGCTTCTATTTGCAGGAAATAGGGCTTAGCTGCCATAGCAAAAGAATAAGAGTGGACATCCAGGAGACCCCTTTTAATATGATTTACCGTACTTATTTGAGGAATTTAGAAACTCAAACCTTTTATTTTTTAGCTGTGAGATATTAGCCAGTGTCACACTAGCATATTTCAGGCGCATTTGCACTCCTTTATTAGGGTGCTTTCACATTGCGTTCTGTGTCCCCATTGGGGGATACATCCTAAAATTTCCCGTAAAACTGAGTCCAGATGTACGCACTGACGGGGGCAATAGACCGCAATGGTGACAGCAGACTGAACGTGCGCTCTGCTGTGTACTTTTTTCGGGCGTATACGCCCACAGGAGGCGGACACTCAGACGCAGCAGCCTATGTCTGAGTGTCCGCCTCCTGTGGGCGTACACTCCTGAAAAATGTGCACGGCAGAGCTCACTTTCTCTCTGCCGTCACCATTGCGGTCTATTGCCCCCCTCAGCGCATACATCCGAACCCCGTTTTGCAGGGAATTTTAGAACATATGCTCCGACGGGGACACAGAACGCAATGTGAAAGCACCCTTAGACTGGGGCTACATGACGACTCTCAAGGCAAGTTGCAAAATGTCCAGGTGGATTATTTAGCAATTTGCTTCTTGTGAATGCGGTATCTTGTGGGTTGCATTTGCTTGCACTATGTTGCGATGTAGCAGAAGCATACAGCGTCCTTTGGCAGCATGGCCTGTGTCGAAGCCAAAGTCATTATGTATCCCCAGCCTTAAAGGGGTTTTTCCACGAATAAAAGTTATTTTTAATCAATAGATTTTGGAATGATAATAAGTTCCACAATTGAATGTATTTAAATAAAATGTCCCTGTGCTGAGATAATCTGAGACCCATATGAAACTATTCATTTGAGTCCTTAAATCCACAACTGATAAAATAATCACAAAAAATGCGCTCATGTGAAATTGGACTGTTTTGCCATAGATGGACTGTTTTGCCATAGATGGACTGTTTTGCAATAGATGGACTGTACGCTTACCATATAACTAGTTATAAATGCAAAACCCTCAAAAATCAAAACCATTTTCTATTGCAACTTTTTATTCAGTTTGGTATAAATCATTATATCATTGGTATCTTTCTTGGAAAATTTGAATAAATATGATGCTGTCGAATATTTAAACAAATGTATTTATTGATTTGAACTTTAATAGAAAAAAAAGTTTAATTATCCATAGTTCTTCAAATGCTATTAAATATGTCAATGGCACCCGTCGTTTGCCTGCAAAGTTGGATACCGCAATATAAGGGTTGTAGGCTGAAACTTTTTCAGAATGACAACTGGGCAGGTTTTGGAGTGTTGTATATGTTTTGACTTTTTTTTACTACTGCAAAAATATATATTTACATAGTTCTCTACATACTGTACAGGTAGATTGTTTGGTTATAACAAAACATGTAGATCCCTGATGAAGAGTAAATGTCGTAGAGGTCACAAAATAGAGCAGTTTACACAGATACAGTACATTGTGAGCCCGTGAGTGGACTGATATTACTGTGAGTCTTTAAGGTAATAGGAGTGTAAGGGTAGCTTCCAACAGTTATGATAGATATCCCATTATAGCCCTAACATAAGGTTTATTACAGTATATCCTCTTTGCTACAGTGGGTAAAATAAGGTAACATACTGAGAAGAAAATTAGCTTGGCAATCTATATTCATTGCTATATAAATTTCATTGGAGGCTTCTTCCTGTGTCATAATAATCCAAAAAGATAATACAAGATGTATCTCAGTACATAGTACTTTAGAATATCTTAAGCTATGGTCTACATGTGTGACATATATAGCTATACTTTTATTGCTATTGTTTTCTAAGAGTTTGTTTTGGTTGAGAATAATAGACCAAAAAAATAATTGTTTGTGAAATCCCGGGTGAAAAAAAACCCTTGTATTTGGTGTGCCCAAATTGTTTGATAAGACTTACAAATGCTCCTGTTTTTGCAATTGTGTATAACAAAGAGGTCATCATGACATTGAACAGAAAGACATACAGTACTGGTGGAGAGTTCAGTCATTGAGATCGCCAACACTTTCTGCAAGGGAAATGACTACAGTACAGTTTCCAGTAACAAAACGAGTCTTTGTGTTTTTGGTGTTTTTTTTTTTTTTTTTTTTAAACTTTATATAGAGTACCGATTTCAATGGAAAGTGTTGGGGTTGGGCCTAATCATCATAACAACCTTCTTTAATGAGTATGAACCACCTCGAAACTCGGCCCAGTAAACCCCATCTTGATAGCGGCTACGGTAATGTCCTCCCCTATACCAGACTCCGTTGAGGTTGGAGTGAGCGCAGGCATTGTACCACCATCCACCTTTCTGGTAGTGGGCACAGTTGCCTAGAAAAAAAAATAATAGGTAAGATTAATACATCTATTCTATTTTAGTGCATTTGATGTATTATTTGATATATATAACATTTTTATAAATGTTTTTCATTAAAAGTTATTTTTTTTACTGCTTTTCCTCTGCAGCTTGCCTGCATTACAACACACTGCATGCTGCTTGATCCTGTTCAGTTTTAATTCCAACAACTAGCCCATTTAGATAATTTTCCAGCTCCTGTCTCCTCTCCTAAACACTCAACTAAGCACAAATCTCATTTGATTAAATTTGAGCTTATAAAGGAACACAAGGTTTTTACCTGTATATACATCATGGTCTCTATCCAGGGTAGTGAACTGCTTGCCATTGTGCCATGTGAAGGAGTCTCCAGCATTGCCGTTGTACCGTCCCAATCGAAGCTTGTAAAATTCACTTTCTGGTTCTAGGCGGAAGCTGGCATACTCTGCGAACACTTTGCGCCCATTCCAGTCCTCCAAGGTGATCAGCAGCTTGTAGTTGGCTTGATTTGTTAGCCAGTAGATATTTTCAAGTCCCAGCCAATATTCTCCATCAATATTACCAAATCCTTGCTGTGAGGAGAAACAGAGTCAGGATTTCCAGAGAATGACTAACCATTTTGACCAATCCCAAGCACACTGTACTTGTCAGAATTCAAATGGTACATTTTCACTGATTGCTGACATGTTAATGCGATGTTTTTTAGAATAAGTGATGTAATTTACTCCATTTAACATGTTATGTTTTAATTGGAGACCTTACTATGCCCAACACTACTCCAAAAGCATGACATTGCACAGCGGTGCTACCTGCCACCCATGAGATTGCACAGCGGTGCTATCCACCACCCATAACATTGGACAGTGGTACTACCCGCCACCCATGACACTGCACAGCGGCACTACCTGCCACCCATGACATTGCACAGGTGCTACCTATGACATTGCCCAGTGCCATTCTCTACCACCTATGATGACATTGCACAGTGGCGCAACCTGTCACCCATGACATTGCACAATGCCATTCCCTGCCATCCATAACATTGCACAGTGGCGCTATCTGCCTGCCATGACATTGCACAGCGGTGCTACCTGCCAACCATGACATTGTACAGTGCCGTTCCCTGACACCCATGATATTATACAGCGGCACTACCTGCCACCAATGACACTGCACAGCGGCGCTACCTGCCAACCATAACATTGCAAAGTACCGTTCCTTGCCACCCATGACATTGCACAATGCCGTTCCCTGCCATCCATAACATTTCACAGTGGCGCTGTCTGCCTCCCATGACATTGCACAGTGCCGTTCCCTGCCACCCATAAATTGCACTATGGTGCTACCCGCCACCCATGACACTGCACAACGGCGATACCTGCTACTAGTGATGATAAAGCGTGTATTGTTAACCCTTTCGGCGAGCACGCTCGGGTGCTCGCCGAGTATTTTCGGCGTGCTTGGCATCTATGTTAGTGTTTCCGCGGCTGCATGTGTCACAGCTGTTAGACAGCTGTGACACGTGCAGGGATTGCCTGTTTGTTAGCGTGCTCGCCAAAAGGGTTAACAATAACGCTCGATCATCACTACCTGCCACCCATGTCCCTGCCACTCATAACATTTCACAGTGGCGCTACCTGCAACCCATGTCATTGCACAGTGCCGTTCCCTGCCACCCATGACATTGCACAGCAGCGATCCTTGCCACCCATGACATTGCGGTGCATACGCCACCCATGAGATTGAACATTGGTGCTACCTGCTACCCATGACATTTCATAGCAGCGATCCCTGTCACCCATGACATAGCACTGTGGTGATCCCTGTCGCCCATGACATAGCACTGTGGTGATCCCTGTCGCCCATGACATAGCACTGTGGTGATCCCTGTCACCCATGACATAGCACTGTGGTGATCCCTGTCGCCCATGACATAACACTGTGGTGATCCCTGTCGCCCATGACATAGCACTGTGGTGATCCCTGTCGCCCATGACATAGCACTGAGGTGATCCCTGTCACCCATGACATAGCACTGAGGTGATCCCTGTCACCCATGACATAGCACTGTGGTGATCCCTTTTTGCCCATGACATAGCACTGTGGTGATCCCTGTCGCCCATGACATAGCACTGTGGTGATCCCTGTCGCCCATGACATAGCACTGAGGTGATCCCTGTCACCCATGACATAGCACTGTGGTGATCCCTGTCACCCATGACATAGCACTGAGGTGATCCCTGTCACCCATGACATAGCACTGAGGTGATCCCTGTCGCCCATGACATAGCACTGAGGTGATCCCTGTCGCCCATGACATAGCACTGTGGTGATCCCTGTCGCCCATGACATTGCACTGTGGTGATTCCTGTCGCCCATGACATAGCACTGTGGTGATTCCTGTCGCCCATGACATAGCACTGTGGTGATTCCTGTCGCCCATGACATAGCACTGAGGTGATCCCTGTCACCCATGACATAGCACTGTGGTGAACCCTGTCGCCCATGACATAGCACTGTGGTGATCCCTGTCGCCCATGACATAGCACTGTGGTGATTCCTGTCGCCCATGACATAGCACTGTGGTGATTCCTGTCGCCCATGACATAGCACTGTGGTGATTCCTGTCGCCCATGACATAGCACTGAGGTGATCCCTGTCGCCCATGACATAGCACTGTGGTGATCCCTGTCGCCCATGACATAGCACTGTGGTGATCCCTGTCGCCCATGACATAGCACTGTGGTGATCCCTGTCACCCATGACATAGCACTGTGGTGATCCCTGTCGCCCATGACATAGCACTGTGGTGATCCCTGTCGCCCATGACATAGCACTGTGGTGATCCCTGTCGCCCATGACATAGCACTGTGGTGATCCCTGTCGCCCATGACATAGCACTGTGGTGATCCCTGTCGCCCATGACATAGCACTGTGGTGATCCCTGTCGCCCATGACATAGCACTGTGGTGATCCCTGTCGCCCATGACATAGCACTGTGGTGATCCCTGTCGCCCATGACATAGCACTGTGGTGATCCCTGTCGCCCATGACATACCACTGTGGTGATCCCTGCCGCCCATGACATACCACTGTGGTGATCCCTGTCGCCCATGACATAGCACTGTGGTGATCCCTGCCGCCCATGACATAGCACTGTGGTGATCCCTGCCGCCCATGACATAGCACTGTGGTGATCCCTGCCGCCCATGACATAGCACTGTGGTGATCCCTGCCGCCCATGACATTGCACTGTGGTGATCCCTGCCGCCCATGACATAGCACTGTGGTGATCCCTGCCGCCCATGACATAGCACTGTGGTGATCCCTGCCGCCCATGACATAGCACTGTGGTGATCCCTGCCGCCCATGACATAGCACTGTGGTGATCTCTGTCGCCCATGACATAGCACTGTGGTGATCTCTGTCGCCCATGACATACCACTGTGGTGATCCCTGCCGCCCATGACATGGCACTGTGGTTATACCTGTCGCCCATGACATAGCACTGTGGTGATCCCTGCCGCCCATGACATAGCACTGTGGTGATCCCTGCCGCCCATGACATAGCACTGTGGTGATCCCTGCCGCCCATGACATAGCACTGTGGTGATCCCTGCCGCCCATGACATTGCACTGTGGTGATCCCTGCCGCCCATGACATAGCACTGTGGTGATCCCTGCCGCCCATGACATAGCACTGTGGTGATCCCTGCCGCCCATGACATAGCACAGTGGTGATCCCTGCCGCCCATGACATAGCACTGTGGTGATCCCTGCCGCCCATGACATACCACTGTGGTGATCCCTGCCGCCCATGACATAGCACTGTGGTGATCCCTGTCGCCCATGACATTGCACAGTGGTGATCCCTGCCGCCCATGACATAACACTGTGGTGATCCCTGCCGCCCATGACATTGCACAGTGGTGATCCCTGCCGCCCATGACATAGCACTGTGGTGATCCCTGCCGCCCATGACATAGCACTGTGGTGATCTCTGTCGCCCCTGACATTGCACAGTGGCGATACCTGACACCCAGTTACAGTAAAGCAGGAAACTCCAGCAAAGTCACCTAGCCACCCAGCTTGGCAAGTGAAAACTTGACTGCTATACCATGTCTTTGTGATATGCCAATCGTTATCAATCGGGAAACAAAGGACAATACTTACTTTGTATGTCTCCCAATTTCTGAAGAAGTTGACTGACCCATCAACCCTTTTCTGGATGACTGTCCAGCCACCAGGGTCATGTCTTTGATCACACCATACTTGCATCAATCTGTTTGTGTTTTCTGGCTTTACCAAGTATATGCCGCTTGTGTCATGCCCATCTTCTAGCGCTTGCAGACAGTCTTTCCATGGACCTGGAGGAAACAGAAAATTTTCATTTGAAATACATAAATTATACACCACACATTTCAGTAGTATAATAAGTAATTGCAGAATTGTGTGTTCATATTTTTGCCCCAAAAACCAGAAAGATCTTACCATAACTTCGTTGTACTGGCCTTCAAGTGTATAGGGAGGGATAGATCTGTATCTAAGGGTTTGGATCGTGTTTATAGAATGGAGCCTGCGGAACATCCAACGCGTTAAGATCATTATGAAAGTCCCAGATGTATGTTGTTTTTGTTTTCTTTATTGGGGTGACTTAATCTAAAAATTAAGGTTTGCTTTTATTGATCGCAGAAGATTACACTTTAGGTTTGGTCTGTGGACAGTGGTAATTTTCTTTGTTTGAGAGTCACTTTAAGGGCCTGCTAGATGCTCAGGGATGCCATTCATGTGTGGAGAAGGTTATAGAGTGCTACTAATGTCAAGGGATTAGCTTTCATTTTTTCCAAGCATTTAGGTATCGCCAGCCTGACAATTTAGGTATAAGGTGCCTTTACACATGCTGTAGCTGAGATAGCTGTTGCCTAAACACCAGGCTGTTCTTCCTGTTCCTGTGTACACATACGCTCAGTTTATCCGATTGTGCGTGTGTTTTGAATAGAGAATATGCTGTAATTAAATACAGTATGAGTAAACGAACACAGCTGCAGAATTGATATTGTGTTATGCCTAATGCAGGGCTGAAGGTGATTAGCATGACATAAGGGGCTTTTCTGGTGTCTTTGAGATATTGTATCATGCTCCGCTCCATCAGGCTCTACACTAAGCATAATAGAGTGTTTCCATCTTACTAGCAATGTTCCATTGTTTGGCATAACATGTAGTTAGTTCGTTTTTTTTTATGGTTAGTTTTTTTTTTTTTACCTTCATCCTACCTGGTAACTAAATTTTGTGGAAATTTAGATTAAGCGCCAGGACAAACAAAACAAATTTCAGTTTAAATTTATGCGCTTAAAAACAAATGTGTCCATCCAGATCCCCGAGGATTATGAATAATCTGTTTTGCAGCAGATAATCTGCAAAAAAGTGTTTCCACTGTGGAAACCACTAATTTAATCTGCTTTGGTTTTTGTCCAGTGGGTGAGAAGTTTATCGTGGTTACTACATGTATAGAAGCTATATGGTCCAAGTCTGTGACTTGCGGCTTCCTAGGTAACAGAAAACAATACAACACAACACAACTATTCTATGAAAATTATTTCTTCTTTTCTTAGAATTACCTCCACGATGCTAATAGTTGGCACAACTTCAAAGCTTGTAGTACAGAGGGTGTAGTATATTGGCATTTTTGTTTGTCTAGACTAGAAAACACCCCCATTTGTATTCCCAATAGAGTCCCCCTTTCTCCCGAGATGAAAGAGCAACCAAGAAATTTACATCAATTATATTTTTAGAATATATACGACAGACTTAGTAAAATATAGAGAAAAAATATATTCCACATGATCTGGACTGATTAAATATTTATAAGCAAAACTTAATTTCTCGGCCTCTTCATAATGTCCATATGGATGCTTGAAATGGCTAATTATGTATTTTTCCAGTGAAAACCTTGCACTTCAGGAAACATCCAAATTTAATTAGAAACCACAATCCACCATAACAGACAACATTCCTAACTAAGACCAGGATGGCTGATCCAAACATTCAACATCTCGTCATTTTTTTTACTGATTAATTGTCCCCTCTGACGCAGATAAACCCTTGTAGATGAATGGTTATTGGAGCTTTCATTACAGAGCTATTTGCAACTTACACCACATTTTTCATACAAGAAGTTTACTGTATCTTCTGAAAATTTTGCAAATGCAGCATCAGGGTCCACACGCCTTCAGGGGGGCATGTGCACAGATCTGTATGGCCATACACACAGTAGCTTTGGCTTCATACTATGGACAGGCGGTCTGTATGGTGCCACAGCATAGCACCACATTATAGATGTTCCACTCTAGAAGGGGAACATGGTAGTACAGCAGCTAATGAAGCAAAACGTGTATTTTCTTTTTTTTTTCCTTCTCCATACCCCTCGTATGAAATTTGTGGCACATAGAGTTGCTGTAGGGTCCCATAAATCTCCACAATCCCTGTGCATTGACATCTTGAAACAGCTAAGCAAGTGGAATTAGTCTGTGGTTGTAATTTATATGGAACCTGTCACGTGTGGGCAGCATGTTATAGAGCGGCAGCATGTTGGAAATAAACTTTGCAAGTTGTACTAAATATTCATTTTTTTTCAGCTTACTCTGAGCTTAGGAGTCCAGCGGGCAGTCTTATCAGTGATTAGCAGCCTTCCTTGCAGAAGTGTGGCTGAAAAGAAAGTCAATTACTCATTAGAAGTACCCACTGGACTAAAGGCCCCGTCACACTTAGCGACGCTGCAACGATCCCGACAACGATACGACCTGTCAGGGATCGTTGCTGCGTCGCTATGTGGTCGCTGGTGAGCTGTCAAACAGGCAGGCTCACCAACGATCAGGGGAGCAGCGACATCGTGGAAAGAATCTTTCCACAATGTCCTGCTCCTGGTTACGAGCCTGCTGAAGCAGGAGCAGGCTGGTAACTATGGTAAACATCGGGTTACTAGGGGCACACGCGCTCCTAGTAACCCGTTGTTTATCATGGTTACCACTCTGCTACAGTGAGCGGGAGGTTACCGCTCACTTTAGCAGGCTCGTAACCATGATAAACAACGGGTTACTGGGTGCGCGTGTGCCCCTAGTAACCCGGTGTTTACCGTAGTTACCAGCGATGTGTGCTGACCAGCGGGAGAGCAACGACCAAAAAATGGTCCAGGACACTTTGCAGCGATCAGCGACCTCACAGCAGGGGCCTGATCGTTGCAAAGTGTCACACATAGCGACATCGCTGGTGAGGTCGCTGTTGCGTCACCAAAACCGTGACACAGCAGCGATCTCGCTAGCGATCTCTAGCGATCTCGCTATGTGAGACGGGGGCTTTATAAGCCCCAAATGAGCAGGAATTAAAATTAGTTGTATTTAAAGGGGTTTTCCCATGAACAAAGTACATTTTAATTAATAGATCTTGGAAAAAAATAAGTTCCACAATTGGATGTTTAAAAAAAAATGTTCTTGTGCTGAGATAATCTTATAAATGTGCCCCTGCTATGTACTATGTAATGGCTGTGTCTGACCGTGCAGGAACATGGTCTGAAATAGATAGAGAAACTTCGGCACTCCAATTGTAATGCAGTAAGTCTTTTATTGAGAAAACCCCATATGGCAGAGCAGAAGTCAAACAAGCCAACGTTTCGACCCTTATTGGTCTTTATCAAGGTACTTCTGCTTGAGTGGGGTGCCTTCAGGATGGCCGTGGCAGTATGTGATGCTGTAATTGGCTTGTTTTATTTCTGCTCTGCCATATGGGGTTTTCTCAATAAAAGACTTACGGCATTACAGTTGGAGTGCCAAAGTTTCTCTATCTGTTTTGGAACCTGTTTCTTCAGAGCATCCGACCATTACAGAGAGCGACCCCCCATTTGAATTTACAGGAACATGGTCTGATCATACCACATCTCCTGGGCAGGGGAGCAAGCAAAAGAGTATACGGATATTACAGCGGGGGATCACAGCTGATTCTTCTTGAGGCAAAACATTTCACTGCTTGTTTTTAAGCAATGTTTTGCCTTAAAGAAAGAATCATTTGCAATCACCTGCTGTAATGTCTGTATACTCTCTTTTGCTTTTTTCCTGCCCAGGAGCTGTGGTATGGTCATTCCTTGTTCCTGTATGGTCAGACACTGCCGTTACACAACACGTCGCAGGGGCATATTTATAAGATTATCTCAGCACAGGAAGATTTTTTTTAAACACATCCAATTGTGGAAGTTATTATTATTTAAAGATCTATTAATTAAAATTAACTTTGTTTGTGAGAAATCCCCTTACTCCATAATACATTAATCTGTTCAGCTGCTCCTGCTCATGAACATGCTGCTCACAGATTGGATTGCATGCTCAATGTAACAGGTTCCTTTTAACACTGAAAGTCGGGAAACTGGAAATTATGAATTACTAATACTTTAAATGCTATGTTGAATAATCTTAACCTTCTTGGCTTAATACTCTGTCCCCCAACAAAAATCCATGTCCTGAGATCAGGGCTGTGAAAACCCAAGAGTGGGCATCTGCAGAGCATCATCTTGAATGGAGATTAGGTGTGCATGCTTGGCCTTCGCTCCGTTCACTGCCTATGGGACTTTCAAAAATAGCAGGGTGCACGCACACCTCATCTCCATTCAAGACAGGGTTTTGCAAAGCCCTGTTCACAGGGTCACTGAAATTGCAACACTAAGAGGGGAAAAGTGTTGGAATTATGTAAATCACAGGATTGATAAGCATAGCAGTGCTATGCAAAGGATGAAAATATAGAGACAAAATGTAAAAAAACATAGTGAATTATTTAACACAACACCACCAGGCCGCATATTGTTTGTGCTCCTGTGAGCAGCTTGCGTGGTCTTAACATGCTACTATGGCTGCAGCGTCTCTGGACTTGTCTCATGTCGAGCACATCTGGGACATTATTGGTTGGAAATTGCACAGGAGCGATTTGTCTAAGTGCATTCAGTGCAGGCAGAACAATCCTCAGATGACCATTAATAACTCCATTGATAGCAACCAAGGAGTGTAAGTGCAGGGATTTTTTTGCACATGGCGCTCACAGTCCAGACTGAATTAATCCAGATGTGTTGAAAATTTTGTCTGTGTTTTCATTATTTGCAGGTCATTAACATGTCTATCCATCTCGTTATTTCCATAATTCCATCACTTTTGCTTCTTGGTGTTGCAAATTGTATGCATGTGGATGTGTGTATATATAATATATTATATACTGTGTGTGTATATATAGTAGCTAAGCCAGGTAGGCTATGGTTAAATCCTAGCAATACAGGTTCTGGCTAGACCTGCATATAATCAGGCTAGCTGTTCTTCTTAGTCAGCTGAGGGAAGCTGACCAGGCTGGATGTGTCTTGGAGCTAAAGAGAGAGACAGGCAAGAAATCCCTCTCTGAGAAGAGTCTGCACAGGCCGTATCAGTGGTTGCCATGGGCAATAACTGTTTTGTGTGACTGTACTGGGGCTAGCTCCACCGTGTATGAGTAGGCAGGGTCTGTTCTGTTTAGTTAGCGTTAGTTATATATACATATCTACATGCGTACAAAATGCAACACCAAGAAAGAAAAGTGATGGAATTATGGAAATCATTGGATGGATAGACATGTTGCTGATCTGGTATATATATAGCCATTAGCATGAAGTTCCTGTGAGTCCCTTCTGATAAGGTCACCACCACTTGGCTAATTCTCACATCCTGTTTACTCTGGATAAAAGAAGTTGAGGAAATCGAATACACAAGAACTAATATGAGCTCTAAACACAGTAACTAGGCTGGAAATCTATTTTCTGTCATCTAAACGAAATCGCTTTGTTCTTAATTAGTCTTTGTGACGTTATTCTTGTCAGTAGTTCAGCCGTGTAACTGCACAAACCCTCATACAAGCAGTCTGTGTGCCGAGGAGGTGAGATCAGATTTTGGTGGCAGATGTAAGGAATGTAAACTCTTTGCAGTTTCTTTGTGAAGATACTTTAGTGCGTTATGACATATCAGAGGGTATTTTACCTTGGAAGAGACAACATACTCCTATATTTTGCTGCTGGATCACTGCTATATATATACATATTAATAATTGCTGCATCATATTTTGGTAAAGTTTTGCCAAGTTTCAGCATGAAGTTATCACTGAGTCTTAGTAAGAAGTTTAAATAATCAGTCTGATTAAAACTAAGTTAGCACCACAGAGAAATCTGTTGATGATGTTCCTATTGCTGCAGCTATAATATTAAATTATGTTCGTGTGGGATTTGCTTTTTGCTACATGACATTCATCAAAAATTGAAGGCTTGCAGCAGATCTGCAGAGCAATTAGCCCCATAAATAGGGTACTTAATGTCCCTGAAAGAAAAACTCACAAGAAGTTTTTGTAGTCTCTGGGGGTGTGTAAGCTGCCCAAAATGGCTCTAGTCATTCCTGTACATTCAGAGGTGTGACCATAGGACCCCATCACAAAACTTAGAATGAGGTCCCTCTCCGTCATTATCCGCTTCAGAAGCAAGTGTATTCAAGACATGAGAGGTTCTCCTTTCCTTCATTCCCTAGTACTCTACACCTGGGAAAAGTGGCTTAGTGGGCAACATAGTGCTGGGACCATGGGTTCAGATCCAAACAGGGTCCCTTAGACATGTTTGTTCTTCCTTTGCTCAGGATGGTTTTTGCTCATAGTCTACAAAACCTACTAATGAGATAAGGCTAGCATGTTTGATGTAGGGAATTCTTAGTTTGTGAGACCTATTCAGGTTTAATTTATAGGCGCAAAACAATGATGGATACCAGCGGTGCCTAATGGATCCCATTGACTATAATGGCATACATCGGGCTATTACCACAGCATGATGCACTATTTTATCTAGCGTTTTTACCCTGAACTAAAAGGCGCCTCCAGTGCAGATGTTAACATTGTCGAAAAGCCTTTTCCAAGACTTAAATGTATTTATAATATAAAGACCCTAAAGTAGTATTTATTTATATATAAAACCACCACTTAAAGATGTTATCATTCTTCATCCAGCCCTATGCACTTCGTCAGGGTTGGCATGTTTCCATTGTGAGCCTGCAGGAAGGAAATAATGAAGGTTAAGGGTCACCTGCCAAAAAAAGGATATATTTTCTAAAGAGGTATATTGTACACAATGCATTCATTTACTCATTCTTAAAAAGTTGACATTTTTAAAAGGAGTAATATATTCAAGATGTCCAAAACTCTATCTGCCTTTATGGTTCGGAGTCCTTTAAATCCAGGCCAACTGCCATATGTATCGCCTGCAGTTAATTTCTACATCTTTTCTTATAAATTATTATTAATGCCTTTCTTTCTTTCCTGTATTGCCCCATATTTCATTGTCGGGCTACTAATGCTTGTACTAAAATTTGCCATAAAATATTTCTTGTCTCAGCTTGTTGCAACCTGAACGGCGGCCTCCTTCCAGTTCATGTAGGTTTTATACGACAGCGTAGTCGTCTAAGTGTTTAACAGAAAATTGGCTCCTTAATCTTGTCCCTGCCGGACAACCCTCTGTTCACTAATACGTGCAGGAAATTCATAGCACCATTCTGGCTCCGGGCCCCTGAGCTGCCGCTTGGCAGATTGAGTTATATAATCTGCCCTTCCTCGCTCATTCTGTCCATGGGTGATGTCCCAAAACAGAGCTCAATAGAACAGCATGGAGCCTGTGTCTGGAATGAATTTCCAGCGGCTGAGTGAAACAGAACTAATGTGTTCTGCTCGCTGGTGAGAACAGTACAGTAAATTGTCAATTTCGGTACAATTTGGAGTTATATCATTCTGTGTGTGTATTATTAAACTGCCTACAAATCAGCACAATCTATATAGATATATATAATGCTGTGTGCACAGGACATCGACCTATTGTAAAAAATATTAATAATAATGTTTTCTCTGTGTAGGATGCAAAGCCTTAGTAATAATGTCCCACAAAACACCTGTCTGAGACTTTTCGTCTTCCACTTTCCCCTTTGTGTAGTGGAAAGTGAAAATTGCTCTGGGTATCACTGTACAAATCCACTCCGCAGGTCCAGCTGTAGGAGAAAAGGATAAATCCCACCAAAGATGAATTTTCTCACTTTGTAAGGGTCCATTGTGAGATGGAACTAGAATTCATAAGGGCCTTGTGCCAAAAAGGAAAACAGCTAGTATGAAACGGTCATCATGGATCTCCTCTCTATCAAATCCTTATACGATGAATTGTAATTCATTCATAATTATGAGCTGTTCTGCTTCCTTTTGTCATTTTATTTCTGGTGGTGGTGGACCTACGGACCTAATTTGCCTATATGGCTGCCCGCCCCTCGGTCCATCTGCTTTGAAACTCCACCAGTTCTTAACTACAAAGATGCCTATAAACATTAGATATAGCCAGCCAAACCCATTTTGGTGGGACCGCCTGACCAGCTAATGTGTATGGAGGCCTCCTCTTACTGGCAGTGGCTTATTCCCCCTTCCTCATTGATAACACATAAGACCTGCAGCTGAATGGAGAAGTCTGGAGGAACAGTTAGCTGCCAGTGGCCAACTACAATGATGAATGGTCACCTTAAAGAGTTGGTGCCAAGTTGGTAACTTATTAAATATCCATAGGATTAGTGATAACTTACGGATTGCTGGAAATCTGACAGCTAGGACCTCTCATTGAGCCTAAGAATGAAGGTTCTGAATAGAGAAAAAGTTGAATGTTCGCCCCACCGCTCCATTCTTGGTCTATGGGACTGCCAGAGGTAGCACTTTTAGTCCCATGGAGGATGAATGAAGTGGTAATAGTAGTACGCATGCTCAAACACCTCCTCGAGTTAGACATCACCTTTCTCAGAATCGGTGGGGATCCCAGTGGTTGGACCGCCAGCAATCAGTAAGTTATCACTTATCCTATGGATACTTGGATAACTTGTTACAGTCTTTGATAGTCTCTGTATTAGGTTCCCACAGAAAAGCACACGGGGGTGTAGCAGGCTCCTAGACCCACGCAAGTGTAAGGCTAAAAGGAAATACCCATAACACGCATGCACACAGCCACATAAACATTGTGCTCTTTTTCTGATATGATGTATTAGAGGATGACTAGGTAGTGAGAAATCATTGGTTTTGCTGCCATCGAAGCTTGGAATTAAGGCTTTGCTTTTGTGTTTCAGCCACGTGTTTACAATATTCCCTCTTGGCCACATCTACGGCTACTTCATTTTTATGTATTTTGGCTGGGTATATGTTCTTATAACACCTTGCTGTGTGGTCCCGGCCGGAGGTCATTGTTTTGGGTGCGGAATGAAATATTTTGAGTTTCTATAGACATAGCACAATAAATAAATGCCACCGAACCATGGAAAGTGAGTGTAACTCGCACAGAGGTTTGTACAGCCAGGTTACATTATTATTACTGGAAATCATGAGCGTTAAGAGCTCAGCTATTATCTGTTAGAAAAACATTCAGTTTTTTAGTGGTTTTGTTTGGAAAATTACCATTTCTACCCCAGAATTTCACATGCTGATAATGTTTATGTTGGTTTGATGTGTAAGTTATGTTGCACCGCTATATAATGTCTTTCATACCTGCAGCATGTGAGGTGTCTATGAAGACGAGGTTCGTCTATTGTTTAATTCAATTTAATGTCTGTTTTATTAAACGTGAATTGTAATTCCAGTTATAACCAAATGGGCACAAAACTGCATCTGACACCCATTGACTTATTATAGTGTCAATTGGGTTCAGGCAATGTGTTCATCAATATCTGGAAAAATAATGCTGCAGTCAATGCAGGGTTTTTTTCTGCAAAGGGATACGCTATGTGAACCGAGCCTTACTCCGGCGTTAAGCACCCCTATGTAATGGACTAAGTCTGGTATTACAGCATTCACTGAAATGAGACTGAGCTACAACACCAGACTCGACCCATGGAGAAGAGTTGCGCTGTCTTTGGAAGGAGTCTTTGTTAGTGCATCACTGTAAGCGGGACTTTAACTGGTCGTTGGCCGATTGCTTTCCTTCATATGCCATGAAAATTGGGTAATTTGGGCTGGTAGGAGAAGAGTTGTGGGAATATTTCAGTTAGTATTCTCCTGTCCAAGCCCTAAGCACTAGGTGAGGCGGTCTGGGAGCTCTTGAAATTCCCTTTGCTGTGTCTGACTGTGCAGGAACATGGTGTGATCATACCAATTGTGGAACTTATTATTATTCAAATATCTACTAATTAAAATTAATTATGTTCGTGGGAAAACCCTTTAAGGCAGGTAGACATTGGATATTCTTTTTTTTTCTGCTGTATTGTATAGCACAACAGATTACTCTATTCTTTCTGAAGGCATCTAGTAAAAATGTATACTGTAAAATGGGAGCCTATAAGCTTTAAATGTCAATATATTTCTGCAAAGCTCAGCAGGAAAAGACCCTAACTACCAGGGGATAGCTATCATTTGTGAATCTTCTAGCTCTTATATTATGATCTGGATTATTTCTCTTCCCTGTACCGAAGATTTGGCCATTAACAATATTGTGAATGAAGTTTGCCAAGCTTTCGTCTAGGTTTTCACTGTGCTTAAAGCTTTAAAGACTTTTTAGTGTGCTGATTGACAGCTCTGCTTGACCTTGACTTTTATCTAGAAGCTGTAGGAAATTTTAACATGGGCCCTAGTGACAAACACCGTGGCCCCCCGTGGTAGGTCAACTCCTTCAATCTTCTGAAGCCTGGTGGGTCAATTTTCCCTTCCTGCCAAACTCTCCTTCCCCTGGGGTTCCTTGCAGCCCACGATAATTATGATAACTTCTTATACTGTGGATTAAGAAAACAAAGAATTGTAACAGTGATCTGAGGTCCGCAAACTTGGCTGGTTCAGGAGAGAGCCTAGGAGTTTCTGGTAATCTTCTTAGTCCCTGGAGTTCAGAAGCACTGCAGCTGAGGTCAGTCCACGTGGACTAATATCTTCACGCCAAAGGCATCCGGTAATTGCACTGGAAATGGAAAAAGCGCTGGAACTGCACACAAACCTCTGCAATTTATACAAGGCTTATTGCCGGGATCTCCATGTACGTCAGCTGCATAAAGATCCTTCAGGGGGTATTTTTTTGGATGAGGAAGGGATTAGTCTGCTGTGGAAAGTATGTCCTCATTGTCTGACTTCATTCGGTGCTTTATTCAGTTTCATTGCCTATATGAAATGCATCCAGAGCCCGAACAGCAAACAAGAAGGGATAAATCTAAAAACCTGGAAGTCTGTTCACTTAGCGACATCATTGCTCTGTGTATTTATTTTTTGTTTAAATCCTTATGGTGCACTCTCCCAACGCGACATTTTTGTAGAGTGCGCCAGGTGGATCGTTAGTGCAGATTCCTAATACAATTTACATGTCTTTAAATTAGCTTTAATTCACCAAATAAGGCCCTCTTCACATGTCCATATAAAACACGTACGTGAAAAACTGGTACCGGTGTCATCAGTGTTTTGCATCAGTGTCCGTTTTTACCATCAGTGTTTTTCCGGTATGGATACATAAATAAATTACAAGGCTTCTCCTATCCTTTGCAATGTTAAACATGGACAGCAGACGGATGGTACACTGATGCTATACGTGTTTTTCACTGACCCATAGACGTGTATTAGCCCTTGTCATCCGTGCTACCGGAAAAAAAACGTCTGTCTCCATGTGTTTTGCACGGACACACGGTCCGTGTAAAAAACAAAACAAACAAAAAACAACGGAATTGTGCATAGAACCATAGATTATAATGGGTACATGTGGTATCCATGAAAAAAATTGGATTCCACACATACTGGAAACACGGACATGTGAAGGAGGCCTAAGGGTGTTTTTTTTTTTGTTTATCCAACTACCTTAGATTTTCCATGATCTCAAGAATCCGCTGCATGGGTCTGAAGATACTAACATGTTTTATGGGATGTGATTGAGAGAAGGCATAGTGGTCTGATCCTATACAACCATGCCTTCTAGTCGGGCTACTATGTGAAAAAAACAAACAAGAAAAGCAGAATTAAATTGTTTATCTTCCTGGAAAATAATATCCTTTTAGAGAAATCATTTAGAAGAAGTCACCTCACCAGTCAAGCATCTGCATCTATTAACCCAACTTCCACTTGCTTTCATTGGGCAACATGTAATGCTTAATTTCACCTGCAGTGGGCAGTGCGGGGAAAGTGAACACTTGCTGTCAGGTTCAGATCCAAGTATCAGAATTTGTGATCAGCTTATAGAGGGACCCTGATAACAAAAGTGGGTGATCCAAGACATAAATCTGCCCATATAGTCTCAGTAATCATACATAGTGACAGTAGGGAACATGCACTATAACTTTACATGAAGCCACCAGTCAATTATTATTGATTTTATAACATGGGTCCCTGTATAAAATCAACGTCAGCTCCATGGGATTTTTGCTCAAAACTTATATGGAGCTCATTTCTTTGCCTTACGTATTTGGCTCATATATATACGTTCCTACTGATGGTTCCTCACATCACATGCAAAGTCTACAATATTCCATATTAAAATCTGCTCTTCGTTTAATCTTTTTTCCAAACACCAATATTTTTTTTGCCAGTGCGCTTGGACTTAGTTCAGAGGTTGGCAATTGTCTGAGACTTTAATTATGTGTTCTAATTAATTTCACTTTCCAGTGAGCCTGTTGTAAGCAAAGTCTGTCCTCTCACTAAACTCAGACAGATGCTTTCCTAAATATTCCCTTTTAATGATAATGGAAAAAAAATTATACCCAAAATATGAAGTGGAATCTCACAAGAAGTAAAAAAAAATCTGCAATGTTTCCATCTGCCAATAAGTATTTACCAACTTTTTCTCCAATTATAGGCTGCAATATAAAATATGTGGAAATCATTTAGTAACTCGTAAAGGGTGTCTCCTACCCGCACAGGAGCTTTTCTATGGGATACTTAGTAGTATGATCTTTATTAGGCAAATAGACCCATTTAGGACTATTTTTATCCTCAATCCATACATTTTTTTGTCTGTTATAGCTTTAAAGCATTGTTTGCACCAATATCGTTCATTTTGCAGACAGAAAACGCTCATTGAGTGATTTAAAATAGTGATGCATCTATGTGTGATCCATATTGTACTGTAATGTATCCAAACACTTAATAATTAACCGAGGGAGGTGAAAAGAAAGATTTAAAAACAAAAAACCCCGTATTCAGCATCCAGACCGGCTCCACTCCTTCATATTCAGCGCTGCCCCCCCCCCCTAGTTTTCTTGGCAGTGTTTCTTCTGTACAGATGACAAAATGTGAACGTTGCAACCGATCAGTGGAGGTGCGGCACTGAGTACTGAGAAGTGTCGCCGGTCTAGAAGGTGATAATGGACTCAGGGAGGTGGGAAAAAAGACTCATCCTCAACCCCTTTAATACATCTATTGTAGTTCAATTTCCTCCTGTAGTAGAAGACATTTTTAAGTGTACATCCAACATCTTCTACATACATGAAACTCATCCACAGCCGCGTTCTCCAGCCGTTTACGTTGGCTTTTTCCTTTTCGTTTTTGCTTTTGGGATTAGCGCAGCGCCCTATATTATTCCATACTGTGATAGCCAGTAAAAAAAAGTGTATACCACTCTGGATAGGTTAATGGATATTAGGGGTTTTACAGTGGAGTACCGTGTGTGATGGATCCCACTTTATAGGTTCCTTCACCACCTTAAGTTAAATCTATAGATTACCCAGCGTATGTGTTTAGCATAAGAAAAAAACTCAGTCAGAAAAGAGCCTAACATTACTCAAAAGTGATAATCAGGCTGTCGAGCCAATATGGGTTATATCCCATTCTTATCTGCAGCCAGGCCATACACCCACCAAGAAACCAGAAGAGTTGTAGTCACTTGTAGGACAGAGTTATAGATCGTTTCCTTACCATGGCATCTATATTTGCATAAATTCAGAAAATTTATATATGAATATTATTTTCCACAGAATTATATATTTTACAAGCTTAGCAAAAATACTTACACTTTATTTTTTTTGTTGCAAAATAGAAAGGCTGCATGCTATAGAAAGCAGAGGAGATCAGTTCGTATGTAAATGTTACTGCAGCCATCTGAGAATGACTGTTTGTTTATATCGACAAAAAAATAGTTAAAGGAAGCTTAGCACATGACCTTAACCCCCATTATACTCCACTCACCTGAAGGTTTGTCTGTAGACGTAGGTATACTGGTGACTACTGGCATAGTAGGCAGGGGTGGTGGGAGAACTTTTAGGTTTTGGTCTCCCTGTATCTCATTGGTGGATATTTGGTTTATGCGGTTATAGTTGGGCGGCTGTAGCACTCTGTTCGGCTGCTGGGGTGGCTGTGGTATTGGCCTTGACTGTGGCACCTTTTGGCATTGTTCTTCAAGCTGTGCAATCACTATAGACTGGTTACTTGCTAAAGAGGCTAAATGCTGGTACTTGTGTTCTAGGTCCTTGTACTTATTTGTGAGTTGTAACATTTCTGCTGTTTGGTTTAAGACCTTGTTTTCTAGCTGCGAGAGTTCCAGCGCGTTGTCCCTTTTCCTAATTATTTCATGCAGCAGCTGCATGTACAGCTGGGTCACTCTGGAGTTCATATTTCGACTCTCTTTCCGCAAGAGTTTGACCTCATTGACAATGCCCCCGTCCACCTCTACCAGCTGTTGCAAAGTTTCAATCTGTCTCTTCTGCTTGACAAGTTCAGTATTTAGCAGTTCTATCTCATGTTTCTGCACCCGGCTCTCAAACACTGTCTCCTGCTCCTTTGAGTTGACACAAATGGCCCCAGTGACTTTTTGCTGGGGCACAATGAAAGTGTAGCTGCACTTGTCTGATGATTCTGTCGATCGCCTCTCTCTGTTCATGTAAATGAATTCTTGCTCGGCGCCATCACTGTTCTGAAATTCTTGAGTGCTGCCGCCATAAGTCTCCCCCACAATGACAAGGAGTAACAAAGCGACAACTGTCAGAGATGTCATTGTGCTTCAGTTTATAAGTGAAAATGCCAAACAACGGAATAATCGTCCTCTTCTCAGTCCTGTAAAGGAAATTGCAAATATTAAAATAAATGCTGCAAGTTACGTTTGTTCCAACATACAAGTTACGGATAAGGGGTACCGTGCCATACACGGAAGCCATGTGGTTGCAAGGAGGTTCTTGGAGAAAGAAGGGAAAAATCAGGAGGGTCCAATCGCCTTTACTACTGGTTGGTATAACTATGATCCAGTACAAGCCACCCACTAAAGAAACTGCTTTGATACCCAACGAGTAGTGGAGGACAGGCCAAGAGTCATGGAGGGAGAATCCGAACAAAATAAATGACATATGAGAAAGCACCCTAACTCCATAAACAGCATGTGTTTCCTATTCTTGGCACTCAGTAACATTTACTAATAAAGTTTTACTTTACAATTAATTCCTTCGGTTTTGTGGCTTTTAAATGGCACAATATGTCCTCTCCTATGTTCTATCATTTTAGTTAATAGGAAGCTGTGTCATGCGGGTGTAAACAATACACAGTTTAGCACATTAAACCACAGGTCGCTACTCATAAGAAGAAACTTCACAAGTGACGTGGAGACGTCCACCATTATAAAAAAGGGGACGAGATATTAATAGTATAAAGAAATTGACTTGACGTGAAACCCTGCATTGTGCTATAGTAATGATAGCATTCAGGGCATCAGAAAATCTTATATTCATCCCCACTGAATAGGCCTTTTCTTTACTCAGTCAATGTTAAAGGGATGGTAGCACTTATTTTCTGAAAATAGAAGTGTCATAAAACTCTCCATGCTGACTATAATATTCCGTCTGCCATTTCTGGAAAATTCTTCATTCCAAAGTTATTGCAGTTCAAAGATCAATATTTAGTCTGAATTTGAGATCATGGTCACATTGTTGTTTATGGGAGACAGCACATCTAGTGGTCATGGTTGTTAGTGCAAATGTCTTTAATTTTGCAATAAAATTGCAAGAAGGCACTCATTATATAAGGAGATGGCTTAGAAAATTGTACGTAAGTGGAATTGAGCTCTTGGAAATCACTACACTAAGACCTTTACAGTGTGAGAAATTTTCATTGAATTCACCAATAAAGCGTCCAACTGCGTTTATTTATTGGTGTCAGTGTGGTGCTACTTTACTGAGCTCTGTGTAAAATAACATGGGTACAAAGCAGCCATTCTTCCCATTAGCAGAAAAAGAGCGTCTATTATTTTTGGAAACCGTTTGCCTCAATGAAATCTTTACAGTCAAGCGCTGGGTTGGAAGGTTGCTAACCTCGTCATAGTAAATCATTTTGCTTCAATTGATTGATTATTTTTTTGTCTTCTTTAAGAAGTCCTGGATTAAACACCCCCTCCGATGTACACAGTAAGGTATTGCCGCAGGCACGAATGGTGAACGCATTTGAAGTCTGATGGAGTTTTTTTGACGTGCTGGTGCCGTCTGGGTCTGATTTGGGTTACGAGCCCTCTGGCAGTGGAATGATTTCCATTTACCAGCCTTGACCGGCCACTTACTGTAAATTCCACAAACTGCAAGACGGGAAAAGGGATAACTCGGAGTTCGTTGTGGGCTTGTGGTTGTCTAGGAAATCTCTCTTCACAGGAGGTTCTGTGTAACTTAATTACTAAACATATTGCATTTACCTTTTTTGGAGCCGAGCAAGTGCTCAAAATGTAGAAAATCATACTAAACTTGAACTACTTATTATTTCTTGTTATTTTAAAGAGACCCTATTAAAAAAAAGCAAAAGAGATGGCTAAAGTAAAGTGTATACTTTCTCTGTGCGGTTGAAATTAACATGACAGTCGCTGCTGCCAACTATAAATACATGTATGTGAAGGCTTCCAGAATTTTACCATTTTCTAAAAAGTAATTGGCTACTTTCTCTTTTTGTTCACTGTACCAAATACTGAAGCAGTTCCCAGTTTGGGAAGAACTAAGAATGATGTTCATCCTGATACCCCTGGTTTGTGAATTTGATAAGTACAATTCTGCCTGACAACCCCTTTTCACTCAAAGCTGACTGGTTCGGTTTCGGGGAAGCATTCTCTAACCTGCCATGTAAACTGCAGCATTTATGGTGACAGTTAAAATGACGAGTTTGCTCATAGAGTGTGGTCTTGTACAAGGGAACGCATTTATTAGATTGATGTACTCTAAGACAGATGTCTTTTTAAGAGAACCCCTCTAATTAAACAGAACATTAGAAAGAGGAATGTAGAGGCCCATGCACATAAAAAATGTCAACCAAAACCCATCAATTTCAATAAACATGGCAGACTAGCTTATATTTATAGGGTCTGCTAAGTCTTTCTTGACAGATAGTGTTGGAATAAGGAAGAATCCGACATGTTATTTTGTAGTTTACTTTAACCTAAAATGACATTTTCAGGTCAAAAATTACTCAAGTGCCAGCCACTTTCTTCTGTTTAATTCTCTGTATATTGCCTGTTGTCAAGTATCATCCCTCTGTATCAGTAGAGGCTGATTGTAGGAGTTAGGGGTGGGTCTTTGTCTCTCTACAAAAAGTGGGATCGGTCTTTGTCTCTCTACTGAAAGTAGGGGCGGATCTTTGTCTCTGTAGGTAGTGGGGGCTGGTCTTTGTCTCTGTAGGTAGTGGGGGCAGGTCTTTGTCTCTGTAGGTAGTGGGGGCGGGTCTTTGTCTCTGTGGGTAGTGGGGGCGGGTCTTTGTCTCTGTAGGTAGTGGGGGCAGGTCTTTGTCTCTGTAGGTAGTGGGGGCGGGTCTTTGTCTCTGTAGGTAGTGGGGGCAGGTCTTTGTCTCTGTAGGTAGTGGGGGCGGGTCTTTGTCTCTGTAGGTAGTGGGGGCGGGTCTTTGTCTCTGTAGGAAGTGGGGGCGGGTCTTTGTCTCTGTAGGTAGTGGGGGCAGGTCTTTGTCTCTGTAGGTAGTGGGGGCGGGTCTTTGTCTCTGTAGGTAGTGGGGGCAGGTCTTTGTCTCTGTAGGTAGTGGGGGCAGGTCTTTGTCTCTGTAGGTAGTGGGGGCAGGTCTTTGTCTCTGTAGGTAGTGGGGGCGGGTCTTTGTCTCTGTAGGTAGTGGGGGCGGGTCTTTGTCTCTGTAGGTAGTGGGGGCGGGTCTTTGTCTCTGTAGGTAGTGGGGGCGGGTCTTTGTCTCTGTAGGTAGTGGGGGCGGGTCTTTGTCTCTGTAGGAAGGGGGGGCGGGTCTTTGTCTCTATACAGCAAGTGGGGGCGGGTCTTTGTTTCTCTACAGAAAGTGGGGGTTGGTTTTTGTCTCTCTACAGGAAGTAATGACGGATCTTTATCTCTACAGGAAGTGTGGGCAGGTTTTTGTCTATACAGGAAGTAGAAAGTGTGGGCGACTCTCTCTCCCTGCTCTTGCTTTTCAGTCAATATGAATTTGGGCAGAGAAGCGGGCTTTTTGTGTGTTCAAATCTTTTGACAGTGGCATAAACAGTGCGTACAGGGAAGTTATGGAATTAAAGTTTCTGCTTCTATAGTGGACCTTGGGCCCGAGGGCCATTTACGGCCTGCGATGACCTTTTTTTCGGCCCCCCCTGGGCAGATTCTTGGGGACCACAGTGCTTAGGCCGGCAGCTGTGTTTTGATTGCCACCAGCCTTTCAATTTCTTCTTGCTCTATGAGCACAGGCATGCAGTGTTCGTTACTGCATGCTGAGGAGCGTGCATTGAAAGATTACGCCCTGACACCAGTGCAAGCGGCAAGACTTACTTTGTGGGCGGAGTTAGCGAACAATTTGTACGCCCCCCCGAAGGATGGTATAAATATCCAAATGGCTCTTGACAAAAAGAAGGTTCACCCCTGATGTAAAAGAACTGTTGGCTCAAAAAGCAGTGCTCAGTAACTAGGCTCATAGCCAGTGTTCAAGAGTTTTTCACTCGAAACGCATATGACATTTTTTATACATACCACCCTATAATATATGCTTTGTCGTCTGAGATGTCCATTTTTTGTCTTTTCTGCAAGTTTTTAAAAGGATTTGCCAATAAAGATTGTTGAATTTTAATTAATTGCCCGGTGTGCTGAGCCAGATCCATCTTCACTTCCTCATGTGGTTTACTAAGCACAATCCTGCTGACAGGTGTGCTTTAAGGACACGGCCCCACGATCAGTATTTGGTCAGTATTTTTTCACAGGAGTGGGAGCCAATACCAGGAGTGGGTGATAAATGCAGAATTGGTGACTTGTTTCTATTATACCTTTTCTCTGATTGTTCCTCACCTGGTTTTGGATCCCACTCATGAGAAAAAATACTGACCAAATGCTGATAGTGGGACTGTGGCCTAACTCTGTATCTCATGGGCAAATTATCTTCAAGTCAAGTTTATAGTAGTTTTTTTAATTGATGCAGAAGGAAAAAATATAAACTATATTTTGTGGAAAGAATTTCAGGTAACCGAAAACTACATTTCTTGGTTAGGGAGAGCCTCCATAGATAGTCACATCGGCTGACTTTTAAAGTGCAATCCTTTACCCCATACCCCTGAACTCACCGTTAGTTGTATAGGAGTAAAACAGCACATACATAAGGGATCTGAACATAGGAAGGTTCCAAGTCTCCGTCCATTAACGAGGTGATATAAAATGTTGGTGATGTTTTGGAACAAGATATGCCAAAGGTGGAGTGATGCTGTCACTCTTGGACCAGAAGTCCCAGGTGACTGACACTTAAAGGTCTTTGATCCTGGGCTGAAGGGAGATTTACAGCAATTAAGTAGATGCAGTTCCAGTCATAGCTTAAGTGAGTTTAGCACTATAGCATCCCACAAAAAGCAAACAGCCAGCGGGCGTTACTGTATATGGGGGTCTCTGCTGGGACTTCTTACCCTAATGCAACAGAGTGCTTTTCATTTCCGTTGGTTGGCAGCCGCCCAGCTACATGGCTCGTGTTATTAATGACATTAAGATCTATAACGCTTTTAATACTCTCCTGGCTGGTGACATAACACATTCTTGCTGGCTGTGAGTTATAGGTTTCCATGCCCAAAATCTTTTATATAGGGAGAACACAGAATGAACATGAGAAATTGAGCCAGAAATGATCATATATTTCCATTGTATTAAGGTTACATCTATTATATAGTACCAAATGTAATCTGTTTTTGCTTTTTATAAGCTTTTTCTGCAGCCACTAGAGGGAGCTTAGGAGCATTTGTGTTCTTATTATTGAGCTCAATGTATGTAGTAAGCTCAGAAGCTCCCTCTAATGGTGGCAGAAATGACTGGTGTTCTACAGGATAAAAATTGAGCTGCATCTGCTATAAGGCAAAGTGCCCACGATGCAGAAATGCTGCCGATTTTTTCTGCATCTCCTTGGCAGGAAAAACGCATGCGGATTTTACATGCGTTTTTCCTGCCAGGTAGAAGTGTTTGTCAAGCGTTTTTGCATGCATTTTCGCATGTTGGTTATCAAGCGCTTTTCCTAGTGATTTTAGCATCACTTGGAAAAGTGCTTGACAATTTGGTCACACTATATAAATCCATGCAACTGGCATGGATTTATATAGTGTGACCAAGTTAATAGTTAAAAAAAGAATAAAAATGGTAAAAAAAACACATGATACTCACCTTATGATGGCTCCCGGTCTTCTCTCCAGTGCGTCCGGTGTCTTGGGCGGCTCGCGGTGGTGCAAAAGGACCTTCCATGACATCATTTAGTCATGTGACAGGTCACGCGACCGCCGACGTCAGCGGTCGCGTGACCTATCACATGACTAAATGACATCATGGAAGGTCCTTTTACACCATCGTGAGCCATCGGGGAGCCAGGACGCACCGGAGAGAAGACCGGGGGCCATCAGAAGGCGAGTACAATGTATATTTTTTTTATTTTAAATTCTTTTTTTTAATAGGTACTATGGTACCCGGGTCTGGAGGAGAGTCTCCTCTTCTCCCAACCCGGGTATCATCAGCACATTGAATCGCTTAATATCTGCATGTGCACTTGTAGTCATGCGGATATTAAGCGATTCAATGCAAGCCAATGGCGGCAATTACACGGCGTTTCTGCAAAAATAATGGACATGCTGCGGATTTTTTTGCAATGATAATCCTCAGCGGAAATTTCCGCAGCATGTGCTCAGCACATGCGGATTATCATTGGGGACCATGGGGTACGTATTACCAAGCGTTTTTTAAGCGTTTTCGCTGCGGAAATTCCGCGGCAAAACGCTTGAAAAAACGTATAGTGGGCATGCAGTCTAAAGATGTAGTAAAGGTGTAATCCTGTATGCACAATATTGCTCCCATAGGCCAATAGAAATGAATGCAGTGGTGGTCATACATGCGCACTACTGCTCCTTAAGACCCATTGAAGTGATTGGATCAGTGGTCACGTGCACACATATTCACTAACTTTTTACTGCTGTTTGTACATTTTTTTTTTATTTGTTACTGTGCGCCATTGCAAAAAAAAGTTGCTAAGGCTGCGTGCCCACTATGCGTTTTTCAAGCGTTTTTGCCGCGGAATTTCCGCAGCGAAAACGCTTAATAAACACTTGGTAATACGTGCCCAATGGTCCCCAATGATAATCCGCATGTGCTGTGCACATGCTGCGGTAATTTCCGCTGCGGATTATCATTGCGGAAAAATACGCAGCATGGCCATTAATTTTGCGGACACGCAGCATAATCGCCGCCATTGACTTGCATTGGACCGCGTGACATCCGCATCACTGCATCTGCACATGCGGATATCACACGGTTCAATGTACGGATGGTACCCAGGTCTGGAGGAGAGGAGACTCTCCTCCAGACCCAGGTACCATAGAACCTGTTAAAAAAAAGAATTTAAAATAAAAAATAAAGATTATACTTACCTTTCGATGTCCTCCCGGTGTTTTCTCCCCTCCGTCTGGTCTGCTGTATGGGTCGCGGTGTTGTGAAGGACCTGCCATGACGTCCGAGTCATGTGACCTGTCACATGACTCAATGAAGTCACCGCAGGTCCTTCACACCACCACGAGCCACCCAAGACACCGGACGCAGCGGAGAAAACACCGGGAGGACATTGGAAGGCAAGTATAATCTTTTTTTATTATTATGTTTTACCATTCTTATTCTTTTTTTATAACTAACTTGGTCACACTACTATAAATCCATGCCGGTTGCATGGATTTATATAGTGTGAACAAGTTGTCAAGCACTTTCCAAGTGATGCTAAAATCGCTTGGAAAGTGCTTGATAACAAGCATGCAGAAATGCATGCAAAAACGCTTGACAAACGCTTCTACCTGGCGGGAAAAACACATGTAAAAACCGCATGCGTTTTTCCTGCCAGGGAGAAGCGGAAAAAATCCTGAGCATTTCTGCATCGTGGGCACAAAGCCTAACTACTAGTTGCTGATGGTTCCAATTAGGCTATGTGCCCACGATGCAGAAATGCTCAGGATTTTTTCCTGAGCGTTTCTGCATCTCCCTGGCAGAAAAAACGCATGCGGATTGTACATGCGTTTTTCCTGCCAGGGACATGCGGATGTGAAGCGTTCTTCACATGCATTTCCGCACGCGGGTGTCAAGCGCTTTCCAAGCGATTTTAGCATCACTTGGAAAGTGCTTGACAACTTGGTCACACTTTATAAATCCATGCAAACGGCATGGATTTATATACTGTGACCTAAAGAATGGTATAAAATAAAAAATAAATCTATACTTACCTTCTGATGGCCCCCGGAGTCTTGCTTCGCTCCGTCCTGGCTGCCGGCAGCTCGCGGTACACTACACTGAAGGACCTGCCGTCACATGGCTATGACGTCAGCGCAGGTCCTTCAGTCCACTGCGAGTTGCCGGCAAGTGAAGACAAGGAGACCAGGGGCCATCAGAAGGTAAATATAATATTTATTTTTTTATTTTATTCTTTTTTTTACAGGTTCTATGGTACCCGAGTCCGGAGGAGAGCGCGGCGAAAACGCAGCGCTTCTGCAAAATAATTGGTAGTGCTGCCTTTTTTTCCGCAATGATAATCCGCAGCGGAAATTTCCGCAGCATGTGCACAGCACAGCGGATTATCATTGGGGAACATGGCAGGCCTTCTACCATGCGTTTTTTAAGCGTTTCTGCAGCGTTTTTGCCACTGCGTAAACGCTTAAAAAACGCATCGTGGGCACACAGCCTTAGTGTTCACAGAAATTATGGTTTTAATTTTTTTTTTAATTATTTTATGCTTAGTCCATCAACACAAACATTTTCAGATACCTGGAGTAATATATAAGTACCGTACTAACATTGGGTATTCATGTAGTAATGTGAAAGACATCCGGGATTTTAAGGTGGTGTGAACCTCTCTGATCCGCTGCTCAATCTAAACACTTCGCTCATACTCACACATGTGCTACTTTTGCAACAAGTGTATGAATTCAGAATCAGACTACTGTTTATTTTGTAGTCTGTCGTCATAGAGACATATTAGTCTGTCAAGTTGAATGGCAGAAGGGATTGTGCTAATTTAAGAAGTTATCTCCTACCCTCAGGATTCTCAGTATAGTCGCGAAGTTGGGACAACCCCATTAAATCGTATCCAGCCTGCCTGTCAGTGTCCGTACGGTGCTCTGCGCCCGCGGCTTTGTTTGACAAGCTGTGTACAAGTTGTATCTTCACTTCTAAGACCCTCAACTTAAAATAGGCTGAAGAGTTCTTTCCAAAGAAAACTTCTGTAACGCTGTGTTGTCTTTTTCTGGTTATTACACAATGATTTTTTTTTTCTTTTTATGTTTGTATTGAGTTTTCTGGCATCACACACACAAACAACATTACATGGAAGATTTCTCAAGAACAACACATGCAGGAATCTGCGGTATCTCCTAATATGTTTTTTTTTTCTGTTCTTAGAGAAGGTCAGGAACTTTTCATTACTGGATCGATGTAATTGAACAGTTTTACTTGCAAAATATTAACTGCGGGGAGAGGTCGCTTATAATATGTCCATAAAACAACAAATGCCTTATAGATTGTATTTAAGTGCTTGAATTTTCCTCACTTGTCCAAGCCATTCCTTAAGGCCCCGTCACACTAAGCGACGCTACAGCGATCCCGACAACGATGCGACCTGTCAGGGATCGTTGCTGCGTCGCTATGTGGTCGCTGGTGAGATGTCAAACAGTCAGATTTTCCCAACGACGCAGCAATGATGCGGCGACCCGTAACGATCTGTATAACGATGCACGCCTATGTGTTTGTGTCCGAGTCGTCAACGAAGTCGTTGGTAAGGTGTCATACACCGATGCATGCTACCCAGCGGGGCCTCAACGATCAAAGAAATGTCCAGACCATTCCAACACGACCAGCGATCTCACAGCAGGGGCCTGGTCGCTGCTACGTGTCAAACGTAACGAGATCGCTACTGAGGTCGCTGTTGCATCACAAAACTTGTGACTCAGCTGCGATCTCTCTAGCGATATCGCTTAGTGTGACGGGGCCTTTAGTTGTAGGGAATGCTGTAATAATTGCTTCTAAAGGGCCGTCACCCAGATACCTGAATAGTAAATGTACCCAGTTATGCCACGTGTCATCCCTTCTTTCTTTATTGCTCAAGGATGAGGCAGATTTTCTCTTTGTTAAAACTACTTGACAGTTTCTTTAACATCTGGAATGGCTTTAACTTTTTGGCCCTGTCCTTCCCGACTGGCCATACACATTACATAGCCATTTGCCCAATGAGCGTTCG
This sequence comes from Phyllobates terribilis, assembly GCF_046119375.1. NCBI lineage: Eukaryota > Metazoa > Chordata > Amphibia > Anura > Dendrobatidae > Phyllobates > Phyllobates terribilis. Next base: position 252,894,969 of record NW_027362767.1, on the reverse strand, counting down.
GTCAACAACTATTTCTTCCAACTCCTCCATTTATACTAGAGGCCCGCTCGGCCGAGTAAGTATGTGTTCTCAGAAGGATAAGGAGCGTGTGACGCTATCAGACACTCAGCATCTCCCCGAGAATCACATAACTGGTCAAATGTGCGATCCTTATTTCCCCCCAACATCCATTGTCAGAAAAGTGTTGGGAGGTCGCTATGAACGCTAAATGGTCTGTCGGTCCCATCAAAATTAGAGGGTTTACCCAATATGCATCTAATGTGTACAGACAGCTTCAGTCAAGCTTAAAAAAAATGCAATGTAATACATACAAAGCTAATGCATATACGCCACTGTATTATGGATGCTATACTTTTCTATGTTTCAGACCAGTTACAATTGTTTCTTATACATTCCCATGGAATCTAAGAAATCAGTTGTGGCATGCTCCATCCCTGCTTGTAGAATTAGCATTGCTTCAAGGCACCATTACCCAAGACACAATAGCACAGGACAGTGGTGTGACGTTATACGAGGTATATGCACGTATCTTATTGAGGCCAAAAACAACAACCTTTGTGACTGTACGTTGGCACGTTGGAATCTATAAGGATGGATTTTTAGAGTTTGTTGTGGAGGATGAGCCAACTGCTCGCAGTAAAAGGAAAACCCACGAATGAGCAATGTAGTAGGCATGTGTAGCTGGCACCATTTCCACCATTACTTAATGACTCAGAAATTTGTGGTAAATCTATGAGTCATGTGTATATTATCATGTAGTAGTCAGTGAGTGATATATCGCACACTAAAAAGACATCCACCTCTTACACCTTGGGGGCACTATATCTCATTGTAGTTATAGTCTGGAATTAATCAAACCGCTATAAATTACTGAGCATTGCGGTTGAAGACTATCTTTGTTCTTGGCCACTATCTGAAGAGTCTCATTGGTACAGAGTAAATGAGGGGTAAAGAAGTATTTCATATGGATTAATTCGGGCTCTGAGTACCTGGGGCGGCAAGTCTTGCAGAGAACCTGTGACTGTCTTACCCATTAAAATGCCTATGACAGGAGAGGTGGTGGTAGATAAACACTGATAATGTGGATTGTGACCCAGCCTTACCTTAGCTGCTGTTCATATAACAAGGAGCTGCCTAAGGGATAAAGTGTCTGATAGCTGGGTTCTCCATTGCTGAGGCCCCTACCAATGATGAGAACAGAGTCCCTGTGTCAACCGTTTGCTGCTCAGCGGCCCACTAGCCTGCATCCTGGCGCTTAATTTAGGCCTCATTCATAAGTCTGTTTTTCACGTACGTATTTTGTCCCGTGTTTTTCACCGGTAGAACACATACCTATTTTAGTCTATGCAGCTGTTTTCTTTACATTTCTTTTTTTATGGACTGCGTATCTGCAAAAATATCACTGAGCTTTGTCTGGTTTTTGTTCAGAGTCACTGATCAAAATCACCCATACAACATTGTAATGGGTAGAAGATGAGCAATTTTTTTTTTTTTGCATACAAGAAAATCACTAAAGGGAAAGACCGACTCGTGGACCAAACACTGATTAATATCTTATTCAAAATCGTGATGAAAAACTTTCCAGGTTTCTTTCTCGTACATGAAAATAAAAGACATCTGAATGAGGCTTTAGAGTCTAGCCTTGTCGTCTGTCCTGCCCAGTGTGTAGCATGGTCTCTGCACTCCATGTCAGAGCAACTAAAAGTGATGGCGTTGCACAGGGGTACATGCACACATGTCGTATACACAGAGTATTACAGTACTTGTGTTATGTTTGAGATTTTACGAGATCTCATCTTCACGCTGCAGAGAAAATCCACACTGTAAATTGAGCGGCACTGTGGATTCTAAATCCACAGAATGCGATCAACAGTGAAATCTGTACTATTTAGTGCAAATTTTGCGGCTGTGGACTTGCAACATAAAAGTCTAGACCAGCCCTATCCTATAATGTCTTCACGTGACGGCAATGCTCAAACAAGTCTGCTACTCGCTTCCATTTTAGATCTGTGATTTTCCTGTAAAGCCTGGCAGCTTACCAAAATGCAAGTGAGTTACATGCGACTTGTGACCAGAGACAGAAAACTGATCAAATGTGGAGTGAGTAGGATTCAGGTCACAATGCGACACCACAGAAAATCAGGAGATGCAGCGTGACATCAGTGTCCCATAATTTTGCCTGAATGGACAGGGACTATTCACTTTCCATAGAGCCTTTGCTCTCTGTTTTTCCAGATTCATTAGGCTGATGGAGACGGTGCCCCAAGTGGTAAAAAGGTGTAATGTAGGTAAAATTCATACCTGATATTAGGAAAAAAAAATATCACATCGTTATTAGATGTTGTCTTTAATAAAAAGTAATGCGGAGACTTCCTGTCTTTAAAATATTGCTAGCGGGGGGGCTGCAATGTGCTAATAGTATCTAATACTTTGTAACCTTCTGCTGTAACACAAATATACAGAGATGACCTGCTCCTCTGAGCCGGCTTGTGGTACTGTATATTTATAGTAGATAGCAGAGGCTAGAGTGACATTTAATGACCGGCGCTTACACCTAGAACTTTGTACAATGTTGGATCTTTGCAGCTTTGAACTTTTCACTCTGTGTGAGTTTCGGGGGTGGATGTTGGGGGCTTTTCTATAGTTTGTTCAGCTGCCTGGCTCTCCAGGAGCGACCATCCCAGTGGCTGCTATTTAATCTTTTTCCTTAGAGTGCAAGCTCTGCCGCATAGTACAGACGATGCTGTATGTATAACCCCGGCTTATAGTTTTGTACTGGAACACCCTGAATTCCTGCAGACGCTATATGGCAATGTGGGATCATTTGGTTCTTCAGACAAAGAACAATGACTCTTGTGAAAGTTACTTTTGTGTTTGGTGATTGCATCAGCTCTGTGCCCTCCTAAACCACAAACCCGCCACTATATGGTAATTAGTTTATATTGGAAATCTTTCTTTTTTATTGCTTTTTTTAGACTGTAGAAAGGAGAAGTCACTAGGTAGCCACACTCCCCTAACCTATGAGCACCTATGCTCAGGTGGTCGCATGGCTGAGTGGCTTATCTGTTTTGCCCTTCTACCATGAAAAGCTAAGTAGCTGTGCCCTTATGAGCCCACTGCCCATAGCTTAATACTGGAGAGGATCAGATGTCCCAAGGCAGCTGCCCTGAGCCCTTATCTCTCCCATCTAAATGAGCTACAATGAACACTCTGTAAGCCTTTATCTCAACAAAGTTAAACTTTTCTCTGCTAGTCCACTGATCCCTGGATTGTAGAACAGAGGATTGAATGTCAAACAAATGACAGATGACCAGAAACTTGATCCATCTTTTTAAATCCCTTTTTCCGGACCCCTACAATCCCAGACACCAGGGGTCATATCAAGATAAGGCCGTGAACATTGAGGAAACTGTAGGCTCTGCACAGTTCTAGAACTCCGCTAAAAGAATAGAGCGCTTATTGGAAACCCGGTGACATGCAGGTGTACCCCACATCAAGAGGCCTAAATCTTGCATTGATAAAAACCCATCATTTTCTTAGAATCTAGTTTCCAGTTGTTAACTAGCTAGTAGCTACATGTCAGATCCATGCACCAGGTGATCTACCTGGAACTGAATCTAGTGCCTGCGGATGCTTCGTGTTCTCGTTATTAAAAAGATGTCATTTATTACAGCTCTCTATAAAAATGATGCACTGATAATGCATTGAGATTACTGTAGCAACCTTTATATAACATTATGTAGACTTTATATGGCTCCCAGAGAGCACAGAGATTGCAAGCTTTTAAGACGAGCTCCTAAAAGCATTCCCGAGCGATACCTACATGAATGCCATTGCTTGTGCCGAGCACGCTGGGAGTTGTAATGTATATTTTACATTGCTGAATTAAACTTCCCAGCATACAGTAGCTGCACATAGTCCAATCATAGCAGGTGGACTACCAGAGAAGACTCTTGACCTACATCAGTCCCAGCCTATAAAGATGCAATTATGTATTTGATGGATTAATAACAGCAATCCCCATTGTTGTCACACAGACATCGCTGTATCAGCACATAATCCATGTGAAATATTCACTCGCAAGAATGTAATGAATGTGGCTACTTGTCCTCAGTCCTGATACATTGTACCGACCCTGGCACAGCGTGATTTTCTCAGTAAAGAGTTAATTACTGGAGTCTCCACCAGAATCAATTATACATCCTGTCAACTAGAAATATTCCTCACTGAGCATTAGTATTGCAGACCCTGACCAATGGTGACTTCGGGGGCTCAATGTTACCCTATAGTCATTATAATGATATGGGGGAGGGCGGAGAGAAAAACAAAAATACTCAGAGATCTCAGCAAAACAAAGTGCTTCTTCCTGTTGCTATGGTGATGGCAGCATCCTATACATCTATAGTATCGTTACTTATGGACCATTATGGGAAAATAATAAAACATAATGTAAGACGCTTGAAGGGGCTTATAAATGTATCTATATATCATGCAGATGCTGTAAGCTTATGCTAAAAACTTTTTTTTTTTGTGGGGGGTGGACTTTTTAAAAATTTGCCTACATTTTTATGTCCTAAAAAATAGTAACTTTATAATAATTGGGTTTGTCCAAAATGAGCAACTTTAGTATTTTCTTTTATTATAGTGAAAGAAAAAAAGATAACCTGGTAAATGTAAAACATAAAATGTGCCCACATAACTCTTTGAGGGTAGTACTATTTGTACATTATGATTGAGAAAGTTTACCTGCAGTTCTATGTAAAAGCAAAGATAACACCACTAATATTGCATGGAGCTGTAAAGATTAGCCAGTTATTACCAACACCATCGCCAGGATAGTTTTGCACACCTTTCCAGGCTCACCTGCTTCCTTCTTGATCACGGATATCCCTTGCAGTCAGCCCGCCAAATAATCACTGCTCGCCCAAAAAATTCTCCAGTTCAAAGTATAATGATAAAAAAAAATCCTTGTTGCTTATTTGTGGCAGTGCTGCATTTGTTGCTGCAGTTGCAGTCTGTTTTATTGTACTCGCATGTCTGAGCTGTTCAGCAGGACAGGACGTTACCTGCTGCCTTGGAACGAGCTGTTCCCAATTTCATTCCTGGATCCAGAGCCCATCTTACTCCTCTCTGCGAGTTTCCTCCTGACAGCCTTATTTGAACCTGAGCTCCTCAGCTCTTTTGTGGTGAAATTACATGATCTGGAAAGAGTAAGAGAGAGAAAAAAAAGTAAAGTTGTACCCAGCATGTAAAAAGCAGCAAGGTCTATGGTTGGACCGTAGTTTTCATCCACTCCCACAAAAGTGAGAGATACGCAAGCAGGAGACACAAGCACACAGCCCCCCTTTCCCTTCTGACCACAAACATGGGAGGGTGGCTGAATCACAACCTTAAAATGGTGATGTCATGGTTCTCTTAGTGAAAACTAATTTGGCATGCAAGGAGCTCCACCTCCCTCCTCCCTGGCAGGCAGCCCTTGCCTGCAACACAATTGTCGACCTGCGGGGTGAAAAATGCACAGCGTGCCTGAAGAAGCAACTGGGCGAACTTGACCGAGAAGAAAGACAGAAGATGTCTGGGAACAGTGTCCGATTAAAGGGTTCTGATGTATAATTTAGTAGAGAAAGTGAAACATCCATCACCAGAGATTCGAGTGCAAAAATCCACAAGACAACCTATGAATACACACGTCAGGGTGCACTGTATTCTAAAACATTGAGGGGGTTCCTCTAGCTTTGAGCATCCTACCTTTTTTGTATCTTTACTCTGTGGTTTCGTGCCCCGAGGTCACATGAAGGGTAAGCATCTCCCTGGCAGAAAAAAACGCATGCGGATTGTACATGCGGATTGTACATGCATTTTCCTGCCAGGGACAAGCGGACGTGAAGCGTTCTCCGCATGCGGGTTGTCAAGCGCTTTCCAAGCGATTTTAGCATCACTTGGAAAGTGCTTGTCAACTTGGTCACACTATATAAATCCATGCAAACGGCATGGATTTATATATTGTGACCGAAAAGAATGGTTAAAAATAAATATATACTTACCCTCTGATGGCCCCTGGTGTCTTGATTCCCTCCGTTCTCCCTTGCCGGCAGCGGTACACTGAAGGACCTGCCGACGTCAGCGTCGCGTAACCCGTCACATGACTATGACGTCAGCGCAGGTCCTTCAGTCCATCGCTAGCTGCTGGCAAGTGAAGACAATGACACCGGGGGCCGCCAGAAGGTAAATATAATCTTTATTTTTTATTTTACTCTTTTTTTCACAGTTTTCTATGGTACCCGGGTTCGGAGGAGAGTCTCCTCTCCTCTAGACCTGGGTACCATCCGCACATTAGAACGCGTGCATTCCGCATGTCCTTATCTAGTGAAACGGAATACACGCAAGTCAATGGCGGCGAAAACGCAGCACTTCTGCAAAATAATTAGTAGTGCTGCGTTTTTTTCCCGCAATGATAATCCGCAGCGGAAATTTCCGCAGCATGTGCACAGCACAGCGGATTATCATTGGGGGACATGGCAGGCCTTCTACCATGCGTTTTTTAAGCGTTTCTGCAGCGTTTTTGCCGCTGCGGAAACGCTTAAAAAACGCATCGTGGGCACACAGCCTTAGATGTGAATTTTTTGATCAGAACTTTTAAACTTTAAATGAGTTGTCTAATAAAAAAAAAAAAAGTTATCACCGATTTACAGGATCGGGGATAACTTACTGATCGGTGGGACTCCAACTGCTTGTGGCACAAGAGTTCAGACTCCTACATTCTTTCCACTGGACAACCCTTTTAAAGAATGTCAGTCAAGGTGACACAAATAATGTCCCTATAAAGGGGGATGTATTGAATAAAAAAAATCAACGCCACATCTGTCTGTGGGTTATGTCTGGTATAGCAGCTCAGGTCTGGTAAAGTGAATGGGGTTAAGCTGCATTAGCATACACAACCTGTGGACAGATGTGGCACTATTTTTGGAAGAAAGCAGCCATGTTTTCTAATTGTGGCTTTTATTTGCACTGCCAGATTTGGCCTTAGCTGATTTGAACCTATGGGTGCTTTCATACAATCTATGCAGATGGCTGACTTGCAGCAGAAAGGTAAAATGCTACAGGAGAGCAAGTTTTTGTGCAGAAACACCACAGCAAGTGTTTGATATTTCATGATTGGCATTTGCTCTTGCATCAAAGGATATCATCATTATTAGTAAATCTTGCTTTGTTGGCCCTGTTAAATCTGCTCAATTAAGAAATTTGGTTGCTGAATTTGTCATATTTGAATGCAGTACTACTAGGCGCTTTAATTAAAGATTTCCCCTGACCCACTTCTATTTATCATAGGACACTGAAACTTCACATATGTAATGATATAAGTCTCTATAGGTTATGTGCCAATTTGCAACTCATAACTGATAATGGTCTTGATTTTACGGTGCTGCACACCAAAGGAGATGTTCGATGAGATGAAAGAGGTTTATGGTGATGATTCCCCATCATATTATGTAGTCAAGAACTGGTATCGTAAATTGAAATGTGGTCGGACTTTGGTGCAAACAGCTCCAATTCCAGCGCGACCCCACTCTGCTATTGATGAACACACCATCCAGCAAGTGGAGGTCGCCATTTTGGAAAATCGCCCCTTAACCATTCGCCACCTAGCCCAAAATGTCAAGATTAGTGTGGGGTCCATGGAAAAAAATCATCCAAGACCATCTTCATATGCATAAGGTATCCACTTGCTGTGTTCCCCGGCTACTCACACCTTTCCAGAAGCAGGAACGAGTTGAATGCTCACAGACTGTATTGACGATGTGCCATGGAAACCAAGAGGACTTTTTCAACAGACTGATCACACAGGATGAAAGCTGGGTCCATCACTAGGATCCTGAGACTAAAGTCCAGTCGATACAATGGAAGCGTCATGACTCACCGCCTCCAAAGATGGCACATGCCCAACCCTCGGCAGGCAGGGTCATGCTCGCAGTATTTTGGGACCAGCATGGAGTAGTATTGATGGATTTCCTAGCAAAGGGTACCATGATCACTGGGGCATACTATGCGTCACTGCTGCAGAAATTGCGGGAGATCGTCAAAACCAAGAGATGTGGCATGCTCACCAAAGGTGTCTGCCTTCTGCAAGACATTGTACCAGTTCACAACTCACTTGTTGGCCAAATGGAAGCATGCTCCTGTGGCTTTGAACTTCTACCGCATCCCCCTTATTCACTCGATCTCGCACCATCAAACTTCCACCTCTTTCCAACAATGAAGTTATTTTTGTAGGGCATTTTTGTAGCATTTTCCAGATGATGAGATTCTGATTTCCGAAGTCGCAACGTGGCTTCTGGAGCAACCTGTCGACTTCTACAAGCGAGGTGTTTACAGTTGCTTAAAGAGATGGGAGAAGTGTGTGTCCCTAGGTGGTACCTATGTAGAGAAGGACTAATAACTGTCCCAAGTGTCATTGCTCTCAGTCCACAGGAAGTGGGTCAGGTAAAATCTTTAATGAACGCCCCTCATATATATTAATGACTGAATCCCAAAAGTGGTGTCTATTGGGTTCGTTTTGTATCCATTATTTTTTATTTCTATGAGGTAACGGAAACTATGCAATGAGATGGATATCTACTGTTACTACTGACTGTGACACCGGTTCCCTCCTAATGGCTAAAACGACAACAAATCTGCTTGTCACAAGGACGACTACTGTTCTGTGTGAAGAGCTTGAAGTTCTAGACTTTGTACTTACCTGCTTTATTTCTGCATCTCTAGCTGTTTTTTCCAGCGGTGCCTTGATGCACATATTGATCCCTAATTATACACTATGACTTCCCCCTGAAATGGGTCTTTTTTCTATAAATATTCTTGACCACGCGTTTAAATCATTACATTTTTTTTTTATAATGTAACTTTTTGACAAGGTGTCATTATATCCGCATCACTCCTACTTATGTTACTTTACCCGATTTATCTCCCTTGATTTCACGTCGATCTTGGCAGCAGTGTGTTGCTTTGTGCTCTTGCCAGAATTTCTGTAGCTGTTTTGCTGATGAGTGAGGTTTTTTATTGTGGGCTTTGACCAGAAAATACCTCACTCGCTTTTGTTTATTTTCTTCATGTGCTGCTTCCACAGTCTTTTTTTTCTTTGTAAAAGTTTTATTTTTTTTATGTATCATCTATTTTATAACTTTATTCAAAGTTATATACCCATCTGTTCCATTAATGGCTAACATGAGAATCTCTGCAGTAACCACAAGTAGTGGGGAATACGGAAACAGGTATGCTTCCTAAGGATTGTAATGATAAAGGGGGTTTCAATGTTTAATGGTTTCTTATTCCATAGCCTTGCTTTGTTAAAAAAATATCAAAATCAGCCTTACTTACCCCCAGCTGCTCCATCACTGCCTCTCCGCCGCTGCCCTCGGACTTTGTTTATATGCATCTGCTAGTCATTTGCCCTGGAAACAGTGGGAGGAAAGACAAGCGATCGTTGGTAGAAAAAAACTGAACGAATACTGTACAATATAAATGCATCCTTAAAAACATACCATATCGGATCAGCCATTTATCATCTTGTGCAAAAAGGCCCTAAAGCCTTTTTCACATGTCCTGATATTTCCGATACTGGAAAAACCAGTACCAGAGATATCCGTGTCCTTGTGTGGCAACCGTGTGCCGCATCAGTATCACACATACCGGCGCCTAGGAATCAGCCTGGGAATTACTGAGCTCAGAGCAGTTCAGGGGCGCCGCTCGCTGCATCAAATCATTCTCCAGTTCTCCTCAGCATGTGCAGTCACCTCAATCTACCGCTCACGCTGATGAAGAAATGTCGCACAGATGGATTATGGTGTGGGACACTGGATTATTTCAACTTCGGAGAAGTTGGGGATATTGTATTTTTTTTATTTTTGGTTTGTATACAGGTTACAATGGCTTCAGGGAATTAGGTATAAAGGTGAGTATAATGTGTTTTTTGTTTTATTCTTAATTTTACACTCGATGTAGACAATGGGGGCTGAATACTGCTCTCAACGTTGTCCCTTGCTTGCGCTGATCGCAGCGCAAGCAGGGGACAATGATGAGAGATGCGACACATGCTGCGGATAAAAATCGGACATGTCAGCGTGTTTTGCCCACGGTCCGTGAAAGCACATTAAAGTGCGCAGACCCATTTATTTGATTGGGTCTATGTGTGCAAATGTCTCCGATACGTGTGGAAACTTTCACTACACGTACAGGAGACACTGACGTGTGAAAGAGGCCTAATACAGACTTCTACAATCCTTCCCAGGCACTACCCTCAAAACATTGAGATACATCATTTATTTTAGCCTGTTTCATGAGAGTAAAGAAGTAATAGTAGTCCCATATAACCAGAAATATTTCCATTTTAATATTAGGGTTTTTATTCCAAAGTTTATATTGAACAAGCTTCCATGTATAACTCATACCCCTCTTCCTTCCTCCCGTCTCTGACCACGTGAAGAGTTGTTGAGTTTTTTTATTTTCTCTCACAGATGAGGCCAGTTATGCTGGAGATCTAAGCTGCTTCTTATCGGATACATTCCCACCAAATGAACTGGTTTAAAATGTTTATTTCCGATCTTTCTTGTAGTCAGTCCCAGGATCATAGGACTAGTTATTAAAGGAAATCGATATCTGTGAAGCATATAGTAACATTAAAAGGCTAAATTGATAGTTATCCACCAGGGACTATAAGAGAAATGTCGTCTCCGGATGTGGAAGTTGTTTCTCTGTCCAAAACTGTTTATTTGGAAAGCAGACGTTCCTCTGCCTGGGAGTTGGTTAAACATCAACTCGACGGAAACTTTTTAAGTGTTCACAAGTTACATGCAGCGTCATATCATAGTGTCTTACTTAGATAAAAGAAATGATAGCGTGAACCCAAAGGGGATTTCTGAATATCTTATCCTTGATATCTATGCACTGCCTTAATATTTGAAGCATCTCCTCTGTCGAGATAGTTTGTAGGGCTGAACGTTCATTGGTTCCTAGTGGTCACTGAGCTCTAAATCAAAGCATGATCTCACTGTCAATCAGCCTTGGACATGAAACCAGCACAGTCTGCTTCTACAAATACATAAATATTCAAAAATTATGTGGTACGAGGTATACGCTGCTCATAATACATACGTACAGCCAATACAACATGCAAAAAGATTTTCTTTTACTAATGATCTCGGTCCAATTATTCTTTACAAATACTTTTCGTTCATAACACTTGTGGGATGGCAGACCACTTGGTATTTCTCCCTTGAATTCACATATGTCTTTTGCACGGGGTGGTGATGCCTGTCGCACATACCATCAATATGCCTAGGTGAGACCTTCTTCTCAGTTTCCATTTGCAGTAAGGGGACAGAAGCTCCATTTTTCTTATTGGCTTAGAGTTTGGAAGCACAGACACCCTACCTAGACAGTGTTTTGGAAGCCCCCGTGTCTAGTGTAGCTACTGGCAAGAAGTAGCCCAGTCTTTAGGGCTTATTCAGACACCAGTGTTTGTCACCCATGTGCTGTCTGTTTTTCATTGTAGATAAATGAACACATAATATTCTGTGGGGCTATTCAGGTGTCCTTTTTTTGTACTCATAAAGAAAAGCAATGATGTCCTAGTCTGGTCTCATTTGCAAACAGAACTCATCAATTCAAGTGGGATAAACTCAGACAGTACACAAAACAAAGTTAATAATAAACCCCTTGAAATCTAACATCTTTTTTTTTTTTTGCATTTGGTGAAAACCGATGACTCAGAATAATTAGATGGAAAACAAAGCAAAAAGATTTGCCCTGCGCTGGTCGGGTGGTCACCTTGGTGCTCCTTGACCGCTGGACCGGGCACTGCAAACTTCCTCAGCGGGGACTTGAATGCCGGCATAGTCTGTGACCTTTGCAGTTACTATACTCTCGACATCGCAAGGTGTCTAGGATGCTGACATTCCAGTACTAGTCAAGGAAATTTCCACTGCCCTGATTTGACTTTCTTCAGGACCGAAGTGTTCACCAGACTAGTGTAGTGAGACTCCTTTTGGTCATCTATGAAAAAAATGATCCATTTATTTATTTATTTGCATGTATGTACAAGGCCTAGCAAAAAATATTCATGGGGCCCAGAAGGGATGATTTTAACAGGATCTTGAGAGTTTCTCTCTAAGCATATTAGGAAAATTACAACTGGATATATCAGGTACAATATAGTCTTCTGTGCCATATAATCTGTTGACTTGTTTACTGCAGGTTTGTGTTATTATTTATTTAAACAGTTTAGCCAATCAGTAATTTGCTAATCACTGACAGCTATAACTGCGGAGTATCCGTTCCAATGTGTCGTCTCTAAAGCCTCAGTGTAATCCAACTTTTACTGATCACATTAATAATTCTCTATTCACAGACACCCTCGCCTCCCTACGCCATGCTTTCAGCACTTACGTAAAACTCGATGAAAACGTAATTAGCCCTGATAATCACTAAGCAAACCTAGCAATTAAATGTTTAGCTTCAGCTTGTATACGGTGTGGGTGATGAATTGCTCCTCTGTAGCCATCCTTATGAAGAATGATGCTTTATAATCCTGGAGCTCATGAAACGCGCAGTGTGAAGGATTCATTGGCAGCACAAGCCGCGGCTGCCTGACATCAGATGTTTGGCCTCTATCAGCACCTGTTTGATAGCATTGTGAGATATGTACTTTTATTTGTGTTGTGTAATTTAGCCGAAAAGCAGCAATTTGCCGAGGCGGTATTAATAACTTCTTCAGCACGTGTCAAGAGTTTGGCAGAGATCTGTGACTGTTAATACTTTTCTGTGCAGAATATTAGGTAACAGGAAGGCTCCTGTCAGAGCCAAGACTAACATATCGATTCAGCTTTACTCTGTATTTGTAACTAACTGCTTAACCTTATGCTCTGATTATATTTCCCTGTGAGGATTTAGTGCTGACATATTGCATCATGATGGCGGTGCTAACTCCTTTATCATTATATCAGTACTTTTTTTCCATCATGTAATGCATGTCCCCTTTTTCATCGCGTGTGTTCAACAAGCCTGTGGTATTTAACTCTGGATGAGGGAAGGTGGAACTAGTCTGTCAGTCAAATTAGCTCTATAGTATATTCAGGGTTATTCCCACAAAGTATAGTAAATTCTTATTTATTGTTATTATACAGACTAAGCCCAGCAAACAGTTTTTTTCTTGTACCTCTGTGTTTTTTTTTTTATTTCTATCTGCCCTCTGTGCATTCAGCATCATATCGCTGATTGTGGAGGTCCTCCTCTTACCTGCTAAAACTACATTTCCTAGCTGCACTTGCTTCTCCTCAGTGCTGCAGACACTTCCCCCTCTCTTGTGTGCTTCTGACAAGCCCCAGCTCTTTGGCTTATCATCAAGCTAATCTATGTGTAGAATTCACCTTAAGCCTCTGCACTTTCTTCTCCTGTACAATACCATGCCCGATCTACCGGATTGCATCTTCTGCCATCTACATCAGTGTAGCTGCCTTTGTGGTTTTACATCATTAGCTGGTTATAGCAAAACTCAACTTTCTTATCCTCCTCGTCAATGGCAGTGCAGAGTTGTGTTTGTTGCCTGCTGCTGACAGATCAGTTTTGTGAGTGACATTGGCAGTTTCAGATCACTTGTCTCTCAACATCAGGTAACAAGCACAGCTCAACTAATCTCAGCCCCTCTACACAGAGCCCCATCCTGCAGTATATTTCTCCTCTCAGCCCCGTTAATACAGCCCTTCCTGCATACATCTCTCTTCTTAGTTACTAGCACTAGTGAACGATCTAACACAAAGAGCCGGCTCCCTGCTGTGACTGATGGGAGCCGGCACCCCAGTGAGAGCCACTAACTTTTCTAAATGGCTCTCACTGTATGTAAAATCGTGGTGTTCGGAGGTCGTAACTCCGCCCACCCAAGCCAAACCCCAACCACTCTTCAATTTAATTGGCTAATGGTGAGTGGGCGGAGTTTTGGTCATGGGTGGGCAGAGTTTCAGTGTCATCTACGTCGTCTTAAATATGTGTTCACCTATGGTGAACACATACAGTGCCTACAAGTAGTATTCAACCCCCTGCAGATTTAGCTGGTTTGATAAGATGCAAATAAGTTAGAGCCTTCAAACTGCAAACGAGAGTAGGTTTTATGAACAGAAGCATAAATCTTACAAACCAAAAAGTTATGTAGCTCAGTTGAATTTTATTAATTTTTAAACATAAAAGTGTGGGTCAATTATTATTCAACCCCTATGTTTAATATTTTGTGGAATAACCCTTGTTTGCAATTACAGCTAATAATCGTCTTTTATAAGACTTGATCAGTCCGGCACAGGTCTGTGGAGTTATCTTGGTCCACTCCTCCATGCAGATCTTCTCCAAGTTATCTAGGTTCTTTGGGTGTCTCATGTGGACTTTATTCTTGAGCTCCTTCCACAAGTTTTCAATTGGGTTAAGGTCAGGAGACTGACTAGGCCACTCCAACACCTTGACTTTTTCCCTCTTGAACCAGGCCTTGGTTTTCTTGGCTGTGTGCTTTGGGTCGTTGTCTTGTTGGAAGATGAAATTACGACCCATCTTAAGATCCTTGATGGAGGAGCGGAGGTTCTTGGCCAAAATCTCCAGGTAGGCCGTGCTATCCATCTTCCCATGGATGCGGACCAGATGGCCAGGCCCTTTGGCAGAGAAATAGCCCCACAGCATGATGCTGCCACCACCATGCTTGACTGTAGGGATGGTATTCTTGGGGTCGTATGCAGTGCCATCCAGTCTCCAAACGTCACGTGTGTGGTTGGCACCAAAGATCTCGATCTTGGTCTCATCAGACCATAGAACCTTGAACCAGTCTGTCTCAGAGTCCTCCAAGTGATCATGAGCAAACTGTAGACGAGCCTTGACATGACGCTTTGAAAGTAAAGGTACCTTACGGGCTCGTCTGGAACGGAGACCAATGCGGTGGAGTACGTTACTTATGGTATTGACTGAAACCAATGTCCCCACTGCCATGAGATCTTCCCGGAGCTCCTTCGTTGTTGTCCTTGGGTTAGCCTTGACTCTTCGGACAAGCCTGGCCTCGGCACGGGAGGACACTTTCAAAGGCTGTCCAGGCCGTGGAAGGCTAACAGTAGTTCCATAAGCCTTCCACTTACGGATGATGCTCCCAACAGTGGAGACAGGTAGGCCCAACTCCTTGGAAAGGGTTTTGTACCCCTTGCCAGCCTTGTGACCCTCCACGATCTTGTCTCTGATGGCCTTGGATTGCTCCTTTGTCTTTCCCATGTTGACCATGTCTGAGTGCTGTTCACAAGTTTGGGGAGGGTCTTAAATAGTCAGAAAAGGCTGGCAAAAGAGATCTTTAATCCACACATGTGAAGCTCATTATTCTTGGTGCCTGAACTACTTCTTAATACTTTAGGGGGACCAAACAGAATTCTTGTGGTTTGAGGGGTTGAATAATAAATGACACTCTGAATTAACTTTTAACGTTTTAAAAAACAAAAACAAAAAAAAACAAAAACAAAATTTGCTGCAGTGCATTTCCCACTTCCAGGCTGATCTACAGTACAAATGTCACAATGCCAAGTTAATTCCGCATGTGTCAACCAGCTAAATCTGCAGGGGGTTGAATACTACTTGTAGGCACTGTATTTAATAGGGATCCATTTAGGATCCAAAAGAGCTGGCTCTTTTTGGTGAGCGGAGCCAGAAGAGCCAGATCACCAAAAAGAGCCGGACTGCCCATCACTAACTAGCACACATGAGCACACTACTGTTTCCTGGTATGAGCTCTCTGCACTGTAATTAGCTAGGCTCTGCGCCTCTCCATGACATCTACCCTCACAGTAGAAGCTCTGTTCTAGACACAGAGCAGAGAGGGATTGCAATACATAGGATCAACCAGGGCCACTTTAACTACTTGGGACAGTTCCAATGGCAAGTGAAGAGCCTGGAGAGTCATCCTTAGGGGGTGATATGTGCAAAACGAGGCAGTTTTAGAAATGGGTTGTATTGGCATAAATGAATAAACATATGTACATTATTATGAGGGCAGCACGGTGGCTCAGTGGTTAGCACTGCAGCCTTGCAGCTCTGGGGTCCTGGATTCAAATCCCACCAAGGACAACATCTGCAAGGAGTTTGTATGTTCTCCCCGTGTTTGCGTGGGTTTCCTCCGGGTTCTTCGGTTTCTTCCCATACTCCAAAGACATACTGATAGAGAATGTAGATTGTGAGCCCCAATGGTGGCAGTGCCGATAATGTCCGTAAATTGTCTGAATTGTAAAGCGCTGCGGAATATGTTGGCGCTATATAAATTAAAAGATTATTATTATTATTATATTAGATGACCATGTGGTGATTTGGGGAATAATCCTTTAAGCTTTCCTCCATAGTAAATTTCTTACTGCCTTTGTAATTTGGCATTAAGTTACCAAGAAAATGAAAAGATTAGAGAACACACAGGGTTTGTTTATAGCCTGGTACCATGGAAACTCATAGGTCTGCAAATGGGATGCATGCACCAATTGGAGATATGCAGTATTTATTCAAGTCTACGTGCAAAGGTGCTGCAGTTTGCAACTTTTTTTTTGTTTTGCTTTAAAAAAATTAATGAAATGAAATGCAAAGGTCATGGCTGACCATCATAATGAGTGCTGTAGATATGCAATTTAATGGGCCTCGAACACTCACAAGGATTAGACCCTTTCAGTGGTGCTTACAAGTCAGCAGAATCTGTTAAAATAAATGGCATGCTAATTATTTTTCCCAAGTTTTTTCTGCAATAGACAAAAATCTGCCCAGATTTGTATTTTTTAAACAAAAAAATCCCCCAGCTTAAGCATTTAATGTGGATTGTCATCAACTTTGACACAGATTTCCTGCACAAAAGTTGCACTGAAATTTGAAACAATTACTAAATCTGTGAATGGTATCTTGCTGCTGCTGCTTTCTGAGGTAACACATTTCCCTGCCTGTTTTATCACAGGAGTGAATGTTTCTGCCAAGTCTCCAGCCTTCTGAACTCATCATAAATCAAGTTAGTGACCTCCACCGGTTCACAGGATTGATGACGTGGCAGAAATACTGACTTCTGTGATAGAACAGGCTGGGAAATGTGTTACCTCAGAAAGCAGCAGCTGTGAACCCCTGCTGTCTTGTCTGTATTCTCATTTACAGTAAGTGACTGCATGGTCAGACACAGCCATCACACAGTACACAGCAGGGGCACTTTTATAAAATTATCTCAGCACCAGAGCATTTTTTTAACACATCCAATTCTGGAATTTATTATTCCAAGATCTATTCATTAAAATGTACCTGGTTTGTGGGGCAACCCCTTTAAATAAAATGTATCATTACACCTTTCTTTAAAGCGTCATTCAAACATCCATTTTTTTACATGTGTTCTATGATTTTATGGATAGATTACTTAACCACTAAAGTCTATGTAGCTGTTCACTTGTCTGTTCTTTTGCGTACCGAGTGTCCACAAGAAAACCCAAAACAATCAGTGACATGATTTTTTTTTTTTCAATGCGAGTCAAGAAGAAAACTCGTGGTAGAAACGGACATATGGACCAAGCACTGATGAAAATTGTGCCTTTTTTTTTTTTTTACAACATACAATAGAAAAAACGGACGTCTGAGTGACGGCAGTGGGTGTGGAGCCACTGGCCAGTCTTACCCTGGAGGGGCGTAACAAAGTGACTACCTGGTCTTCACTAGAGCCTCTGATGGTGAGGATAGACTTGGACCATTAGGGTAGTCACCAGTGCCATTCCAGGGCTGTCACCTGATCTGCTGTATCTGACCAACGGGTCAGAGGCACAACATGTGGTACAGAGATGTGGTCAGCTGTCCGAGGTCAGGGCTGGCAACACAGGATCAAAATACAAAGCCGGGAGGTCAGTCAAAACAAGTAAACAAGCCGGGTCGGTAACAGGAGAGTCAAAACAAGCATGCACCTAGACAGATTACTAGAGACGGACTGAAACTAGCAACCTAAGTTCAGACACCGTGTGGAAGGAGGAACTGCCTAATATATCCCCTTCTGGCAGGAGATAGGTCAGGGAAGCAAAACTCTTCAGGACACAGCTGGTTAAATTCCTGCACAGTCTTGCTGCGCCTTCATATAGCCAGGTGGAGACAGCAAGGGGATGCAACAGTGCTGTGTCACCGACGTGACAGGGAGGAGTAGAGTAGTGATCGCAGTGAGTAGGATGGCACCCACTAAACATGCGTGTCACTCATGCCACTGAGCCTTATAATGTGACACCTCCTGTTCTGTAGAGATTACTTTTCTACCATCTCAGTTACATCACAGACAGGATTACACAGGATCCACCATTCAGCATAGGTGATGTCACTGCTCACCTCCTCCTGTACAATGACTGATAACAACACCTCTGTGTACAGTAGATAACACATGATCCACCATTAACAATAGGTGATATCAGACATCTTCCTCCTGTTTAATGACTGAGAACATCTCTATATAGAGTAGTTAACACAGGAGCTACCATTCACAACAGGGGATATTACAGCTCGCCTCCTCCTCCTTATGTACAATGACTGATAACACCTCTGTGTACTGTAGATAACACAGGATTCACCATTCACAATGGATTGTCACAGCTCACCTCTTTCTCCTCCTGTTTTCTGATTGATATGATAACACACACTGGCGGACATAGACAGAAAAGGGCCCCTGTGCAAGAACAATATATGGGCCCTTTGCAGCCCACAAACTCCTGCTTTGGAGGTAGAAATGGGCCCCCTTACCTCCCAGGCCCCTGTGCGGCCGCACAGGCTGCACCAATGATATGTGCGCCCGTGATAACACGTCTATATACAGTAGATAACACAGGATCCACCAGTCACAATAGGTGATGTCGTAGTTCACCTCCTCCCCCATCCTGAAAAATGATCCCTGCACAGGTCACAGAGCGTGCTCACAACTCACTCTCACTTTTCCATCTCCAGACTGCAATTTCCCTTGGTCTATGTGGTCACTATAAACCATATCTCTAAATGCTGTTAACTGCAGTGGAGGAAAGATGTTCACCCACATAATAGTGTACATAGAATTAATAAGGTTATTACCTGGTGTTCCTTGCCTTATTGGATATCTGATGTTAGAAATGTATTTTGGACCGTATAGTTACATGTGAAGTCTCTTTTATTTTCTTGTGCTTGGTCTAATAAAAACCTCACTGACATAAAACATTCACTTAAAGTAATTGTTTCCAAACTGCTGTAATTTACTAATAGCATTTAATGCAGTCTGCCTGCCCCTCTTATAGTCACCGCCAGATGCGTGGTAGAAGGGGTTTGGCCCCTACAGTGAAGGTTTGGCCAGTGATCAATGTCAGGATCTCTCGTGAAAACCACTACCATGGACTGGAGCCACAGTATGTTCTGGACAACCCTGTAAAATTCTCTGTATGAATCAAAACTAATCAAGTCCAGAGGTTACAAAACTTCACTGCACATCAAGAAAAGGAACAATTTCTGTAATTAGCAAAATTGTTATGTTTCAAAAGGATGAAGAAGTCAGTACTTTAAAGTTTGCTCATTCAACAACAGGGGGATGAGTGAAAATAGATTAAAGGGCTTGTCTGGAACTTTGATATACAGTAGATGGACTTTGCTTAGGATAGATCACTAATATTGTGGCCGACTTAAGTACGCAGTGTACAGAGCCGAAACACCACAGCTCTGCCTCTCGTGAAACAGGAGCACAGGGATGAACAGTTCGCTAAGTTACTACCAGATTGGAACACTGAAAAGTGATTGATAAGTTATTGATGAATATGTGTATCATTATTACTGTGCAAAAAGAAAATATGAAATTCAAAAGCCACATGTGCTACTGTTACCTATGAGCTATAGCTCTTTAAAATGCTGCAGTAGTAGTGGTACATAGAAGAGTAGGGCTCCTACATCGAAGATCAAACTGGACTCCCCATTGTAGTGTTGGGATTTGTTCTCAAGGATAGAAAAGAATAATACTTAATTTGATTTTGCTCTTCCATGATCTTGGTCTAATTTCACACCCCTGTCTATGAAAACATTGCGATTCCTCTGTGACCAGTACAGGTTCTAGCAAAGGCAATGGGACCAATTGGCACTGGGCCACCTCTGCCCCAGGCCAGGTACGTGCTAAATCTATGGGATATGCATCCTTGTGCTTTAGTACACCAGCTGCAGATGGAAACACATTTATTTACTCCTCTTACACAGTCACTGGAAACTGTGAGTCTTTCAGGATAGGCACAATACAGGGAATGGGCGTTCAGCTCTTATTGTGCTGCTCCTGCGCTTGAGACATTTATTGGAGGTTTGGTGCATTGTGAATCCCTTCCTTGGCTGCCGCTGCATTTGGCAGTCATTAAAGTGATATCTTCATTTGTAGCCGAGGCATTTGTCTAGATCAAAGCCTCCCCCCAGCATCGTTAATTACTCGGTGAATCCGTCTGTAGAAGATCACTTCCATTCACCGGTGTGAGATATAAAAGGCCATTGACGTACTGCAATACAAGAGCAACCAGGACAACCTTCTATCACAGAGATCAAAGTGGTCTTGATTAATTGGACAAATGAAAGAGAGAGTAAGAGTTAAATTCCAGGAATCAAAAAATGAGAATTTCCAAGAATTAGAGACTTTTTCGTATTTTTATCACCCTCAAATTATGTAATCTTTCACCGAGAATTGGAGATTTATGGAGTTTACATAAAAAATACGTTCCATTATAATAAGAGTTAGAATATATGGATGGCTAATAATATGACTGCTTTCACCATTCCCATTGTGTTTGTTAAACATCTCTTCTGTACTCATAAATGTCAGAGAAAATACCATTGTCAAAGAGCAAATCTCTAATAATGTGGCCATTCTAGGTATATTTTGCCATGTGTTTTTAAAGGAATTGTCCCTTTTCAGAAAACTTTTAGCTATAAGCTGCGGTAGTTATAAAATAAACAAAGCGAACAGTATATATCTCACCCTCCCCGGGTCCAGCATGCTGTGTCCACTGCTGCCCCACGCTCTGGTATCTGTCTGCAGCGCTGAGATCCTTTAAATAAAGCTGCAGCCAATCCTTGAGCTCAGCTGCTCTGACTGTGTAGACAGCACAAGCCACTCATTGGCTGCAGTGCTGTTAATAATAATAATAATAATAATAGTTTATTTTTATAGCGCCAACATATTCCGCAGCACTTTACAAATTTTAGGGGGGACATATACAGACAATACAGAATAAGCATATCTCATATCGAAAGGAGTGAGGGCCCTGCTCGCGAGCTTACAGTCTATGAGGAAGTGGGGGAGACAAAAGGTAAAAAGTACATATATTGTATAATGCAGCCTTGATATACTGAATAGGATAAATAATAATACATGGACTGGTCGCCAGCCAGTATGTGTGCAGCCCTGACAGAGGCTTTTATGTGCATGGTTGGTTTGAACCCGAAGTTGAAGAAGATTTTAATATGGGGGAAAGCTGGGATGGACAGAGTGTGTTTAGGTGATACGCCAGTCTAAAGAAATGTGTTTTTAGGGTTCGCTTGAAACTGTGGGTATTGGGAATTAATCGAACTGTCCTGGGTAGTGCATTCCAGAGAATTGGCGCAGCACGCGAGAAATCTTGGAGACGGGAGTGGGAAGTTCGGATTATGGAGGATTTTAGTTTCAAGTCATTTGCAGAACGGAGGGCACGTGTAGGGTGGTAGACTGAGACAAGGGAGGAGATGTAGGGGGGTACTGAAGCATGGAGCGCTTTGTGGGTAAGCGTGATAAGTTTAAAACGAACTCTATATTGGATGGGCAACCAATGCAATGACTGGCACAGGGAAGAGGCATCTGAGTAGCGGTTGGCGAGGAATATGATCCTGGCTGCTGCGTTCAGGACGGATTGGAGAGGGGAGAGTTTAGTAAGAGGGAGATCGATTAGTAGAGCGTTGCAATAGTCAAGACGAGAATGAATAAGAGCGACAGTAAGAGTTTTTGCCGAGTCAAAGGTGAGAAAAGTCCTGATTCTTGAGATGTTTTTGAGGTGTAGATGACATGAACGAGCGAGTGATTTTATGTGAGGAGTGAAAGAAAGATCTGAATCAAAAATGACCCCAAGACAGCGGGCTTGTAGCTGGGGAGTAATGGTTGAGCCACAAACGGAGATGGCAATATCGGGCACAGGTAGGTTAGTGGAGGGAGGAAAGACGAGTAGTTCAGTTTTTGACAGATTCAGTTTTAGGTAGAGGGAGGACATAATGTTAGACACAGCAGAAAGACAATCACTGGTCTTTTGTAGTAATGCAGGGGTGATGTCCGGAGCAGAGGTGTATAATTGGGTGTCATCAGCATAGAGATGGTACTGAAAACCGAATCTACTGATTGTTTGTCCAATAGGAGCGGTGTATAAGGAGAAAAGAAGGGGGCCTAGGACTGATCCTTGAGGAACCCCGACAGTAAGAGGAAGTAGGGAGGAGGAGCCGGCAAAAGACACAGAGAAGGAGCGGTCAGAGAGATAAGAGGAGAACCAGGAGAGAACCGTGTCCTTGAGGCCAATAGTGCGGAGCATAGTGAGGAGGAGCTGGTGATCCACAGTGTCGAATGCTGCAGAGAGATCCAGGAGAATCAGCAGAGAGTAGTGACCATTAGATTTAGCTGTTAGTAGATCATTAGAGACTTTAGTGAGGGCAGTTTCAGTAGAATGTAAAGAGCGGAAACCAGATTGTAAAGGGTCAAGAAGAGAATTGTCTGAGAGATAGCGGATTAGACGGGAGGGGACCAGGCGTTCCAGGAGTTTAGAGATAAAGGGAAGATTGGAAACAGGTCTGTAGTTGGCCGTGCAGTTCTGGTCGAGGGATGGTTTTTTAAGTAATGGTTGTATGCTGGCGTGTTTAAAAGAAGAGGGAAAGATACCAGATGAGAGGGAAAGGTTGAAAATTTTAGTTAGGTGAGAGGTGACAGCTGGAGCAAGGGACTGAAGGAGATGTGAGGGAATAGGGTCGCTGGTGCAGGTGGTAGGGCGAGAAGATGCAAGGAGCCTGATCACTTCATCTTCCGTGACTGGTTCGAAGTCAGAAAATGAGCAAGATACAATGTGGCGGGGGGGAGCATGCATAACATTTGGGGATTGGGAGAAAATTTCCTGTCGGATATGGTCAATTTTTTCTTTGAAATAGTTAGCCAGATCGTCAGCGCTGAGGTCGGTGGTCGGGGCCTGTGCTGTTTGATTGAGGAGAGAATGAAACGTGTCAAAGAGTCGTTTAGGATTATTGGAAAGTGAGATGATGAGGTTGTTAAAGTAGGTTTGTTTGGAGAGGTGAAGGGCAGAGTTATATGTTTTCAGCATAAATTTATAGTGGAGGAAATCTTCGGGCAGATTTGATTTTCTCCACAGTCGTTCAGCGCACCTGGAGTACCTCTGGAGAAGACGTGTTTGAGGCGTGTGCCAGGGTTGTCGCCGTCTATGCCGAATTGTTCTTTGTGTAGGAGGTGCGGCTTCATCCAGGGCGCATAGCATTATTTTGTTATAATGCTTCAATGCAGAGTCGGGACATGAGAGGGAGGAGATTGGGGCCAATGATGATTGCAACCTTTTTATAAATTTCTGGGTGTTAATGGCGCGTAAATTTCTATAAGTGTGGACGGTGGGAGTGTCTTGAGTAAAGTCACAGTTCTTGACAGAGAATGAAAGAAGATTATGGTCAGAGAGTGGAAGGGGAGAGTTAGTAAAGTCATGTACTGAGCAAAGCCGGGAGAAGATCAGGTCCAATGTGTTCCCGTCCTCATGTGTAGGAGAATTAGCAAGCTGTGAAAGGCCGAAGGAGGAGGTTAATGATAAAAGATGCGTGGCAGATGGGGAAAGAGGATCGCCAATTGGGATGTTAAAGTCTCCCATGATTATCGTGGGGATGTCGCAGGATAGAAAATTTGTAAGCCAGGCAGCAAAGTGATCCAGGAATTGACGGGGGGGACCTGGGGGGCGATAGACAACCGCCACTCGCAGGGAGAAGGGCCGGTAGAGTCTGACTGTGTGGGCCTCAAAGGACGGGAAGATAAGGGAGGGTACAGGGGGGATAACCTGAAAAGTACATTTTGTTGAAAGAAGCAGACCAACACCTCCACCTGATCTGTTGTCAGGTCGCGGGGTATGAGAGAAATGTAGGCCACCATAGGAGAGAGCTGCAGCGGCGGTGGTGTCCGACTGCTGGATCCAGGTTTCAGTGAGAGCCAGAAGGTTGAGGGAATTAGAGAGGAAAAAGTCATGGATGTAAGAGAGTTTATTACGAGCTGAGCGCGCATTCCAAAGGGCACAGTTGAATGAGACAGAAGATATGCAGGGAATATTAATGAGATTAGCAGGGTTTCTGAATGTAACAGGGAAAGAGTTAGTGTTATTATTACTGGAGGGTCCTGGGTTGGGAGAAATATCACCTGCGACTAATAGAAGGAAGATACAGAGAGTGAGCAGATGATTGAGTGATTTGTGAGAGCGTTTCCTGCGTTGTATGGTGGGAATGAATGGATCTGCGTGGTATAACATTGTGAAGAGAGCATGACAACTGTACATAGGAGAAGAGAGGAGTGAGGGATTAATATGGATGAAGTGTGCCGCATTTGTGGGAGAACGGTGAATGTGGATGATTGTAGCAACCAGAAAATAAATGGCACAGATACAAATGGTGAATACTGTTTGCCAAAAAGATGACCTGGAAGCAAGTTTGTTTAATTGTCTTGCATGTCTTACCTGTCTCCTGCCCTGTCCAACTGCCATTTTCTAACTGCCAGGGCACTTTGCTAAATTATGGCACTTCGATAAAGTATGCATAAATGCTATATGCATAAATGCCCCCGCATAAATGCTGCCCCTTAGCAAAGTCTCAATATATAGGGACGTATCTGCTTAGATCTGCACAGATTTAACTCATTAACAATCAATCACTAGCTTAAAAGACAACAGGAGACCATAAAGTGCAGGGAAAAAAAAAAAAAAAAAACAGACTAGTAAACTCGGCATGGATCATAAACTCTTAAAGTAAGTGTGATGACCTTTAAGTATCATGGAATAAAAAAGCTAGGAGTGAAAAAATATATACCAGAAATTGATAGGCTGCAGAGCATTGCATGGAGATATAATGCAGTTTTCAGGACAGATCACACAAGCAGTGAAAAATATATACCTGTAAGAAGAGAAGAAAGATGAATATTAGCAATGCCATTTTCTAACTGCCAGGGCACTTTGCTAAATTATGGCACTTCGATAAAGTATGCATAAATGCTATATGCATAAATGCCCCCGCATAAATGCTGCCCCTTAGCAAAGTCTCAATATATAGGGACGTATCTGCTTAGATCTGCACAGATTTAACTCATTAACAATCAATCACTAGCTTAAAAGACAACAGGAGACCATAAAGTGCAGGGAAAAAAAAAAAAAAAAAACAGACTAGTAAACTCGGCATGGATCATAAACTCTTAAAGTAAGTGT
Organism: Phyllobates terribilis; assembly: GCF_046119375.1. Taxonomy (NCBI): domain Eukaryota; kingdom Metazoa; phylum Chordata; class Amphibia; order Anura; family Dendrobatidae; genus Phyllobates; species Phyllobates terribilis. The sequence continues at coordinate 252,869,470 of NW_027362767.1, read as the reverse complement.
GATGACCTTTAAGTATCATGGAATAAAAAAGCTAGGAGTGAAAAAATATATACCAGAAATTGATAGGCTGCAGAGCATTGCATGGAGATATAATGCAGTTTTCAGGACAGATCACACAAGCAGTGAAAAATATATACCAGAAATTGATAGGCTGCAGAGCATTGCATGGAGATATAATGCAGTTTTCAGGACAGATCACACAAGCAGTGAAAAATATATACCAGAAATTGATAGGCTGCAGAGCATTGCATGGAGATATAATGCAGTTTTCAGGACAGATCACACAAGCAGTGAAAAATATATACCAGAAATTGATAGGCTGCAGAGCATTGCATGGAGATATAATGCAGTTTTCAGGACAGATCACACAAGCAGTGAAAAATATATACCAGAAATTGATAGGCTGAAGAGCATTGCATGGAGATATAATGCAGTTTTCAGGACAGATCACACAAGCAGTGAAAAATATATACCTGTAAGAAGAGAAGAAAGATGAATATTAGCAATGCCATTTTCTAACTGCCAGGGCACTTTGCTAAATTATGGCACTTCGATAAAGTATGCATAAATGCTATATGCATAAATGCCCCCGCATAAAATGCTGTTGACATAATATCAGCGCTGCAGACAAACAAGAGAAACCGAGGCAGCGACGCAGACTTAGCACTGGACCTAGGAAGGGTGAGTAATACTCAGTTTGTTTTTTATAGTAGCCATAGCTTAAAGCAGTATGTTTTCTAAATGGGGACAACCCCTTTAAATGCAATGTATGAATGAATGGATCTATTGGGACCCAATATACCTTCCCAGTAACTCAGTCTTGTCATCCATTATTATACATACTCTGTCGTGATCTTTTTGCCTAATATTAAGAACTGGATTTACACCCCACGTGACCACATGTGAGTTATTACATTCTTCCCACCACTTTTTCAGCTCAGCAGTTTGCAGCACTGTAAATACTTCTGTCTATTTATCTGAAAGCATATTATTTTCAGTATGATTTGGGGGATATGGTCTCTGCCAAAACTGGTAGTGTAGGTCCACTGGTGAATTGCTGAGTAAACAGTAGGGATTTTACATAAATGGGTAAGATGCCAATTCTGCTTAGCTGTTCTCTTAAAATGTAGACAAATTTTCTGCAAAAAGGCATTAATTTTATTTTTCCATGTTAAATTATGGTAAATGTAATTAGGAGGATTTCCAGCCTTCCGTGTGTAAAAGTAGGTTTTTCTGTACCAAAATAGTTTTTTATAAACCAGCGTAAATTTATCGAATTGCAGACATGAAAACATTGGATTTTTTTCTTACATATTGAGCCTATATAAATAGATTTTATAGCTGCATTTAGGAAGTTATCTACTTATGTAAATATGTGCCTCCTACAGTGATACCACCTCACCCCCGTTCTATACCAGAATTTTTATTTAGGATCCATAAACTGGCCAAACTGTTCACATGGATGTCTGCAATCAAACGGTTTACCTGCTACTACTAGCTTTATCTTTGTGGTCAGTAGTGATCTGGGAAATGAGTGTAGTCTTATCAAATTTAATAAATGATGTGATAAATTGTTTCAGTTATTATTTTAATGCACCACTCTAGATCTGTGGCTCTTAAGTGCTGCTAAAGTACTGCCTCAAGCCATGACATGCTGGGAGTCATAGTTTGGATATGTTTTCCTTTAAAATAATGGACAAAAAATTAAAACTATCCCAACACTTCCGCCCTGATTATCTTCTTGTTTTTTAAACTAATTTTGTCTTTCATTACAATTATAACTGAGAACTGTTTCTCGGGTGCTCAGCCTTCCCTCCTCCTCCTCCTCACAGTACAGTGTGTGACTGTAAGACAACTGGCTGCAGCAGTAGCCTCCCCCCTCTGCCCTGTCTGCAGAAGGACAACATACAGTACATTACATGTACTGTACCTATTTTGTCTATTGACTAAAATGTGCTCAAAAATGACCTTCTCCACAAATGACTCTTAACAAATACCCATTTTTCTTCCTCTCTTTACCCAGCTGCAGTCATTTATTTGATTCTAGCATCCATTTAATCGACATCACTTGTCCAAGACTGGAAAGTGTGGACTATAAACTATTTATTTTAAGCACAAGAGCAGAATTATAACAGAGTTGCTAATTTTTTATTTATTATTTTCTCCTGATTGATCTCCTTTGAACAAGACCTGACAAAACAAGCGGAGCAATTACATTGAGGGACTCTCTAATAACATGTGGAAGTGTTCACCAAGCTGGAGATATGAGTCTTCAGAAATTTCAAGCCGTGTAGTCGAGCAAAACCTCAGATTAGTCATGTACCACGTGATCAGTGGCCATTACGTGCCAACAGATGTGGTGTAGTACATGAGTAATGGCTACATGTCTCACCGTTTACAATGAGAACTGCAGAATGCGGTGTCTTCAGTTAATAGCATAATCAAGGCTCCATTGTTTCATCGGGATTAGGTCATAGCGAGTCCAGGTGTGTTGACACTAAAAAACAACTATTTAAGAAATGGCTGTTCATTTGATCGAACATTGACATAAAGAGTAGCTACCTATAGGTTGCACTAAAGATGCAGTATCTTTTTTCTAGAGGAGAACTCATTTATAGTATTTTCCTAGGCAGCATTGCTTGCAAGACTTTATACATCTACTGGAAGAACCAATAGAAGAACCTTACTGGGCAAAAATGGAAAATGTGGTTATAGACTTAATCTATGTCTTACTACTAGGGTCTTCAAGTGCCCCTCAGGCCTGCAGGATAACCACAAAGAATTGATATCAAGTATAGCTAAGCAAAACGATTTGCTCTCTCCGGATTCTGTATTTAGTTTTGTCCTCATTTGCAGCTAGGCCTGGGCAACCTTCACTTTTGCACCCGGTATCCTCGGTGCCTCTGGCATTTACTATCCCTCCTTGATATCCTGACATCACGTGAGGCCTAATGTGACATCATGATGTGTGTCACGCCCCAGAGGCGCCCCTGATGCCGGACCAGGGTAACGCAAATCTTTTTCTCATCTTTAGTGTCAAGATCTGAGGATATCAAGGTTGAAAGAATGCCGAAAGGGAGAGCTCTCAAAATCTCTGTATAATAGAGTCATCCCATACTCAACATACAGTCCTGCTCATTGTTATTGGCACCCATAAAGTTCAAGTACATAATGTGGAATACCTCCTGAAAAAAATGAATCAAGTGAAAGTTTTTTTTTTGTATAGAGCACTTCTGTTAAATACAAAAGAGCAAATGATAAGCAATAATTTTAAACAAAAAATAATGGGAGGGAAAAATAGAAAAACCTAAAGCTTGCTGTTTCACTGGTATTGCCACCCTTTAGATTAATTTAGTATGGAAACACATTTTGACTTGCCTGTGGTAAATCACAAAAGAGATTCACCTATGATTAATTGTTAGTGCCCATGTGATATGAATTAGCTAATGAATGTTGACTTCAGTGTTTTAAAAAGCCACATGATAGGCCCTGTTCCTTTGTCACAATGGTGAAGACAAAGGAGCTGTCTGAGGACATCAGAACTGTTATTAGAAAACACAAGACTTCCAAAGGGTATAAGGCTATCTCTAAAAGACTTTGGTATCCCAGTTTCAACAGTGTACAATCTTATTAAGAAGTTTGCCAAGCATTGAACCATCAAGAACCTCCCTGGATGTGGGGGAAAGAGAAAAATTGACAAGATGTCTTCAAAGATTGGTGCGAATGGTGTAAAAAGCACCACATCCAAAGACCTGAAGGCTAACCTGGAACAGTCTGGGGTCATGGATTCAACAAGTACCATATGTCGCACACTAAATCAAGCAGCGATTTATGGGCAAAGGCCAAGGAAGAAAGCATTGCTGAAGAAAAGACATAAAAAGGAATGACTGATCTTTGCCAAAGAGTATTTTGACAAACCACAATCCTTCTTGGAAAATGTTCTGTGGACAGATGAAATAAAAATTTAGCTTTTTGGCAATGCAAAGCAACAGGTTGTTTTCAGACTGCGCAGTGAAGCTTATAAGGAAAATAACACCTTACCAACAGTTAAGCATGGTGGAGGATACATAATGCTGTGGGGTTGCTTTGCTGCTTCTGTTACTGGAGGTCTTAACCGTATCACAGGAATCATGACATCAGAAAATTATCAAGAGATTTTAGAGCGAAATGTCCTACCCAGTATAAGAGAACTTGGTGTGAGTCAAAGATCATGGGTCCTCCAGCAAGGCAATGACCCAAAGCACACATCCAAAAGTACACAGGAATGGGTGAAAAAGAATAACTGGACTGTTTTAAAATGGCCAGCAATGAGTCCTGACTTCAATCCCATTGAAAATCATTGGGGTGAGCTGAAATTTGGCACTGGGAAAAAGAACCCTGCAAACATTTAAGAGCTTCAACAAACTGCAAAGGAAGAGGGGGAGAAAATTCCAGCTGAGAAGTGTAAGAAGCTTCTAGATGGCTACAAGAAACGTTTGGCGGCTGTCAGAAATTCCAAATGATGTGTAACCAAGTATTAATTAGAGGTGCCTTTATTGCTGCATATGCTGTTTATTCTTTTTTTTCTTTGAAATTGCAACATGGAAATTGAAAAACAATGTTTTATTGTTGTATTACTTTGGACTACTAATTAAAAAATCCTGAGGATATAACTTTGGTACATTTATATTTTTTCCTGAAGATATTGTACAGTCTATGAAAAAAATGAAGGGATACCAATAATGGTGAGCAGCACTATATATCCTTTAACTACAGAGTAGATGATAAATATTTGATCGACTGTTGCTGTGACCCTCAACAAACCCAACAAGAGGCTCAAAGTCACACCTGAGTTGTAGTGAACATATGCCACCCCACTTAAATAGACCGTAAATAAACCAGTGGTCGAACATTCTCGCTGTTGTTCAATTCACACAGGACTTTTGGACCCTATCTCTTGTGAACAGTGGGGTCCCATTACTTGATCTTCTGTGGATAGGTGAATCTACAACTAAGTAGATAAGTACAACCATTACTTAATCTGAGTGGGTATTCACAAAAAAGTCTTAATAGGCTACATGAAAGCAGTGAATGACCACAATGAGAACACACACCTATATATATATATATATATATATATATATATATATATATATATATATATATATATATATATATATATATTTGAACATAAAATTAAAAAATAAACTTTTTAATATACATTGAGAGGGTGGGGAGTGATGCACAAAAAAATACAAGAACGTTCACCTCAAACGTATCTAAATAACGTGTGTGAAAGGGGGTTAATCAAAACTGTTGTTCTCAATCAAATAGTAATATACTAAATGGGATACAGCAGAGACATATCAAATAAACAAACGTATAGGTACTTAGTTATGAGATAGATAAACTGCATATATTCATTAAGAAACACACCATAAAAGGAGAAAAACAGCATGTGAATCAAGACCCCAGGACTTGTTGTTTATGGGACAACCCTTTCCAGGGTAGGTGTGATGGAAAATAAATTCAGTTATAGAAGTTGAAAAACTGAATCCATCCACAGTGAATGCTGCAGGGAAAACAAGTCATAAATGATGGCTTTCATAGTTTCTAAATGTTGATGGGGTTTAAAACTACTTTTCTAAAACTAGTATTCAGGTGAGGGAGCTCCACAGTCACCAAAGCATATGCTACACCACCATATAGAAAGCCGTGGTCCTAACACCACCCATACACATTATTATTATTATTATTATTGCACCATTTATTCCATGGTGCTTTACATCTGAAAGCGGTACACATAATAAAAGAACAATTACAATAATCATGAACAATACAAATCACCTACTGGTACAGAAGGAAAGTGGACCCTGACCACGAGGGCTCACACTCTACAAGGGATGGGTGCGGATATAGTAGGCGAGGGTAGGAAAAGTCTTGAAAAGTATACCCCAAGATGCCAATATGTCATCACCGCATGTCTTCGACAAATTCCCCACCATTGTGATCTAGCTAACTGACTGAAAGAAGACAAATTCAGATTTTGGCTAATAGTCTAAAGTGCAGAATATTCTGGGATTGCATGTAGGATCCAAACACTAAACCAACGGTGAGAAATTATGCACAAAACATCAACTTTAAGTGTTCTAGGAATGATAAAAAGTAGGAAAGAAACGAGCCGAAACTGCAGTTGTCTGCCTAGTAATGAGCAATGGAAAGTTCTCTGCTCAATGACCTCACAGCCTAGATATTTTCTCCAGGGATATATGTTCATTTTTCCTACAAGTTAATTGTGGAGGCTTCTTTATATCGATAGCATAACGCCCCCCAAAATGACAGAACCTCAGCCAGGAGAGTTAGTGTCAGGGGAGCTTTCATGCCGTTGGACTCCTGTAGTTTGGGGCTTTGCAGAGTGCATACACATCTGTTCTTAGGTTAATCCTGTATGGAGGGCATTTCAACTTGCTGATGTGTGCTGACAATATGGAGACTCCTAATGCCATTCATATTAATGAATGCAGACATAACAGGGACTTCTCAAAGCTTAGACTTGAAACAGGACATTTGAGACAAGTTTGCCGATGGAAAATGACGAGCTTGGTTTTATTATTTAATAGTTTAATCTTTGGTTAGTTTTGGAGTTGTTTAAAGGGAACCTGTCACATTGAACATACAGCTTCGTATAGATCAGGAGGAGCTAAGCAGATTGATGTAATGGTTTGCTGGAAATTATTCAGTACCAGGCTATGTTCTAACATAGTTTTTTTGAGGTATTCAAAAAATACACAAGTTTTTCAAGTGGAAGCCTTTTTAGGAAATGCTTTTTTATTGAAGGTGTTTTTCTTTTCATAAAATGGTTTTGAAAAGTTCGAAAACTTTTTTTTTTCTTTAAATGTTCTGAATCGTTCTTTACATCTTTTTGAGTGTGCAGTCTGGAGTGGTTTCCATCAAGAGCCATGTGGAATCTTTTTTTTTCAAAACATGTTCAGAAAAAAAAAGCAAAAAGCTAAAAAAAAAAAACTTATTTAAGCAGCAAAGTGACTTCCCCAGAAAAAAATGAATAGGAAGAGTTTTCGAAAAACACTTTGGAGAGTATCCACTCTAAAAAAAAACAAACCTAAAAATCTCCCTGTGAACACATAGCATAACATATAATTTTTTTTATTTTTATTGAAGTGGGTGTTCATATTCTGGGGTTCTGAATCAGGAGGACTCTCCTAATCCGTGATTGACTGGCTTACCTATATAATGTGCATACAGAGACAAAGGAGGATTGCCCCGTTGACTGCTCAACCCAGAATGAGCAGGGACTTAAACACAAGTTATACTGAATCTTTAAATCTTTTCCCAGAAACTTGTATAACTACTTCAGATCCTCCTCTATAACTGCCCATAGATTGCACTGCATTTCCAAGTTTATAGGTTCCCTTCAAGAAGAGTCCTATGACAGTAAGTTGACCGCCAGCCATCGACTATAAAAAAAAAAAAAAAAAAAAAGATGAAACTTGTCAGTAACAGTTTCCCTGCAAGCGCCACCACAGGGTAAATGAATTGTTACACAGTACAGTACATTTCTTGCGGTGGGGCACAGCAGCTAAAAGATGTACCAAACTCTAGACTGGCCTAGTTCGAGGCTGCAGGCTTCCAGCATTTTATCAGTTAATTCTGTCTAGGTAGTGAATTTGGAGCTCCGTATCAGGAACAAAGAGCTCAACGTCTAAATATTAATAAATTAGCACATAGTGTTGGATACAAAAATGACACAATGTTACAATGGGTATATTCACTTCACTGTATCTGTACAGTGTGAGGCTTGGATAACGGCCCATCCGGCTTACTTGCCAGCAGCCGCTAGACAAGTAAAGTAAGATAATGTATCCAGGAGACATAGTGCAGGTTAATGCCACTGACTCTTGAAAGATCGCCACATTGTATCACTTTCTCCCTATAAATTTTCTGTGCAGTCTAGATTTTTTTCACATGTATGTCTGGTATAATGTACATATAAAGGTCAGACACTGTTCATGCTGCTTAAGTTACAGGTTTAGAAGAAATTTACTAGGGAAAATAATAAATCCATAATGGGTTTTGGAAAAAGGAAGAGAGGGTGAAATCTAACTCAGTGACTTGTGGGCTATTCTCTCTCTTCCTCCACTTTGCTCCCTCGTCTCTTCTGTGCTACACTCCTGGATACATTTGCCTGATTTGTGGTATACACATTTTGTTTCAAGGTGCAACTTACCTTCAGCCCATTTACAGTCTCCAGTGGAATATCAGTTTATCATGAAATCATGTTTGATGTTAACTTTATCTGGCGGACCCTGTTGGCGGAGATTACTTCATTTTATAGGCATATTTTCTGGTCTTGATTTAGAGGTGTGAAATCTTGATGGGCAGCCAGGATATGTATACCAAGTCTACATCTCAGTACACGGAGCTGTTTTAGAGATTAACACCTGATTCTTATATGTCACATTCTTAAAATAATCACTTTTTTTTCCATGTCGCAAGGAACAAACTTTTCTGAGTGTGTAAGGCCCTGCTGGTGACTTTCAGGAGGTAAAAGGGCTAAACTTTTTTTTTTTTTTTTTTTTTTAAATCTGTACAGAATCTCTGACTTTATCATGCCTATTTCTAAGAGCGTGAAATATATACAGTGTTAGGATTCAGCATGATACACTCAGGTGGAGCCACTGTCAAAATTTGTACCTGGACCAGAAAAACCCTTTTAAATTCAAGAAATGAATTTAATGCACTTTAAAGGGAGTCTGTCAGCACAAAATGACTATTCAAACCAAGCACAGGCTCTCAGTTCACCTCCCCGCCTACTTCTTTTTACTTCTATCTCTGCCCTCCTCCCCTTTCCTTGATTCACAGCTTTCACTTTACAAGAAGGTGCACTGAACTATTTGGTCATGTCAATGGTTCACCGAACGCCTGTGCTTGGTTTGAGCAGTCATTTTGTGCTGACAGACTTAAGCCTCCCTTCATTGTTTTACAGTTGATCTAAAATACTCTCTAGTCTTCACTGAAGCGATTGCTGCTTTTGTTTAAAACAAGACCCTCTCTTGTAATTTGCAGGGGGAACCAGTAGAAAGTGTTGCGAAAAATGTATTGACTTTATAACGTTCGCTTATAAGTAATTTTACATTTTTGTGTCTTGTAAAGTACGAAAGGCCAAAGGTGCTAATCATTGCGTGCCTATAAACTCCTGAATTGTACATTTTGTATTGACTGTATTACTAGTTTTGTATTGATCACAAGTTCAGTCTTTGTTGTACTCCAGAGCTGCTTTCACAATTCTTTCATTTGTCAGTCAACAAGCTAACAGCAGAGATGAGCTAGAATGTAAATCACCTGACACAAGGTTGTACAGGTATTGAATGCTGGGAGATCTCCGCTCTGAAGCCTACAGAGTTGTGAATGCAGCTGTAGACAATAATACAGTCTGTAACTCCCCTTTTTAGAATAAAAAAAATAATCAGTCCTTCCGCAACATAATTTAATAAAGAATAATGTCACTCTGTGGAGTCTATTAAGCTTTTAAGAAAGTTAAGGAGCGCAAAGAAAAGTTTTGGAAGGTCTCCAGTTGGACATAGCATCTGCAATGACTTAGCTGGAACCAACATACTCAAAGTAAGCAACACCCTACCTAAAGCAATTAAAAGGGTCTAAAGAGTCACAGGCACCCAGGTGTGAGGACATCTGTGCTGGTTTGCTCATATTCGACCCTCTATACCTTGGTCAGATCAGCTACTGGGAAATCCACAGCACTCTTCGCTATGTCTGATCTATTTACAGCAAACGTTCATATCTTAGTTTTGCTACCATTTTTTTCTCTCAATCCCTTCTACATCAGCATTCACTGTCTGTAGGAAAGTCTTTGCTATAATCTCTAGTTTATACTAGAGAATTTATTTTGTCTGTCTTAGTCAGAGATCCTTTCCCTTCGGAACTGTGAAATATTTGTCAAATACCAGCTGTTACCCCTTGAACTTGACGCTTGAAAATCCTGCTACTCCTTTTAGTCTCTGCTTTTTTTTTTTCACAGTTTTTCATCTTACTAAATGTGCTGATCTGAATATTTTTTGTAGCAGCCCAATAAATTATCTGAAATTTTTTTTGCAATTTTTACATAGCTGTTCATATAATTATAGCCTGAACTGTGATAAAACTGCAACAAAATACAGGTAAATGCATGTAGTTTTTGTTGTATGGTTTTGTTCGTCACCATTATTGTTGCTTATGAAAGTAGCCTTAAGGCCCCCCACACACATTAGATGGTCTTCATTAGTTCAGCCGGCAGCCATTTATTATTTATTACTATTTATTTATGTTTCTTATATAACATGATCATATTCTGCAGCGCTATATAGACATCATCATCCCTTTCCCCATTGGGGCTCACAATCTAAATTCCCCATCAGTATGTCTTTGGCGTGTGAGAGGAAAACCCACGCAAACATGAGGATAACATAAAAACTCCTTTCAGATATTGTCCTTAGTGGGATTTGAACCCAGGACCCCAGCGCTGCAGAGCAACAGTGCTAACCACTAAGCCACCGTGCTGCCCATCTCTGCCATCTCTCCTACACTCAGGAGTGCTTGTTTGGCTGAGCGCTCCTGTCTTCTCTCTGATGGAGCCATTGTCAGAGATGTCTAGCAACAGCTTATAACTAACAAATAAAGTTGCACTCTGTAACGCTATAGCATACAAACATGAAATTGGAATTACATTACTTCTCTAAAAAAATAGTAAAAACAAAGATACTTAGCGCATAAATTGGCCAATTCATGCATGCCCAGCAACCAACAACAGGTGATCTTCTTTGCTGGGAACCTAGCCTAATGTGATTCCTCTCTTGGGCTGATAGCCTACATTTATATATATCCTTTTTGTTTATATTTGCCCAGGTTGGCCTTCTTGTTTCAGAGATATGCATCAACCCATTCACCATATTCCACAGCTCATCTCTTCTGATTATACGCCCCTTTATTTAACCTTAGTGAGTAATACCCCAGTGTTTTATTTTATTCTGTTTGTATTAATATCTCTATTAAACTTGAATACTTACCTCTTTGGCATTCTGAGCACGTGCGCCCGGCGCAGACATGTCCCTGGCTTTGGCGCCCGGCGTTTTCCCATCTGTGACCGCGCAGCTTTCAGCTGCGCGCTCCCTGATGTGACCGCCGCGCTGCTGTTGCGGGACCTGGTCTGCTCCGTGCGCATGTGCCACATACATACATTATGCCATTGGTGGGGTTTCGATCACGTGGTGCATCACGTGACCGCCCATCTGGGTATTTTAAGGTCCTTCTGCCACATTTGTCTACCTTCCCTTGATAAAGCCGTCCATACTTCACGCGAAACGCGCGTTGGGAAGCGGCATATACTAGATATCTTTGGCGCCGTAGGTATACAGGGTAAGCGATGACTTTTCTCTACAAATAACGTTGTTTGGTCTTTTTGCTGACACCAATCCTGGCTACAGGCTTTTTTTCCTACATTGTATCATGGGCGATACATATTTATTATACTGTTTATTCATTAAAAGGCCATGTTAAATGTCTTAGGTCCACATGTAATTTATGCCTGTTGATTTTGTCAGCTTTTATGTCATGTGACATTTGACACTTCCCCTGGCCTTGGCTGCACCGTTGCTGCCATTTTCCAATTCCTTCTACCCATGTCTGTCTTATATGCACTGTTGTAATGTAATTATTAATAAAGTCTATATTTTTTTACTCAATTTGAAACGCTCCGTCCTTCATGTTTTTCATGTTTCCTGGAGTCCTTTGCTTGCAGTAGCACACAACTAGTCCTATGAATTGTGTGCCCTCAAGCAATATGTTTTGGGGATTTTTTTGCCATATTTAGATGGGTAGGTAGGATCCTGCTGTGATGAAAACCAACATAAGCTGATGAGTGGAGTGCTCGGTCAGAGAGCCTGTCTATACAAATTTCAAAGACTGACTGTCACTTCTAAACTTCCAAGTAATTTTTTGGTATTTGTAGCAACATATTATCTCCAGAGGAGAATATGATTGTCAATCCGAAATCGAAAAATTGTCTGGGGCTCCCATAAATATTAGACTGTCGGCCACACCTATTGATATTGGCGGGTTTGGCCAACATTAGTCTAAAGTGTATGTGTGGCTTAAGGGTCCCATACAGCTTAGATAGCGGAGCGTTCAGCTGACTGCGGTCTTTCATGTGTTTTCACTTCTGCAGAAAGCTCCTCTAATCTCTTGAGAGAAAAAAAGGATGATGTATGGGGCCTCCAGACTTCCCCCAACAGGTGATGGGGAGGGGAAAAGAGTCTGGGGACCGCCTAAATAAATACTATGTTTGGCTGGTCCCACTAATATCAGCAGACCTAGATGACTAATATGTATGGGAGCCTTTAATTTTGCAGGGGTTTGCTATATTTACTCAATTTTACACCCAGACTTCCAGAATTATTTAGGTGTACAATCTAGTAGTGATATTTAGGTTTAGGGACTGGCAGCATTATTTATAGATGTAGTCTGGCAGTATTATTTATGTCTACAGTCTAGCGACATTATTTAGCTGTACAGCCTGATGACATTATTTAGGTGTTCATTCTGATGTATTTAGGCATACAGTATTATTATTATTTATTCCATGTAGCTTTACATGTGAAAAAGGGGTATACATAGCAAAAACAATTAGAATAATCTTGAACAAAACAAGTAACCGACTGATACAGGAGGAGAGAGGACCCTGCCCACGAGGGCTCACAATCTACAGGGGATGGGTGAGGATACAGTAGGTGAGGGTAGAGCTGGTTGTGCAGCGGTATGGTGGAGCAAGGGTCACTGCAGGTTGTAGGCTTGTCGGAAGAGGTGGGTCTTCAGATTTCTTTTGAAGGTGTCCACGGTAACAAAATTATTCAGTTGTACAGCCTGACAACATTATTTAGGTGTTCATTCTGGTGTTTTTAGGCACACAGTAATGACATTATTCAGGTGTACAGGCTGATGACATTATGTGGGTGTACAGTGTGGTGTCATTATGTAGGTGTACAGTCTGGTGTTTTTGGGCATGCAATAATGACATTATTTAGGTGTATGGTGTGGTGACATTATTTAGGTGTACAGTGTGGTGTCATTATGTAGGTGTACAGTCTGGTGTTTTTGGGCATGCAATAATGACATTATTTAGGTGTATGGTGTGGTGACATTATTTAGGTGTACAGCCTGATGACATTATGTGGGCGTACAGTGTGGTGACATTATGTAGGTGTACAGTCTGATGTTTTGGGGTATGCAGTAATGACATTACTTAGGTGTACAGTGTGGTGACATTTAGGTGTACAGTGTGGTGACATTATGTAGGTGTACAGTCTGATGTTTTTGGGTATGCAGTAATGACATTATTTAGGTGTACAGTGTGGTGACATTATTCTGGTGTACAGCCTGATGACATTATGTGGGCGTACAGTGTGGTGACATTATGTAGGTGTACAGTCTGGTGTTTTTGGGTATGCAGTAATGACATTATTTAGGTGTACAGTGTGGTGACATTATGTAGGTGTACAGTCTGGTGTTTTTGGGTATGCAGTAATGACATTATTTAGGTGTACAGTGTGGTGACATTATTCAGGTGTACAGTGTGGTGACATTATGTGGGCGTACAGTGTGGTGACATTATGTAGGTGTACAGTCTGGTGTTTTTGGGTATGCGGTAATGACATTTAGGTGTACAGTGTGGTGACATTATGTAGGTGTACAGTGTGGTGACATGTAGGTGTACAGTCTGGTGTTTTTGGGTATGCAGTAATGACATTTAGGTGTACAGTGTGGTGACATTATGTAGGTGTACAGTGTGGTGTTTTTAGGCATACAGTAATGATATTTAGCTGTACAGTGTGGTGACATTCAGGTGGTATAGTCTGGTGTTTTTAGGCATACAGTAATGACATTTAGGTGTACAGTGTGGTGACATTATGTAGGTGTACAGTCTGTTGTTTTTGGGTATGCAGTTATTCTTATTATTATTATATATTATTATAGCGCCATTTATTCCATGGCTCTTTACATGTGATAGGGATATACATAGCAAAAACATTTACGTAATCTTAACAAAACGAGTCAGCGACTGGTACAGGAGGAGAGAGGACCCTGCCCGCGAGGGCTCACAATCTACAAGGGATGGGTGAGGATACAGTAGGTGAGGGTAGAGGAGGTCATGCAGTAATGTGGTGGGGCGGTGGTTACTGCAGGTTGTAGGCTTGTCGGAAGAGATGGGTCTTCAGGTTCCTTTTGAAGGTTTCCATGGAAGGCGAGAGTCTGATGTGTTGGGGTAGAGAGCTCCAGAGTAGGGGGGATGCACAGGAGAAATCTTGTATGTGATTGTGGGAAGAGGAGATATGAGGGGAGTAGAGAAGGAGATCTTGTGAAGATCGGAGGTTGCGTGCAGGTAAGTATCGGGAGACTAGATCACAGATGTATGGAGGAGACAGGTTGTGGATGGCTTTGTATGCCAAGGTTAGGGTTTTGAACTTGAGTCTCTGGGCAATGGGGAGCCAGTGAAGGGATTGACAGAGAGGAGAGGCCGGGGAATAGCGGGGGGACAGGTGGATTAGTCGGGCAGCACAGTTTAGGATAGATTGGAGGGGCACAAGAGTGTTGGAAGGGAGGTTGCAGTAGTCAAGGTGGGAGATAATGAGGGCATGCACTAGTGTTTTTGCAGAGCCTTTGCTGAGGAATGCACGGATCCGGGAGATATTTTTGAGTTGGAGTCGGCAGGAAGTGGAAAGGGCTTGGATATGACATTATTTAGGTGTAGAGTGTGGTAACATTATCCAGGTGTACAGCCTGATGACATTACGTGGGCATACAGTGTGGTGTCATTATGTAGGTGTACAGTCTGGTGTTTTTGCGTATGCAGTTATGACATTTAGGTGTACAGTGTGGTGACATTATTCAGGTGTACAGTCTGGTGTTTTTAGGCATACAGTAATGACATTTAGGTGTACAGTGTGGTGTCATTATGTAGGTGTACAGTCTGATGTTTTTGGGTATGCCGTAATGACATTATTTAGGTGTACAGTGTGGAGACATTATTTAGGTATACAATCTGGTGTTTTTAGGCATACAGTAATGACATTTAGGTGTGCAGTGTGGTGTCATTATGTAGGTGTACAGTCTGATGTTTTTGGGTATGCAGTGATGACATTATTTAGGTGTACAGTGTGGTGTCATTATGTAGGTGTACAGTTGGTGTTTTTGGGTATGCAGTAATGACACTATTTAGGTGTACAGTGTGGTGTCATTATGTAGGTGTACAGTTGGTGTTTTTGGGTATGCAGTAATGACACTATTTAGGTGTACAGTGTGGTGTCATTATGTAGGTGTACAGTCTGATGTTTTTGGGTATGCAGTAATGACATTATTTAGGTGTACAGTGTGGTGTCATTATGTAGGTGTACAGTCTGATGTTTTTGGGTATGCAGTAATGACATTATTTAGGTGTACAGTGTGGTGTCATTATGTAGGTGTACAGTCTGGTGTTTTTGGGTATGCAGTAATGACATTATTTAGGTGTACAGTGTGGTGTCATTATGTAGGTGTACAGTTGGTGTTTTTGGGTATGCAGTAATGACATTATTTAGGTGTACAGTGTGGTGTCATTATGTAGGTGTACAGTCTGATGTTTTTGGGTATGCAGTAATGACATTATTTAGGTGTACAGTGTGGTGTCATTATGTAGGTGTACAGTTGGTGTTTTTGGGTATGCAGTAATGACACTATTTAGGTGTACAGTGTGGTGTCATTATGTAGGTGTACAGTCTGATGTTTTTGGGTATGCAGTAATGACATTATTTAGGTGTGCAGTGTGGTGTCATTATGTAGGTGTACAGTCTGGTGTTTTTGGGTATGCAGTAATGACATTATTTAGGTGTGCAGTGTGGTGTCATTATGTAGGTGTACAGTCTGATGTTTTTGGGTATGCAGTAATGACATTATTTAGGTGTACAGTGTGGTGACATTATGTAGGTGTGCAGTGTGGTGTCATTATGTAGGTGTACAGTCTGGTGTTTTTGGGTATGCAGTAATGACATTATTTAGGTGTACAGTGGGGTGACATTATGTAGGTGTACAGTCTGATGTTTTTGGGTATGCAGTAATGACATTATTTAGGGGTACAGTGGGGTGACATTATGTAGGTGTACAGTCTGATGTTTTTGGGTATGCAGTAATGACATTATTTAGGTGTACAGTGTGGTGACATTATGTAGGTGTACAGTCTGATGTTTTTGGGTATGCAGTAATGACATTATTTAGGGGTACAGTGGGGTGACATTATGTAGGTGTACAGTCTGATGTTTTTGGGTATGCAGTAATGACATTATTTAGGTGTACAGTGTGGTGTCATTATGTAGGTGTACAGTCTGGTGTTTTTGGGTATGCAGTAATGACATTATTTAGGTGTACAGTGTGGTGTCATTATGTAGGTGTACAGTTGGTGTTTTTGGGTATGCAGTAATGACATTATTTAGGTGTACAGTGTGGTGTCATTATGTAGGTGTACAGTCTGATGTTTTTGGGTATGCAGTAATGACATTATTTAGGTGTACAGTGTGGTGTCATTATGTAGGTGTACAGTCTGGTGTTTTTGGGTATGCAGTAATGACATTATTTAGGTGTGCAGTGTGGTGTCATTATGTAGGTGTACAGTCTGATGTTTTTGGGTATGCAGTAATGACATTATTTAGGTGTACAGTGTGGTGACATTATGTAGGTGTACAGTCTGGTGTTTTTGGGTATGCAGTAATGACATTATTTAGGTGTACAGTGTGGTGACATTATGTAGGTGTGCAGTGTGGTGTCATTATGTAGGTGTACAGTCTGGTGTTTTTGGGTATGCAGTAATGACATTATTTAGGTGTACAGTGTGGTGTCATTATGTAGGTGTACAGTCTGGTGTTTTGGGGTATGCAGTAATGACATTATTTAAGTGTACAGTGTGGTGTCATTATGTAGGTGTACAGTCTGGTGTTTTGGGGTATGCAGTAATGACATTATTTAGGTGTACAGTGTGGTGTCATTATGTAGGTGTACAGTCTGGTGTTTTTGGGTATGCAGTAATGACATTATTTAGGTGTACAGTGGGGTGACATTATGTAGGTGTACAGTCTGATGTTTTTGGGTATGCAGTAATGACATTATTTAGGGGTACAGTGGGGTGACATTATGTAGGTGTACAGTCTGATGTTTTTGGGTATGCAGTAATGACATTATTTAGGTGTACAGTGTGGTGACATTATGTAGGTGTACAGTCTGATGTTTTTGGGTATGCAGTAATGACATTATTTAGGGGTACAGTGGGGTGACATTATGTAGGTGTACAGTCTGATGTTTTTGGGTATGCAGTAATGACATTATTTAGGTGTACAGTGTGGTGTCATTATGTAGGTGTACAGTCTGGTGTTTTTGGGTATGCAGTAATGACATTATTTAGGTGTACAGTGTGGTGTCATTATGTAGGTGTACAGTTGGTGTTTTTGGGTATGCAGTAATGACATTATTTAGGTGTACAGTGTGGTGTCATTATGTAGGTGTACAGTCTGATGTTTTTGGGTATGCAGTAATGACATTATTTAGGTGTACAGTGTGGTGTCATTATGTAGGTGTACAGTCTGGTGTTTTTGGGTATGCAGTAATGACATTATTTAGGTGTGCAGTGTGGTGTCATTATGTAGGTGTACAGTCTGATGTTTTTGGGTATGCAGTAATGACATTATTTAGGTGTACAGTGTGGTGACATTATGTAGGTGTACAGTCTGGTGTTTTTGGGTATGCAGTAATGACATTATTTAGGTGTACAGTGTGGTGACATTATGTAGGTGTGCAGTGTGGTGTCATTATGTAGGTGTACAGTCTGGTGTTTTTGGGTATGCAGTAATGACATTATTTAGGTGTACAGTGTGGTGTCATTATGTAGGTGTACAGTCTGGTGTTTTGGGGTATGCAGTAATGACATTATTTAAGTGTACAGTGTGGTGTCATTATGTAGGTGTACAGTCTGGTGTTTTGGGGTATGCAGTAATGACATTATTTAGGTGTACAGTGTGGTGTCATTATGTAGGTGTACAGTCTGGTGTTTTTGGGTATGCAGTAATGACATTATTTAGGTGTACAGTGTGGTGTCATTATGTAGGTGTACAGTCTGATGTTTTGGGGTATGCAGTAATGACATTATTTAAGTGTACAGTGTGGTGTCATTATGTAGGTGTACAGTCTGATGTTTTTGGGTATGCAGTAATGACATTATTTAGGTGTACAGTGTGGTGTCATTATGTAGGTGTACAGTCTGGTGTTTTGGGGTATGCAGTAATGACATTATTTAGGTGTACAGTGTGGTGACATTATGTAGGTGTACAATCTGGTGTTTTTGGGTATGCAGTAATGACATTATTTAGGTGTACAGTGTGGTGTCATTATGTAGGTGTACAGTCTGGTGTTTTTGGGTATGCAGTAATGACATTATTTAGGTGTACAGTGTGGTGACATTATGTAGGTGTACAATCTGGTGTTTTTGGGTATGCAGTAATGACATTATTTAGGTGTACAGTGTGGTGTCATTATGTAGGTGTACAGTCTGGTGTTTTGGGGTATGCAGTAATGACATTATTTAGGTGTACAGTGTGGTGACATTATGTAGGTGTACAATCTGGTGTTTTTGGGTATGCAGTAATGACATTATTTAGGTGTACAGTGTGGTGTCATTATGTAGGTGTACAGTCTGGTGTTTTTGGGTATGCAGTAATGACATTATTTAGGTGTACAGTGTGGTGTCATTATGTAGGTGTACAGTCTGGTGTTTTGGGGTATGCAGTAATGACATTATTTAGGTGTACAGTGTGGTGACATTATGTAGGTGTACAGTCTGATGTTTTTGGGTATGCAGTAATGACATTATTTAGGTGTACAGTGTGGTGTCATTATGTAGGTGTACAGTCTGGTGTTTTGGGGTATGCAGTAATGACATTATTTAGGTGTACAGTGTGGTGACATTATGTAGGTGTACAATCTGGTGTTTTTGGGTATGCAGTAATGACATTATTTAGGTGTACAGTGTGGTGTCATTATGTAGGTGTACAGTCTGATGTTTTTGGGTATGCAGTAATGACATTATTTAGGTGTACAGTGTGGTGTCATTATGTAGGTGTACAGTCTGGTGTTTTGGGGTATGCAGTAATGACATTATTTAGGTGTACAGTGTGGTGACATTATGTAGGTGTACAATCTGGTGTTTTTGGGTATGCAGTAATGACATTATTTAGGTGTACAGTGTGGTGTCATTATGTAGGTGTACAGTCTGGTGTTTTTGGGTATGCAGTAATGACATTATTTAGGTGTACAGTGTGGTGTCATTATGTAGGTGTACAGTCTGATGTTTTTGGGTATGCAGTAATGACATTATTTAGGTATACAGTGTGGTGTCATTATGTAGGTGTATAATCTGGTGTTTTTAGGCATACAGTAATGACATTTAGGTGTACAGTGTGGTGACATTATTTAGGAGTGAGGCCTAGCAGCATTATTTAGGTATACAGTCTAGCGTGTATAGATTGAGCTTGGTTTTAATTGTGATTTTGTTGGGGACTTTTGGTTTCAGACAATGGAAATTTTGGATGTGCTATACTGCAGGATTTTGTACTCTATTTAAGTGTTTGTTAAATTATAATACTGTAGCAGTGCTTTTAATTAACTAAAAATAAATTAGTTATGTAAATAAAATTCATTTAATCTTTATTTTTTTTTTCCTATTTTCTGTATAAAAGTGTACAGGGAAAAGGAAAAAAATTCCACTTACCGTAGATCTTCAATATTTTTAATTGAATAAGAATAAATTCAATTAGATTTTTTATTCCTTTTAATTTTTTTCCTTAACTTTGCGTAAAGAAAATGGAAAGGGAAAAAAAGGACAAATTTTCCACACAGATCTTCAAGCAACATTGTTGCGCAGTTTATAGGCTCTTAGCACTTTATCAGTAGTCTTGAAGATATGAAACGGACTTCAGAAAGCCCGGTGCCATTCTTTTCTCTAACCTCTATATTTCCAAAGCAAAGAAATATTTTTGTCAAGTAATAATTCATCACCTCTAAGCCAGGCTTTAAACTACATTCCTTGTCTCGCTTTACATGTATAAATACTTGCTCAATAATTCAACACTTGCCGAGTATTCCTCTTCAGATTCTTGATGCCTGATTTGGGCGCACACTTAAACAAAGAACAACACGCCCCCACAATGACCGTCACCCTCCTCCTGCTCTGACTCTTATCTCACACTGGCTTTATATAACTTCTCTGTTGAGAAATTTCTTTGATTGTAAATTTTTGTTCTTCGATTTGTTTTATACTTAACTAAGAATATAATTTGTGTGGTAGCGACTGCTAATATCTGCTGGATACTTCTGTATATACTAGATGGTGGCCCGATTCTAACGCATCGGGTATTCTAGAATATGTATGCGGCAGACTGGGCGCAATCATCAGAGCGGTGTTTAAATTTGGCGTCAAAATCGCTGATTGATCGCGGCCGGCAACCGCGACCAATCAGCAAAGCGGTGTTTAAATTTGGCGGCAATATCGGTGATTGGTCGCAGGCGGCGGCCGCAACCAATCAGCAAATCGTGTTAGTGAGGTCTGGAGAGCGTGTTTAAATTTGGCGCCAAAATCACTGATTGGTCGCAGCTGGCAACTGCGACCAATCAGCAAAGCGGTGTTTAAATTTGGCGGCAATATCGGTGATTGGTCGCAGGCGGCGGCCGCAACCAATCAGCAAATCGTGTTAGTGAGGTCTGGAGAGCGTGTTTAAATTTGGCGCCAAAATCACTGATTGGTCGCAGCTGGCAACTGCGACCAATCAGCAAAGCGGTGTTTAAATTTGGCGACTATATCGCTGATTGGTCACGGCCGGCGGTCGCAACTAATCAGCAGAGCGGGGTTTAAATTTGGCGCCAATAATGCTGATTGGTTGCGGCCGGCGGTCGCGACCAATCAGCAGAGCAGTGTTTAAATTTGGCGCCAATAATGGTGATTGGTCACTGCCGGGACCATTCAGCAGAGCGGTGTTTAAATTTGGCGGCAATAATGCTGATTAGTCGCGGCCGGCAATTTGGCGGCAACAATGCTGGTTAGTCGCGGCCGGCAACCGCGACCAATCAGCAGAGCGGGGTTTAAATTTGGCCCCAATAATGCTGATTGGTCGCGGCCGGCGACCGCGATCAATCAGCAGAGCGGTGTTTAAATTTGGCGCCAATACTGCTGATTGGTCTCGGCCAGCGACCGCGAGCAATTATCAGAGCGGGGTTTAAATTTGGCGCCAAAATCGCTGATTGGACGCGTCCGACGACCGCGACCAATCAGCAGAGCGGTGTTTATATTTGGCGCCACAATCGCAGATTGGTCGCGACCGCGATTAATCAGCAGAGCGGCGTTTAAATTTGCCGCCCATATCGCTGATTGGGCGCGGGCGGCGGCTTTGGCCAATCAGCGACCGGTGTTACTGAGAACGGGGAGTGGCGTTGATGTGCGGGTACTTTCGGTGTGAGTAGCCGGGAGATGAACGGCTAGCGCCGGTCATCTCCCGGCTGCATCGCTACTGACTTCCATGCGGCTACCGTCGGGAGATCAGCGGCTAGTGCCGCTGATCTCCCGACGGCAAGTGTGAAAGGAGGACCGGGGAGCGAGGCCGCCGGTCAGGGTACTTGTGCTGCGTGCAGCCAGGAGATGAGCGGCTGGCACCGCTCATCTCTCGGCTGCGTCGCCGCTGATCTCCCGACGGTGGCCTGAGTGTTTAAAATCCGGCGCCAGTTCGCGGACGTGCTGCGGCAGTCGCTGATTGATCGTGGCCGGCTGGGCGCGACTAATCAGCGAACCGTGTTACTGAGTACTGGAGAGTGAGTTTAAATTTGCCGCCCATATCGCTGATTGGTCGCGGTGGCCGGCCGCGACCAATCAGCAGAGCGTTGTTTAAATTTTGCGCCAATCTCCCTGATTGGTCGCGGTCGGCTGCGACCAATCAGCAGAGCGTTGTTTAAATTTAGCGCCAACAATGCCGGCGGCCGCAACCAATCAGCAGAGCGTTGTTTAAATTTTGCGCCAATCTCGCTGATTGGTCGCAGCCGACCGCGACCAATCAGCAGAGTGTTGTTTAAATTTGGCGTCAATAATGCTGATTGGTTGCGGCCGGCGACCGCTACCAATCAGCATAGCGGTGTTTAAATTTGGCGCCAATCTCGCTGATTGGTCGCGGCCGCTAGCCGCGACCAATCAGCACAGCAGTGTTTAAATGTGGCGCCAAAATTGCTGATTGGTCGGGTGCAGTGTCCGCGACCAATCAGCACAGCAGTGTTTAAATGTGGCGCCAAGATCGGTGATTGATCGCGGCCGCTATTTAAATGTGGCGCCCAAATCGGTGATTGGTCGCGGGCTGCGGCCGCGACCAATCAGCACAGCGGTGTTTAACTTTTGAACCAAGATCACTGATTGGTCGCGGCCGGAGAGCGCGACCAATCAGCGAATCGTATTGGTGAGGACCGGGGAGCGGAATGGTATTAGTGAGGACCGAGGAGCGGCGCTGCCTGTGCGGCTACTTCCGCTGCGAGAAGCCGGGAGATGAGCGACTGCTCGCAGCAGAAGTATCCCGACCCGCAGCGCCGCTCCCCGGTCCTCCCTTAACACCCTAGCCGCATGGATGTCAGCGCCGCTGCCTGTGCGGCTACTTCCGCTGCGAGAAGCTGGGAGATGAGAGGCTGCTCGCAGCAGAAGTATCCCGACCCGCAGCGCCGCTCCCCGGTCCTCCCTTCCGCATAGAGGTCAGCAGCGCCAGTTGTTGATGTCCTTCTGCTGCTACCGGACGGGAGATGAGCGCCTCGCGCCGGTCATCTCCCGGCTGCATCTCCGTTCCGCAGATGAGCCGCTAACGGCCGCCATCTTTTTTCAGAAATCCCGCGGCGCTGATTGGCTGCTGCCGGACCAATGAGCGACGCGGGATTTCCAGGACAGACAGACAGACAGATGGGATAAGACGATTATATATATATAGATTAGGAGAATGCTAGGGTACATCTATTAGGGAATGTCTTACTTCTTTCCCCAGTTAGCTTAACAAAGAATTTCCTTGCTACTACATCCCCTATAGGATATGCATGTTTTTATATAGCAACTGTAAATAAGAACAGGATGCATATTTTCACCTCTAAATAAGGGATCTCGGTAAGATGAAACAAGATTTAGGACTTCTAAAAGATGTGCCAGATTTTGTATTTAGATTTAAAGGGCAATAGCACGTGCTAAACACAGTCAGTATTGTGAATAAAAAAAAGTATCACAGCTACTACTACACCTTAAAAATGCTGTCATATACCGTAATTCACCTTAAATGGCTGTTATATTGCACATGTAAATGATGTCAACAGAATGCCCATCCAAATAAAGCCACCATTCTGTACACATGAATAATGCGCCTAGAGTGTCCAACCAGATAAGATTGTCTACCCAGATAAGACTGTACACCTGAATAATACTGCCAAACTGTCCACCCAGATAAGACTATACACTCCCTGACAGAAGTTATGTCGCTTATCCATGTTATGTAAATAAAAGCTTAGAACCTGACGTTAAATTCATCCATTGGTTTTATAAATTACTCTTTTGAAAGCTGAAACCCTCCCAAATTTGGTATAGGTTAAGAAAATAAATTGGCATCAATGCTGAAATATTGATCATTTAATGAACACAGAATGGTCAGATTTTGGCAAGACAAAAGTTTTGTCGCCTGGTCATATAATGCACTCAATCCTAGTTTACATCCTCACCAGTGCTCAGTAAATGATCGGTTAATTAGTGGGTGTGTATAAAAAGAAACCCAGCACCCCAGACCTTCACTTGAACTGCAACTTGAGCTCTGACAACATGCCAGAAATCCACCCTGCGACCAAAGCCTTGATTATCAAGAGGCTGAAGACCAGATCCACTGCAGAGGTGGCTGGCACCTTTAATGTGTCTCGGCATCAAGTACAAAGAATTAAAAAAAGATTTGAAGAGACTGGAGATGTGTTTGACAAGCCCAGGTCCAGCAGACCCCGCAAGACAACTGCTCAGGAGGAACGTTTGTTGGTTAGAAAATCCAAAGCAAGCCCCTCTTCCACTGTAGCAGAGCTCCAACAGGCCTGGTCACCTCAAGTCCCTGTGTCAAATAGAACAGTTTGTAGGATTCTGTCTCGAAATGGCCTCCATGGTCGAATCAGTGCCCAGAAGCCAGCGCTAAACAAAAGGCAAATGAAAAACCGTGTGGCATTTGCAAAGTCCCACAGCCTGCTAAACAGATGGATGCTGGAAAAGTGTCAGAAGGTGGATTTCTGTGATGAATCTTCAGTAGAATTACACCACAGCTGCCGCATATACTGCAGGAGACCTACTGGAGCCCGTATGGATCCAAAATACATCTAGAAAACAGTTCAATTTGATGGTGAAAAGATCATGGTCTGGGGTTATATTCAGTATGGGGGTGTGTGAAACATTTGCAAGGTGGAAGGCAATATCAATAGCCTAAAATATCAAGAAGTATTAGCTACCTCTTACATTACAAATCATAAAAGGGGTCAAATTCTGCAGCAGGATGGTGCTCCATCTCATACATCCATCTCTACAACAAAGTTCCTCCAGGCAAAAAAAATCAAGGTGCTCAAGGACTGGCCAGCCCAGGCACCAGACATGACCATCATTCAGCATGTTTGGGGTAGGATGAAAGAGGAAGCTTGGAAGAAAAAAACAAAGAATCTAGATGACCTCTGGGAGGCATGTAAGACTGCATTCTTTGCTATTCCTGATGTCTTCGTTAATAAATTGTATGAATCATTGTTGAACCGCATGGATGCAGTCCTTCAAGCTCATGGAAGTCACACAAAATATTAAATATGACTCTAATAGCACCACAACTCCATTCACCAATGTTATCAACATATATTTGTATTTTAAGATAATTATTTGTTTGAATATCACATTACTTTCTGTGGGCGACAAAACTTTTGTCTCGTTAAAATCTGACCATTCTGTGTTCATTAAATGATCAATATTTCAGCATTGATGCCAATTTATTTTCTTAACCGAAACCAAATTTGGGAGGGTTTCAGCTTTCAAAAGAGTAATTTATAAAACCAATGGATGAATTTAAAGTCAGGTTCTAAGCTTTTATTTACATAACATGGATAAGCGACATAACTTCTGTCAGGGAGTGTACACCTGAATAATACTGGCAGACTGTTCACCCAGATAAGACTGTACACCTGAATAATGCTGCCAGACTGTTCATCCAGATAAGACTGTACACCTGAATAATACTGCCAGACTGTCCACCCAGATAAGACTGTACACCTGAATAATACTGGCAGACTGTTCACCCAGAAAAGATTGTACATCTGAATAATAATGCCAGACTGTCCACCCATATAAGACTGTCCGCCTAGATAAGACTCTATACCGGAATAATGCTGCCAGACTGTAAACCCAGATAAGACTATACACCTGAACAATGCTTCCAGACTGACCACACAAAAGAGTCTGAACACCTGAATACTGCCACCAGACTACACACCTGAATAATTCTGTTAGACTGTGTGCCTAAATATTGCACTGGGCTGTTCACCAAAATATTGCCATTGTACTATGCAAATAGATATTTCCTCTGTACTACCAATTGAAATATTACCACCTGAATAATGCTGCCAGACTATACACTTTAATATTGTCGCTATATTTCTCACTAAAGATAAGTGAATCTTTTGAAATTCGAATTCGCCAGCGTTGTCAATTTTTTTCCAAAAATTTGATTTGCAGCTAATTGATTTGCCGTGAATTACAAATATGGCAACATCTTCAATTGCCCTGAAAACACTGTAAGACGCTGAGGTCTCCCAGGACTGTATTGAGCACTTTACAAGCTCTTTAATGCAAACTCCGCCTTAGTAATGTCCAAGTGACATCAACATGTATGGCAATGAGTAAAGGGATGGCAGCTATTTTTCACTGCTGTGCTGTCTCACACTGTCTGTATTGTTTATTCGGTGTTTTAAAACTTTCTCTCTTTATCTCTATTTCTGAGCTGTGACATCCTCTCACTATCCATAATTGGTGCAAAATATCTGCTGCATTCCCTGCCTCTGCTTTTATACAGACTATGGTAGTACCTCCTAATTGTCTGTGCTACACCATGTGATGTGAAAGCTGCAAAGCTTTATGAGGAATGCCGCTCCTGAGGTCATGCGAACCTTCTCTACCTAATGCAATCTTCTGCTTTGCGTAAAATTCTGGTGGTACTTTTTTTTAACAATTCATGTGAATCGAATTGCAACTTCTTAAACTACGCCAAGCACAGCGAATTTCCTAAAATTTTACACAAATTTGATTCATATTGAATTGATTTGCTCATCTCTACTGTCCACCAAACTGTACAACTGAATGATGCTTCCAGACTCTACACCAAAATATTACCACCAGGCCATACACCTGGCTAATGCTGCCAAACTGTACACCTGAATAATGCTGCCAGACTGAATACCTAAATAATTCTACCATATCCCTCTGTTTAACAAAAGGCTTATTGTTAAGACACTACTGCATATTGTATTTACAGTGTCTTACATACAAGTAACCATCCTCTGTACAGATGTTCTCTTGTCATTTTATCAATGAGGGTAAACTAAAATGAATAATCACTAGACCATGATTGTTAACACGAATGTCTGTGTTTGTAAGCCCCATGGCCTAGTAAAACATGACTTTCACAGTCACAGCTGCTGCCTTAATGCAAAAAGTCATCCATAAAACGTGGTTTTACTTAATGTAACCATGTTATTGCTCGGGCTCTTGCCTTGATGTTTATCATTGACGGATGGAAAAACGTGGTGACTACAGAGGATGAACCTGAACCTTAATCCTTATCTGGCCTGAATATTAGTCACTGTTGTCAGTGAAATGACATTCCACATTTGCAGGATCCCGCTTGGGGGGACCCGCTCCTTTTTCATCCATTGTAGCTCAGTAGGACATAGGAGACGTCTTAACGAGAATCACAATGCTTGTCCTCTCCTATGAAGAGTCGATAGACAGAATACAGATTGCTAAAGTCTGTTCCCATATACACCCGAAATCAGCACCAGCAAAGTGGTGGAAATTGGGATGGCTTTCTTGCAGCCCTATTACAGGAGATCATTGTTAGGAAAGAGCAATGCTGCTAATTATTTATTTTTTAGAGCACTTTTGAATCCATGGTACTGTACATGTGAAAAGGGATTACATACAAAATACAAATATAGATTACAATGAACAAACGAACTATGACAGACTGGTACAGAAGGGAGAGGGCCCTTGAAACTCTCTTGTCCCAGATGAAGCCACAGAAACTGTGGCAACATTATATAGACTAATAATCTCCCTCCGAAAGCCTAAAAAGCTGCCATTCTTGTCCAGGTGGGAATTGGACCTAAACCATGGAAATAGATAAAATCCTCCTTGCCCCTAAGCTCTCCTCAAAATTTATTCGAATGCAAGAAAATGGTTATAAGATTCTTTCGAGATAGCATGTCACCCCAGCTAAACTTCATAACTTTAATAAAGATTACAGCTCATCCTGCTGGAGATGCCTCTCCGATGTGGGCACTTATTATCATATGTGGTGGACATGCCAAAAAAATCAGTCCATACTGGCTTGATGTCATATGCATCATAAACCAGATCCTCAAAACACAGTTAACCGCTACCCCAGAAATTTGTCTCTTACACCTTTTTCCAGACAAAATCCCAAAAACAATCTAACCCTCCGCGGACACCTTTTGGCCTCTGCTAGAAATCTGGTCTCCCTGGCGACTCTTCACCAACCCCACCTCTCTGACTATTCTCTAACTGG
This sequence comes from Phyllobates terribilis, assembly GCF_046119375.1. Lineage (NCBI taxonomy): Eukaryota > Metazoa > Chordata > Amphibia > Anura > Dendrobatidae > Phyllobates > Phyllobates terribilis. The sequence goes on along the minus strand of NW_027362767.1, from coordinate 252,841,544 downwards.
ACTACCGATAACTCTATGCATATGATATTGTCTAATCTGTTCACTCTCTGTATACGAGAAAGAGATTGATAGAGATTGAGAGATTTGCGTGGGTTTTCTCTGGTTTCCTCCCACACTTCAAACACATACTGATAGGGAGTTTAGATTATGAGCCCCAATGAGGACAGCGATGTTGACGCCAGTAAAGCGCTGTTGCATTAATGGTGCTATATAAGCGAGTAAAATAAATAAATAAGTAAATATATATATATATATATATATATATATATATATATATATATATATATATATATATATATATATATATACACACACACACACACACACACACACACACACACACACACACACACACACACACACACACACACACACACACACACACACACACACACACAGTGGGAGAGATAAGTATTTGATCCCTTGCTGTTTTTGTAAGTTTGCCGACTGACAAAGACATGAACAGTCTATAATTTTAAGGGTAAGTAAATTTTAACATTGAGAGATAGAATATCCCCAAAAAATCAAGAAAATCACATTGTATAAATTAGATTCTTATTTCTCAATGCAAAATGCAAAAAAAAATTATTTGATCCCCTACAAACCATTATGAGTTCTGGCTCCTACAGACCAGTTAGACGCTCCTAATCAACTCGTTACTTGCATTAAAGACAGCTGTCTTACATAGTCACCTGTATAAAAAGACTCCTGTCCACAGACTCAATTAATCAGTCAGACTCTAACCTCTCCATTATGGGCAAGACCAAAGAGTTTCTAAGGATGTCGGGGACAAGATCATAGACCTGCACAAAGCTGGAATGGGCTACAAAACCATAAGTAAGATGCTGGGTGAGAAGGAGACAACTGTTGGTGCAATAGTAAGAAAATGGAAGAAATACAAAATGACTGTCAATCAATATCGATCTGGGTCACCATGCAAAATTTCACCTTCATGAGGAAGGTGAGAGATCAGCCTAAAACTACACGGGGGAACTTGTTAATGATCTCCAGGCAGCAGGGACCAGAGTCACCAAGAAAACCATTGGTAACACATTACACCTTTAAAGTTTAAAATCCTGCTGTGCCTGCAAGGTCCCCCTGCTCAAGAAGGCACATGTGCAGGCCCGTCTGAAGTTTGCCAATGAACACTGGATGATTCTGTGAGTTATTGAGAGAAGGTGCTGTGGTGAGATGAGAAAAAAGTTGAGCTCTTTTGCATTAACTCAACTCACCGTGTATGGAGGAAGAAGGATGAGTACAACCCTAAGAACATCGTCCCAACTGTGAAGCATGGTTGGGGAAACATTATACTTTGGGGGTGCTTTTCTGCAAAGGGGACATGACGACTGCACCGTACTGAAGGGAAGATGGATGGGGTCATGTATCGTGAGGTTTTGGCCAACAACCTCCTTCCCTCAGTAAGAGCATTGAAGATGGGTCGTGGCTGGGTCTTCGAGCAAGACAATAACCCAAAACATACAGCCAAGGCAACAAAGGAGTGGCTCAAAAAGAAGCACATTAAGGTCATGGAGTAGCCTAGCCAGTGTCCAGACCTTAATCCCATAGAAAACTTATGGAGGGAGTTGAAGCTCCTAGTTGCCAAGCGACAGCCCCAAAATCTTAATGATTTAGAGATGATCTGCAAAGAGGAGTGGACCAAAATGCCTCCCGACATGTGCTCAACCCTCATCATCAACTACAAAAGCCGTCTGACTGCTGTGCTTCCCAACAAGGGTTTTGCCACCAAGTATTAAGTGTTGTTTGCCAGAGGGATCAAATACTTATTTCTCACTGCAAAATTTTATCTAATTCATACAATGTGATTTTTTTTTTTTTTGGAATATTCTACCTCTCAATGTTAAAATTAACCTACCCTTAAAATTATAGACTGTTCATGTCTTTGTCAGTGGGCAAACTTACAAAAACAGCAAGGGATCAAATACTTATTTCCCCCACTGTGTGTGTGTATATATATATATATATATATATATATATATATATATATATATATATATATATATATATACACATACATACAGTACAGACCAAAGGTTTGGACACACCTTCTCATTTAAAGATTTTTCTGTATTTTCATGACTTTGAAAATTGTACATTTACACTGAAGGCATCAAAACTATGAATTAACACATGTGGAATTATATACTTAACAAAATGGTGTGAAACAACTGAAAATATGTCTTATATTCTAGGTTCTTCAAAGCAGCCTCCTTTTTCTTTGATGACTGCTTTGCACACTCTTGGCATTCTCTTGATGAGCTTCAAGAGGTAGTCACGGGAAATGGTTTTCACTTCACAGGTGTGCCCTGTCAGGTTTAATAAGTGGGATTTCTTGCCTTATAAATGGGGTTGGGACCATCAGTTGTGTTGTGCAGAAGTCTGGTGGATACATAGCTGACAGTCCTACTGAATAGACTGTTAGAATTTGTATTATGGCAAGAAAAAAAGCAGCTAAGTAAAGAAAAACGAGTGGCCATCATTACTTTAAGAAATGAAGGTCAGTCAGTGCGAAAAATTGGGCAAACTTTGAAAGTGTTCCCAAGTGCAGTTGGAAAAACCATCAAGCGCTACAAAGAAACTGGCTCACATGAGGACCGCCCCAGGAAAGGAAGACCAAGAGTCACCTCTGCTTCTGAGGATAAGTTTATCCGAGTCACCAGCTTCACAAATCGCAGGTTATCAGCAGCTCAGATTAGAGACCAGGTCAATGCCACACAGAGTTCTAGCAGCAGACACATCTCTTCAACAACTGTTAAGAGGAGACTTGGTGCAGCAGGCCTTCATGGTAAAATAGCTGCTAGGAAACCACTGCTAAGGACAGGCAACAGGCAGAAGAGACTTGTTTGGGCAAAAGAACACAAGGAATGGACATTAGACCAGTGGAAATCTGTGCTTTGGTCTGATGAGTCCAAATTTGAGATCTTTGGTTCCAACCACCGTGTCTTTGTGCGACTCAGAAATAGTGAACGGATGGACTCTACATGCCTGGTTCCCACCGTGAAGCATGGAGGAGGAGGTGTGATGGTGTGGGGGTTCTTTTCTGGTGACACTGTTGGGGATTTATTCAAAATTCAAGGCATACTGAACCAGCATGGCTACCACAGCATCTTGCAGCAGCATGCTATTCCATCCGGTTTGCGTTTAGTTGGACCATCATTTATTTTTCAACAGGACAATGACCCCAAACACACCTCCAGGCTGTGTAAGGGCTATTTGACCAAGAAGGAGAGTGATGGGGTGCTACGCCAGATGACCTGGCCTCCACAGTCACCAGACCTGAACCCAATCGAGATGGTTTGGGGTGAGCTGGACCGCAGAGTGAAGGCAAAAGGGCCAAGAAGTGCTAAGCATCTCTGGGAACTCCTTCAAGATTGTTGGAAGACCATTTCCGGTGACTACCTCATGAAGCTCATCAAGAGAATGCCGAGAGTGTGCAAAGCAGTCATCAATGCAAAAGGTGGCTACTTTGAAGAACCTAGAATATAAGACCTATTTTCAGTTGTTTCACACTTTTTTGTTAAGTATATAATTCCACATGTGTTAATTCATAGTTTTGATGCCTTCAGTGTGAATGTACATTTTTCATAGTCATGAAAATACAGAAAAATCTTTAAATGAGAAGGTGTTTCCAAACTTTTGGTCTGTACTGTATGTGTATATATATATATATATATATATATATATATATATATATATATATATATATAATATATATATATATATAAATATATATATATAAATATATATATAAAGATAAAGCAACTCCAAACTGGAACATTCACAGGATTATTTTTTGTCACTCACTGCCACAAGCTGAATTCAGTTTTTGTTTGCGCAGTTATAGAAATACACAAATTCCTTCTCTTATCAGTGAGGTTCCAGGCTGTGCTCACGCTAATGTCGACTCACCATCCTCCAACTGGATATAGTGTTTCATATTCTGCTGGTAGACAATAGACTGACACCACTCTTCATAGTTTTAGAATTTTTTTTTTTATATATATAAATGCGTTATTTTTTTTTAAGTGTACATTTCATATTTTTTGCTTCTTGGCATCATGCATTTCTGTTTAATCTTTTCCACTTAATAGTCTGTTTCGAGCCAAAAAACACATTGTCTGTGCACCTGCGGTTGTAGTATGGGGAAATAACCCTGCCCCTGGCCCTTTTGCTCATCACCGGTAGTGCAGTGTTACACTGCGGACAATCCCATCACAGAGAGCAGGACAATATGTATCATTCATAGATATTAAAGTCACCATTAACCAGTAATATAGGAAAGCTTTCAGCATTTTACCTTAAATACTCATAATTAAAGTCGTGTCCAGCCAAGTGGAATGACTACAAAGTAACAGAACTTTTACCTTTCATTTTCTTATAAGTTTTATTTTCAAAGAACTATTTTCTTCATTTGTGTTTGGCTTAGAAATAGGATTGATAAAGCTGAATGGAGTCTAAAAAGGAAGCAACAGAGGAATTGTGTGACTAGCCTACAATCTGTTGTCTTGGCTTTAAACAGTGCACCCCCTTCAATTAATATCCTCAATGGCCTAAATGTATTGCATTTATGAGATGGGTGACGCTGTTTTAGGTACCTTCAAGAGGTTATCAACTTTGAAAATAAAAATAAAAAGTCTTAATAATGTGACATGATACTAACCTCACTGATTCTCCAACTACTCCCATTGCCAGGTTTCTCGCTGGTCTTTATAATCTGCTCCTTTCAAACAGGAAAAGACCACTCAGCCAATCACTGGCTACAATAACCTGTCTCAGTCAGTGATTGGCTGTCGTTGGTCCCTTGTGTAATGACATCATCGCTGTAGCGCAAAGTAGAGAGTGGTGAGGAACCAGGCAACATTGAAACTGAAACAGTGAGGGATCAACAAGGTCTAGACACACTCAAGCGTGGAAAACCCCTTTAATGGCAGGCCAACCTTTACAGAGGAAGTGTCTTTGCAGGATTTCTTCTCTAGTACACTCCCAGCCAGTGAAGAAGATATATAGTGGTTAAGTCTGGCAGACGGCTTCATTATCGACAGTAGGATGGTGTAATTTTACTAAGATGAGACAAAAATTACTTTTCTTCCTGTAAAGTTTGCCAAAGAAAGCCTCGTCTGGCCAAATATTATTACCAGTAAGTAGTGGTACATGGCTGTCCTCTTAATACATAGATGGCTGAAGTCCACCAGAGCTGAAGGCTATCTTACATAGCTGCCTATACCCAGTACATTAATATGAATTAAGACATACTGACTGACTCCAAGTATTTGAGAATGAAAAGCACAGCCAGATGTATCTGGCAGCAGCTCATCCGTTTCCCTATGGCAGCGCACTCACTTGCTGCCAATCCAAGCATGCATGCTCATGAGGTAGTCGGGATGAGATAGCTGTCAGCCAACAGTCTGGCCGGCTGTTTGTCCAAGTCAGATGCTGCCTTGTGCAGATGTCTCTTTTTAGAGTGAACCTTTTATTCCCTGTTACTTGTAGTTAATTTCAGAGATTTAATGCAGGCTTGCTTTTTTGTTTGTTTCTTGCTTCCAATGGCTTTACATTGTTCTGGTAGCTGCAACTTTGTCCCTTGATTGTTCTCTTAAACTTGTCCACTTGCTTGTGACTCTTAAACTTGACTTGATAATTGAATTGTGACCGAGACCTTGGCTCCTCCTGTAAAATCATCAAATATCCTGAAAGTGGTTTACTGACCTTCATGGTTGGATTCCTGAGGGCCACATCTTGGCACAACTTTCATACCAGGTTTCCTTTGTACTAGGGTCTGACTGGGGAAGATTGTGCTTGTTTGACTCTACTTTTTGAATTCTGCTAGCACCAATCCCAGGAACAAATACTGTCCAAAAGAAGAGGGACCTGTGTTTTTTGGCTATTTAACAGTAACACGAGCCAGCTCCTTTCTTTGTCTCTATAATGAACCATTAAGATGGAACCATTTAAAAAAACAGTTATTTGTTTTACAAGATTCAGGGGAGTGACCTCAATGTCGCTGCCGCATTTGGGGCCTTTTTTTTGGCTCAGTCACCAATTTGCGCGAAAAGAATCGCTGATCTCATGATGTGAAATCACCATTTCCAAATAAAAAAAGGAAAACTGTGCTCCAAAATATGAGCAAATAAAAAAACAGCAGTGTAGATTTCTAAATGCCATGCTGGTTTTCTGTGACATTAGATGTCACTTTAACAGACTGAATGGAAAAATGTGTCCGACCGGGGAATCTGATTAGGATAATGCCACTACTTGTTAATTGCGATGGATTTGTCATTTTCCCTTTACATAAAATTATTTTTGTTTCACATGGAACATTTTGACTCATAATTAAAGGTGAGGTGTTATCATAAATTTTATCTTACCAACCTTCACCAATAATTATATTTGACTTAAAAGGGTTCTCTAACTTTGAAAAAAAAAGGAGAATGTATGGCCAGTTGCTGTAACTGATATGGCTCCATTAGAGATTCCCCCAATTTCAGTCCACTGACTCCTACAATTTGGCATACCCCAGCGATTAATTGACCAAAGAATGGGATGTCATCACTTCTTGTCCCGTCAGAGACCATCGGAGCGACCTGCGCTGGAGCTAAGGGGCTTTTAAAGCTTTCGATTATATAAATCTTTTATCATTTTTTAACTGTCCCTTTCTTTGGCATTTTTTTTAAAGCTGGACAACCCCTTTAATGTCCATTTGGTGAAGGCTTCTAAATGATTTAAAGAAATATTCTAAATGTATAATATATTTATGAGCATCTATATCATACATGCACTACCACAATTGGGATTACCAATCTAATAAACACATCTATAACGTCCTGATCTGTCTCTTCAGCTAACAGATATATAGTGTCTCGTCTTATGAATAGCTGTGTCCTGGTAAATCCATTTTTGTGTAAACCCTTCACCTGCCGCACAAGCCTATTTCTCAAATGTCAGTTTCATAGCGTTCCTTCAAATTTATCAGTCTTTCCCCATTGAAGCAGTTGTTTCATATACGTCCTGGGCTATTTAGTACCCTGTTGGGATATTAAAGGAAGACCACTGACATAATCCTATCAGGCGGCTTTCCTGGAATTTATTTTACAGTCTGTAAGTCAGTTCCTTCAGCAATAAAATTTGTTTACAGCATTCTCAGGTATTTTGTTGAAGAAATGAAGTATTTATACTTGTGAAAAGATCAACCATCGTCAATGAAAGGAATTACTAGTTGCAGACTGGTCCAGAACGAGCAGTAGACACTTGGCTTTTTCTAATTTTGGTCAATAACAGGGACCAGGACAAAGTACTCCCGCATACTGCCAACTCCTTCTTCATGGAAATACATATCAGTTATCGAGTAAATTATAATCTGACCACTGGGACCCCCACCGATCTGAAGAACAGGACTCTGAAATAGGAACGGTAGTAGGCATGTGCTGGTCATTCATTGTCTGAGATTGCTCATGGATAGGTGATGATTTAAATAATCTTTCAAAATACTAGTCACTGGGTCAACCGGTACTAGGGCTCAAAAGCACTTGTCTCATGCCAGCTTTGCCTTGGGCACCAAAAGAACTTGTCTTAACCTTGCACCAGTGTTGCATTATTAACAGATGCCGGAGACTGAAGAAGGAGGCATTGCCCAGATATGTAGCAATAATTAGTTATATCCTTCCAGGGGATTAGGCCTCAGCGCTTTGTTGTAGAGTGGTTTGTTACTTTTGTAGCAATTGTTAGTGGAAACATGGAAACACCCTACATCACGCACCAACAGTTTTTCAGCGTGCATATCTGTAGCAGCTAAGATCACACGATTTTTGTGTTGTCCTTGTAGCTGTTAAGGTCTGATGACCTTCATTAACGAGTTTAGGTCATAGAAAATTTCTGTTACTATTGCTAATAGGAAGGCCATAGAACTTTTTTTTTACGATAAAAGAAAGACATCACAAGTAAATCTAAATTTGTTATTTTGTGTTCCCATGGGGGTTGTTGATCCACTTTTTTTTTATATACCATAGATTTTTTATATAGAGTTTGCCCAATTATAGGGAAGGAGAGAGGAGATATGTAGGATTTAATGGCCATGTCCCACTTTAGAGAGTCTAATTTCCTCCAGTGCTTTAACAGTCCCATCACCTGTCGTTCTTGATACCACCTACAACAAGCTATTGATTTCTGGCAATTTGTGAAAATTGATGAAGCTGCTCAATACTACTCTGCCAGAGTAGTGGGACATAATGAAGTCTGTAGAATTCTTAAATTATAAGTCACAACAACATCAACACATCTAAAATAGTGCTGTTTTTCTGCTAAGATCACCAGCTATCATTATATGGTATTCATTAAAATCAGTGGGGTCTATGTAATGCAAAAATAAGCTGGTTCCTTCAGTTCAAGAAATGCTGTTTGTATATGTCCAACAGATAAATTCATTGAACAGGAGACATCTCTCCAAGTAAGTAGTTTAATCTCTAATGGGATACGCTGTAGTACCAGACAAAGATGACCCGATGTTCGTTACGTCCTGGAGACTGGACATCCGCTGGTTAAACTGATACAGCCCATCCAAATTCAGAATTCACTATTAGAGTCCGTGTGCATAGGTAAACTATTATATTATTATAGACCCAGACTACCCATTTTAAGTACTCGTGGTGTCCTTTGAATATCATGGCTGCAGATAACAGTTCATAGCAGGACATCGGTTTGCCGTCTTCCCTTTCCCAGGCTGTAAATGGTTCAGCATGCTTTCTGTAATCTATTATTACAATAATAAAAAAATGATCATTTTTCTTTACGGTCTACATGCGGTTCAGTTGAATCTACAGTCTGGTCTTATGACTGCCAAGAAATCTGCTGACTTCAGCAAATTAATTGTGCCTTTGTTTTTACTGTACTGGCATAATCAAGTTAAAACTCCTCACTTCAGCCGTATTACTGTCACTGACACTTTCTCAAAAAACCTGAATGTTTTAACCATTATCCCTTTTCTTTCTTTTTTTTTTAACCTTCCCACCAACTACTGCTTAGGAAACTGACCAACATGAGGAATGATCTACTCAAATGATTCCTTGGGTCAGTTTCCTTTGGTCATCATCACTCATAAAGATGAATGGCCTCGAGGTTCTGGGGACTGATGTTTTTATTGGAATAAAGAACAAGAACCCTGAAAAACATTTTCCAAATCAGTTTTTTGTTTTCTTTCAAGTTTTGCCATTTTTTTTCTACAATTTGGCTGGAAGTGTCTATTTGTGTCACGTGGTGACAAGAGAATGTGGGCACCTACCCGATCCCTTGAACTAGGGGCACCCTAGTCTATCCCTGTCCCCCGGATTACCCCAAATGGTAGAGACGCTGGGGACTCGTACCTAACTGTGCTCTTAACTTCACCCTTATCTGATCCCTGCCCCACACAGGGAGGTTAGGGGCCGAAGTGTATAGGAAAACACCAGAAGGACAGCAGTAAACAGACAGGGATAAAAGAAAACTAGAATCATACAAATGCACGCTCACAAAACCACAGAGTGGGAAACAGGGGAGGTATAGGAAGGAGAAACCAAACGTGAGAGGATAAGGATAAACACGCAAACCTACTCCACGTAACAATCTCCAGAAAAAAACTCTCCAACCACCAACTCCAAACACTGAACTTTCTCCTTCACCATCAAGTAGAATTATCACTGACAACTCCCAAGTGGCAGTGACGAACATATATACCAGAGGGGAGTGGCTAACACAGAACAGCTGAGACAATTCAGGATGGAGAGCCCCAAGAGATTAACTGAACGGATTAACCTTTGCCATGATAGAGCAAGGAAAGCCTGCATTGTTTTAATAGGATGGTGAAGCAGTTCTAATAAGTGCAGGAGTTTGTGTAACCAGATGCTGCAATCTTCTGGCCCCTCTCTGTCGCGGTATCTCTGTGAGAATTTGTCTATACAACAAGCCTGCTAATGGAGTCTCCACCGATGGGTTAAACCTCGCAGCAGGTGCTCTATTCTTCTGCGTTGCCACCACAGGAGATATTGGGTACTACAATGATAGTCATTTAAAATCAATGGCCTTTCCTATGTAGGTGTGACGAGCTCTCCAGAGAGAACCACCCTTTGTAGCTGCTTTATGCTTTAGCTAATAGATAAAGGTTCTGAATAAGGGGGCGGCAAACCCCCATCATTGGCTTCAGGATTAAGTACAAGGGTATGTAAGAATTCTACAAACTTAGGAAATGAAAGTAATGGAACAGGGCAATTAACATTAACTTTTATGAAAGACAGCGTACTCCGAGACAGATAAGGGAAGGATGGCATCTACAATTGAATGGTTAGAACTCAATGGATAGTATTAAAAATTTTTGGAGTCTCATTTACTTCAGTGGGATTGATTTGGGGGTAAACACGTGGATTCCTGCAACCTCTATTCAGACGAACAGGAAAGTCAAAGAAATTATTTTTACAAATCTACTGTTTGAGAATATGCCCAAAGAATTTCAGGTAGATTTACATTCATAATTCAAATTTCTAAATTGCAAGGTAAAGTCTAGCTTATTTCAGGTGATGGGTGCATTGTGGAGAGTCTGTAAGAATAAGGTTCGCTGCCCTGATAGTTTAGTCTTTGGCCACGTGCGCCATCTTGGAGAAATCATTGAAAATCACAAATGGGATGAAAAAAAAACCATACAGAACAGCTATGGACGATACATTTGAGGTGGGCTTATCTGAATGTTTTGTAATTTTTTTATAGACTGAACATGAAGCTTTTGACTCCTACAAAGCCCAGGATTGGTTTAGGCTATGGGTGGGTAATTCATTTTCCAGAGGGGCCACATGAGAGACCTTGACTGTTGTGGAGGGCCGAACCAATAGGCTGAAATTAACTCTGCTCAATATTAATATTAACATAATAATTATAATTTCTTTATATTAATATTAATTGTATCACTTAATATTGATAAGTATACAGACATCCCCCTATATACCGTTTGAACGCACACACACAGCCCACTATATACCATTTGAGCACACACACAGCCCCCTATATATAGTAAGAGCCTCCCCATGGTCAGCATGAGCCTCCACATAGCCTCCCTATGGTCAGCAGGAGACCCCCATAGTCTCCCCATGTCCAGCAGAAGACCTCCTATAGCCTCTCTATGTCCAGCAACTGACCCCCATAGCCTCCCCATATCCAGCAGAAGACCCCCATAGCCTCCCCATGTCCAGCAACTGATCCCCATAGCCTCCCCATGTCCAGCAACTGACCCCCATAGCCTCCCCATATCCAGCAGGAGACCCCTATAGACTTCCCATGTCCAGTAGGAGTCCCCCATAGACTCCCCACGGCCATCCACAGACCCCCATAGACTCCCCATGTCCAGCACCTGACCCCCATAGCATCCCTATGTCCTGCAACTTACCCCCATAGCCTCCCCCATGTCCAGCAACTGACTCCCATAGCCTCCCCCATGTCCAGAAACTGACCCCCATAGCCTCCGCATGTCCAGCAACAGACCCCCATAGCCTCCCCATGTCCAGCAGGAGACCCCCATAGCCTCCCCATGTCCAGCAGGAGACCCCCATAGCCTCCCCAAGTCTAACAGGAGCCCCCCATAGCCTCCCCATGTCCAGCAACTGACCCCCATAGCCTCCCCATATCCAGCAACTGACCCCCATAGCCTCCCCATGTCCAGCAACTGACCCCCATAGCCTCCCCATGTCCAGCAACTGACCCCCATAGCCTCCCCATGTCCAGAAACTGACCCCCATAGCCTCTCCATGTCCAGCAACTGATCCCCATAGCCTCCCCATGTCCAGCAACTGACCCCCCATAGCCTCCCCATGTCCAGCAGGAGACCCCCATAGACTCCCCATGTCCTGCAACTGACCCTCATAGCCTCCCCATGTCCTGGAACTGACCCCTGTAGCATCCCCGTGTCCAGCAGAAGGCCCCCATAGCCTCCCCATGTCCTGCAACTGACCCCATAGCCTCCCTATGTCCTGCAACTGATCCCCATAGCCTCCCTATGTCCAGCAACTGACCCCATAGCCTCTCCATATCCAGCAGGAGACCTCCATAGACTCCCCACATCCATCCACAGACCCCCATAGACTCCCCACATCCATCCACAGACCCCCATAGACTCCCCATGTCCAGCAACTGGACCCCCATAGCCTCCCCATATCCAGCAGAAGACCCCCATAGCCTCCCCATGTCCAGCAACTGATCCCCATAGCCTCCCCATATCCAGCAGGAGACCCCCATAGACTCCCCACATCCATCCATAGACTCCCCATGTCCTGCAACTGACCCCCATAGCCTCCCCCATGTCCAGCAACTGACCCCCATAGCCTCCCCCATGTCCAGCAACTGACCCCCATAGCCTCCCCATGTCCAGCAGGAGACCCCCATAGCCTCCCCATGTCCAGCAGGAGACCCCCATAGCCTCCCCAAGTCTAGCAGGAGACCCCCATAGCCTCTCCAATTCTAGCAGGAGACCCCCATAGCCTCCCCAAGTCTAGCAGGAGACCCCCATAGCCTCCCCAAGTCTAGCAGGAGACCCCCATAGCCTCCCCAAGTCTAGCAGGAGACCCCCATAGCCTCCCCAAGTCTAGCAGGAGGCCCCCATAGCCTCCCCATGTCCAGCAACTTACCCCCATAGCCTCCCCATATCCAGCAACTGACCCCCATAGCCTCCCCATGTCCAGCAACTGACCCCCATAGCCTCCCCATGTCCAGCAACTGACCCCCATAGCCTCTCCATGTCCAGCAACTGATCCCCATAGCCTCCCCATGTCCAGCAACTGACCCCCCATAGCCTCCCCATGTCCAGCAGGAGATCCCCATAGCCTCCCCATGTCCAGCAGGAGATCCCCATAGACTCCCCATGTCCTGCAACTGACCCTCATAGCCTCCCCATGTCCTGGAACTGACCCCTGTAGCATCCCCATGTTCAGCAATTTACCCCCATAACCATGAAAAAAAAACAACCCACATACTCACCTTGCTCCTGTTGCCTCGGCGCTGTGTCTCTGCTCCTATCTCCTGTGCGCAGTGCACAGCTCAGCTGACGCGATGAAATGACATCATCGTATCAGCTGTCTCACTTGCAGATTGGTGGAAGAAGGACCCGGCAGCGCCATCTTCCACCAATGCATTCCCCGCTGTCTGTATCCTAAGGATGCACATAGCGGTGACAGTGGAAGGCGGCAGCAACGGACAGGCGGGGGAGGGTGTGGTGCAGCCAGTGGGCTACTGTTGTCAGCCCACGGCTGTCTCGGTCTGCGGGCCGGACGGGGACAGCCACAGGGTCGGATATGGCCCGCGGGCCGCACTTTGCCCAGGTCTGGTCTAGGCTGTAATTAATGTTAGTAATGGGAGCTTCATAATTAAATAATACCTTGATGAAGAAAGGTGATACGTCGACTAGAACAGGCTGGTACCTGGTTACGTGTCTCATCATTCCTCAGGCATCTACTGTCAGCACATGTAAGACTGTAATCCCTCATCAACACCCAGGAGGACATTTTACATCTGTTACAGAATTTCTTGAAGAGCCAGATTGTCAGTCACAATGATGTAGCAGGGCTGACTTGTCATGACATCACAAATTGTTTTCTGCGGGTTACTATAGAAGTGGTCCATAATCTTCTATAGACTAGGGAACCTCAAGTCAACTAGAAACCAACTTTGAGGCTCTACAACTTCTCCTTATGGACAGTCACAGCTCCAGAGACCTTGATTTTGAGAACAGTTTAGTTTGGTGGACCTCTGATGTCTGGTGAAGACAATGGATATTCATTAATTTCAATAGTTGCCATGTAATGCCTATCTTCCCCCGCAACCAGTTTGTCAATAGGAGGTCAACTAAATAAAAGGGGACATCAAAACTGGGCAAATGTAAGTGATAATAAGCTCTACTAACAAGGGCAGGAAAAAGAGAATTAGGTTCCTGGTTGGGTTATTACTGAGCTGAGAACATGTAGCAGACACTGGCATTTTGTTTTTCAAGTGATGTGTTTATGACATTATATTTTAACCATTTAGATATTTTCTGGTGAGATTACATGACCTTTTCATTGAGCAGTAAACAAGATGATCTCCGTCTGCTCCCCGGATAGATAGATAGATAGATAGATACATCCTGGGGCACTTCTTGTTAAGTTTCTATGGATTTTCCTAGACAAAAACAGCTGGAGTCTATTTGACAAAGGCAAAGAAAAACAAACAAACCCAATAATGCCTTAAACTGTTTACATAAGGGGAAAATTCTTTCTCCATACATATCCACTTTAATTTGCTGCATTGGCTTTTTCACGGCTCCTTTTGAGGGATTAGGAGATGAAAATGCAGCATATGGTGCCATTTTAACTCTGTGCTCTGCTTGCCATTTAATGCTGAAACAAAATTAAAATATTATATGCAAACTGTGATATTACATGAGGACAAAGAAGCAGTGAGAAATGAAAACTCCAGGAAAGCTTCTCTTTTTTTTTTTCTCCCAGAAACTGCACCACTCTTGGGTCAGGTACACATCACATTTGGGCCACAAATTTGTGTCTCTATCTGAACTTCTGTCCAAATCCCATTTTTCAGGTTTTCGGCAGGAACTCCCAATGGAGCTATTCACTATGATAAACCAGGTTGTGTGTCATGTCTAATATGTGATACACCATGGCACTCCTTAGTTGCAGAGAACAGAATAGCATTTATTGCTCTTTCAGCATCCTACAACTGAGCACCACAACCCAGTGGAGTGCCGACCATAAACTTTCTACTGCTGTATGCTCCGTCTTGCCTCCGTCCTGGCATGGTCCATCGTTTTAGATGGGATTGCAACTAAATCCAGTTTTTCAGGGCTTTGAACAAAAGCTCCACAGAGCCACAACTGTGAGCCAGAATTGTATTGTGCACATAGCTTTATTCGTGGGCTTCATCTCCATTCAAGTGAATGCTATTGAGCTGCAACACCAGTCCAAGCCTACGGATTGATGTGACACGGTTGTAAATCACCCTATATATTAGAAGTTTTAGCTACTGTATCCATGGCAGTAGGGATGGGGGACATCTTTAAAACACCATATTTTGCGGATTATAAGACGCACTGGTTTATAAGATGCACCCCAAATTTTGGGGAGGAGAATAGGGAAAAAAAAATTTTTTTATAAACCTGTGCAAGTTATAATCAAGCTTACCTTGGGGGGGCCGAGGCGTTGGTGGAGCGGGGTCCCAGGTGGCAGGGTCGAGGCAGGACAGGGTGTTCGGAGGCCGGAGTCGGGAGATTGCTGCTGACAGGAGATCGCTGCTGACAGGAGATGAAGCAGTTTTCATTTGCAACAATTTTAAACAGCAACGTGCCATTGAAAACAATAGGAGGCGCTATGTTGGCGTTTTCACACCGAAACATCCTACATCAAGTAATTTACAGTAAAAGCCTATATCTTAATGTATTGAAATTGAGACCAAATTACTTGCCCAGGTGTCTGTTGCAGATCTCTAACCTCTTAGCTTTGCTGCCTACAAAACTACTATGGACGACAGGAAGGTGATGGAGTAGAATGATCTGCAGGGGCTCTGGTGAAATTTTGTAAAAGCCGGAGCCCCGCACCTTCTATATTTTCCTATGCGGCGGTCTCCGGGAAAATGGCCGCCGAAGGCGGCGCATGCTCAGATTGAGACCTCAGCACCGAGATCTTGGCTCCCGAGATCTCAACTGCGCATGCGCCGCCTTTGGTGGCCATTTTCCCGGAGACCGCCGCATAGGAAAGAATGGAAGGTGCGGGGTCCGGCTTTTACAAAATGTCGGCGGAGGCCCCGCACCACTGAACAACTACTACAAGCAAGGAGCCTGCAGGCATCTCCCAACTCCTGCCTTTACTGGAAACCAGAAGCTTCCAGCAGCAGCGACCCCAGGACCCCGTTCCACCTACGCCGGTAAGAGCGTTTGGATTATACAGTTAAGATTATAAGACGCACCCCCATTTTCGCCCCAAATTGGGGGGGGGGGGGGGAGTGCGTCTCATAATCCAAAAAATATGGCACTTTATATGTTGGTGAAAAAATGCTGACATTTCTCCTCCATGCAGAACTAGTGAGGTATTACATTTTTCCCATTCAAATAAATGGTTTTACATAGTCTTCCAAGTAGGAGCCTACTGTTCGATTTATCTCTCCATTCTGGATACTGGCAGAGGTCCAGAGCTTTCTCATAGGGAAGATGGACAAGGACTAAGGTAAAAGGGGGTTGAAATTATTTATTTATCAGCAGCATGGTGGCTCAGTGGTTAGCACTGCAGCTTTGCAGCGCTGGGGTCCTGTGTTCAAATCCCACCAAGGGCAACATTTGCAAGGAGTTTGTATGTTCTCCCCGTGTTTGCGTGGGTTTCCTCCGGGTTCTCTGGTTTCCTCACACACTCCAAAAGACATACTGATAGGGAATTTAGATAGTGACAGTGCCCATAATGTCTGTAAAGCGCTGTGGAATTAACAGCGCTATATAAGTGAGTAAAATAAATAAAATAAAAATAAATTTAACGGCCTTCGGATCATTCTTGAGCCATGGCGACTTGATGGATGAATGATCTGTAGGAAGATCAATCTTGGGAAAGCCTAGATAGGTCCACCAGGGTCTTCTCTGACGTTATCTTGATAGTGTCAAGCCATCGGGTTCATGGTCTTCCACTTCACCTTGTTCCTTCTATTCTTCCGAACATAATCTCCTTCTCCAATGTTTGCTCTTATCTTAAGAATACAAACCCCCATAACAAAGAACTGATCACCCTGGTTCTGCTCCTAGCACCCCTGATTTTGCCAAGAAGATGCAACCATCCAGGTATTTACTGTTCAGTAATATAATAATTTAGATAATACAAAGATGGCTCAAGTCTGCCACAATGAGATACACTCGTACAGGGCTGCTATACTTTCTGGCTCATAGTGGAGGATCCAAAGTGGAAGGGTACCTGCTATGATGTCGAAATTACCTTATAGGGCACCTGGCCAGGTGTACAGCTATTAAAATTATATTTTTCTATTAAGTCATATTTGTCTATTGTGTGAGATACAGTCAGGGCCAAATGTGTTGGCACCATTGAAATTGTCCCAGAAAATTATTGCAATTACACGTTTTGTTATACACTTTGTATTTCCTTTGTGTGTATTGGAACAACACAAAAACAGAGGGAAAAAAAGGCAAATTGGACATAATTTCACACAAAACCCCAAAAAGTGACGGGACAAAATTGTTGGCACCCTCAACTTAATATTTGGTTGCACAACCTTTGGACTAAATAACTGCAATCAATCGCTTCCTATAGCCAACGACAAGCTTCTAACACCTCTAAACTGGAATTTTGGACCACTCTTTTGCAAACTGCACCAGGTCTCTCATATTTGAAGAGTGCCTTCTGCCAACAGCAATTTCAAGATCTCTCCACAGGAGTTCAATGGGATTTAGATCCGGATTAATTGCTGCCACTTCAGAGCCTCCAGCGCTTTGTTTCCATCCATTTCTGGGTGTTTCTTGAAGCATGTTTGGGGTCATTGTCCTGCTGGAAGACCCATGATCTAGGATGCAAACACAGCTTTCTGACACTGGGCACCACATTGCGACCCAAAATCCTTTGGTAGTCTTCAGATTTCATGATGCCTTGCACACAGTCAAGGTACCCAGTGCCGGAGAAGGCAAAACAACCCCAAAACATCTTTGAACCTTCACCATATTTGACTGTAAGTACTGTGTTCTTTTCTTTGTAGGCCTCATTCCGTTTTCGGTAAACAGTAGAATGATGTGCTTTACCAAAAAGCTCTATCTTGGTCTCATCTGTCCACAAGACACTTTCCCAGAAGGAGTTTAGCTTTCTCACGTACATTTTGGCAAACGGCAGTCTAGCTTATTTATATCTCTGTGTCAGCAGTGGGGTCCTCCTGGGTCTCCTGCGTCTCCTGCCATAGCGTTTCATTTAATTCAAATGTCAACGGATAGTTAGTTCTGACGCTGATGCACCTTGAGCCTGCAGGACAGCTTCAATTTCTTTGGAATTTGATTAGGGCTGCTTATCCACCATCCGGACTATCCTGCATTGCAACCTTTCATCAATTTTTCTCTACTGTCCACATGCAGGGAGATTAGCTACAGTGCAATGGGTGGTAAACATCTAGATTATGTTGCGCACCATGGACAAAGGAACATCAAGATCTCTGAAGATGGACTTGTAACCTTGAGATTGTTGATATTTTTCAACAATTTTGGTTCTCAAGTCCTCTTCTCCTCTTTCTGTTCTCCATGCTTAGTGTGGCACACACAGACACACAATGCAAGGATTGAGTCAACGTCTCCCCTTTTTATCTGGTTTCAGGTGTGATTTGCATATCCCCACACCTGTTACTTGCCACAGGTGAGTTTGAACGACCATCACATGCTTGAAACAAAGTTGTTTACCCACATTTTTGGAAAGATGAAAAGAATTTTTTCCACCTAATTTTTGGGGTTTTGTGTGACATTCTGTCCAATTTTCCTTTTTATTCTCCGTTTTTTTGTGGTGTTCCAATACACAAAAAGGAAATAAACATGTGTATAACAAAACATATGAAATTGCAATAATTTTCTGGAACAACTTCAAGGGTGCCAACACTTTCGGCCATGGTTGTAAGTGTTGCAGCTCTGGATGTTGTACAAATGTCTTCCAACAGCCTTATAATCTCCAGGTGAGAAGCAGTAACTGTGATTTATGTCCACATTGGTGATTACCGTTTAGTGATATATAATCCTATTCTTAAATTGCACAGAAACATATCACTTTTATTATTCACTGTTAACTACTTTGTGTTCATAGCGGAAAAATGTAACCTCTGGCTGATGAGATCAAGCTGAGCTTCAAGACTTGGCCTCCTAGAAGGGGTTGTGAGGTCTCAGCCTTCATGTCCGTGCAGGATCACATCCAAGATTTCACAGTTGTGGCCAAACCACAAGACTGTTGGGGTATATTCTGACTCTTAGCTAACCTCCAAAGAATGGCGTGTCTGGCTTTTTGGAGCCTTTCTTCCCACAGGATAATAGCTAATTGATAAGTTACTTTTTTGTGTTTTTTTGTGCTTGAAAAAGTTTCCAAAATTATAGGAAAATCCATGTAGTTACATGTGGTTGTTTGTGTTTTAAACAGGTCAGCAAATTTGGCTTTGGAAGGATATCGAACTCTTAAACTACATTCATGGGAGAAAATAGCAGATGGGAAAAAATCACTTGTAGAAATAATAGATTGCAGTCATATGAATTGCTTTGAATTTATCGTGTCTGGTGGTATAGACCTGGTGGGTGGTTAACAAGTCATATTTTTCCAGGATTTGGACATCCTCTAAATTGCTCATTACAGAACGCCATGGCATTATTGGGTATTTCCAAAGTACTTAAACACCTATTTTCTGACTCCCCCATACACATTCATGCTCGGTTCAGGTGAGAGTGCAAATATTATCCATGTTGATAGGAGAATAAGCCACTGCCAGACAGCTATGGTGGTATCTTATCTCCCTTAGGAACAAGTGATAGGTGCGATCCATCATCCCCAAGATTTAGGGAATTACAACTTCATATTTATTGGAAAATACTTCTAATGAGAGTAGAAGTAAAAACATCAAATAGACAGGAGACACCAGGTCTATTTCCAACCATGCAGGGTCTACAAAATCTTTGCCGATGTCCGCTCCCAAATAAAGGCATTTGGCAATAAGCAGGTCACAGGTAGGAAAGAATGACTGATTAGAAAATCCACCTTTGTCCAACAGGAGAGTAAACCACCACCAATGATATGGAATTCCCTGGGTATCTCCTTCCATCAGCCAACAAGCATGCTCATGTTTGAAGCGGAGGTTATCATGTCGCCTGGGAACTGGATTGGAAGTTGCTCTCACAAATTTGACATTTCTCCTAATTCCTTAAGGACAACAGCTTAAACTTTTTTCTGGTCATTCAGATCAAAGCCAGGTTGTACGATGGTACTGTTGTAATATATGGTATGGTCTTGGCCCAGGATTCATGGACAGTGGGCAAAACCCTCAGTGTCTGATCATCTAATGTATGGCAATTGTCCCAGACCTTTTCCAACAGCAGATGTCCTGGGAAGAAAGTGTAACTCCTGTCTGAAGCCACAGACTCAAAAGGCTACTTTGGATAGTCTTGGCACAAGCCACCCTAACTGGCAGGCTCTGGAGAAATCCTGATACGCTTTAACCCCTGTATAGGGATCTGGTTTTACAACAATACTACCACAGAAGGGCTTCCGTCCAGAGGCAGGAATGGTCGCCAAGTAGGGTCAGAGCAGAGAGGTCACATCAAGTACAAAATCAGGATCCATGAGAATAGTCAGAAACATAAGTCAAGGTCAAAACAGGAAAACGCTGAAACCAAACAGGAGCAGAAGACACATACCCAACCAGGATCCACAAAGCTATATCTGTCAGCTTCCAGCAGCAAGCTGGAAGATTTAGTAGGGATGGTGTTCTCCAATTGTCCAGAACAGGGAGCTGATAACTTCAGCTGGATAGCACACACACCCACACAGGTCAGACTAAATGGCATTACAGGTCCCAGTCACTAACCTTAGTGGCTGGACAGAGCCTGCCGTCACCTTTAGGCTGTGTGCCCACGATGCGTTTTTTTAAGCGTTTCCGCAGCAGCAAAAACACTGCGGAAACGCTTAAAAAACGCATGGTAGAAGGCCTGCCATGTTCCCCAATGATAATCCGCATGTGCTGTGTACATGCTGCGGAAATTTCCGCTGCGGGTTATCATTGCGGAAAAATACGCAGCACTACCAATTATTTTGCGGAAGCGCTGCATTTTCGCCGCCATTGACTTGCATTGTAACGCATGTAATCTGCATCACTGGATCTGTACATGCGGAATACATGCGTTTCAATGTGCAGATGGTACCCGGGTTTGGAGAAGAGGAGACTCTTCCCCGGACCCGGGTACCATAGAACCTGTAAAAAAAGAATAAAATAAACATTATATTTACCTTCTGATGGCTCCCGGTCTCCTTGTCTTCACTTGCCGGCAGATCGCGGTGGACTGAAGGACCTGCGCTGACGTCATTGTCATGTGACGGCAGGTCCTTCAGTGTAACCGCGATCTTCCGGCAGCCA
Organism: Phyllobates terribilis; assembly: GCF_046119375.1. Lineage (NCBI taxonomy): Eukaryota > Metazoa > Chordata > Amphibia > Anura > Dendrobatidae > Phyllobates > Phyllobates terribilis. Next base: position 252,820,406 of record NW_027362767.1, on the reverse strand, counting down.
GGACGGAGCGAAGCAAGACTCTGGGGGCCATCAGAAGGTAAGTATAGATTTATTTTTTTATTTTTTGACATTCTTTGGGGTCACACTATATAAATCCATGCCGTTTGCATGGATTTATATAGTGTGACCAAGTTGTCAAGCACTTTCCAAGTGATGCTAAAATCGCCTGGAAAGCGCTTGTCAATCCGCACGCGGAAACGCATGTGAATAACGCTTCAGATCCGCATGTCCCTGGCAGGAAAAACGCATGTACAATCCGCATGTACAATCCGCATGCTTTTTTTCTGCCAGGGAGATGCAGAAACGCTCAGGAAAAAATCCGGAGCTTTTCTGCATCGTGGGCACATAGCCTAAGCCTCATTCTTTTAGTCTTTGGTGACAAATAAATGTCTGTGGTGTAACTGGTACAGGATAATATTTACATCTTAGAAGGCCACATGTATAAGGCTCTAATCTCTTGTGTAGCTCCCAAGCCTTGCTAGGGGACTCTGGATTTTGCTTTTATGTTTTATGCCATTAGTATCTTCGGTATTGTAGTGTGACACAATAAACACATATGGATTGCCGATAAGCAAACTAGTAGCTACAGATCCAGGGATACATACGACATTGTTTGCACATCAATGGGCTCTTGTTTAGATGTCATCTCCTTAATGAGGAGTCTTGTCTTAAATGAGTTGTGCTGTAAGTCTGGTTCATGACAGCATATAGAAGCTTGGCATGGCACGGCCCATAAACTTCTGTGTTTCTTTAAGGAAGGCATGTTGTGTAATCATAACGAGAGTTGTTACTTAAGAGATCAGGTTAAATTTACACCACCTATTGTACAGGAACCAATAAATGTCAAGAAAGAGACAAACTACTATTTAGTCCTGATAAGATAAACCTGTTTTGACAAGCGTTTGGATGTCAGTTTAGGGATGTTAATTGCCCATAAGGAATGGATGGCACTGGATAACTGTAGACCGGATACCAATGTATTTGGATAAGGGAGACTGTAGGTACATTATTCCCTGGGATAGTAAAGAAAACTGTGCAAGGAGTCGCTAGTTTTAGAATCACCTATAGGTAAAAACTTCATTATTCTTTTTTATTTAGAGGCCACATTTTGTACAGAAAGTATATCCTTCAGCCCACAAGCGCGACGAATGTTGACCAGCCGGACCATGTAGTGTGTAGCGTCGGCGTCCCTGCCTCCTGCTAGGCAAAGACGCAGTTCCTCTCACCTCCCTGCTCCGTCCTCGGCGTCCTCTTCCCGCGCTGCTGGCAGCGCTCGCCGCTTCCCGGGCACTGTGCTTAGGGCGCGCGCGCTCCCTCTCTCTTAAAGGGGCCGCGCGCGCCGTCCTAAGGAGTCCCCGGCCAATTGCCGGTGGAGCTCCCATATATAAGGCACCTCCTCCAAAATGGAGGTGCCCGAGCAAAGTTGTTGCAAAGCCTTTCACCTCTGCTTCAGCCCTCAGGTCCTGTTGCCAGTCTGTTTTCCAGCTCTGTCTACCTGCTTGCATTCCCTGCGGTCCGACAGTCTGTCTACCAGCATCCGCCAGTCTGTCTATGGACCAGTCCGCCTGCGGATCAGGAAGCACCTGCCTGATACCTGCCAGATACCTGCCTGAGACCACCTGCCAGCCAGCCGAGAGACTCTTATCCGCTCACCTGGGAGCGCTCACCTGCTACCCGTCAGCTAGCCTACCTGGAGGCTCTGCCGTCACTTGCTGTGACCACCTGCCAGCCAGCCGAGAGACTCTTATCCGCTCACCTGGGAGCGCTCACCTGCTACCCGCCAGCTAGCCTACCTGGAGGCTCTGCCGTCACTTGCCGTGACCACCTGCCAGCCAGCCGAGAGACTCTTACCCTGCTGTTACTTGCCGTGACCACCTGCCTGTCTAGAGACTTCTACCCTGCTGTCACTTGCCGTGACCACCTTCCTGTTAAGAGACTGTTCCCGTCACTTTCCGTGACCTCCTGCCCTTCTATCCAGAGACTGTCCCTGTCACTTGCCTTGACTACCTGCCCGCCTTCCCTGGGAGCCACCCGCTTCCGTACAAGGACTGCCCCTTTGTATAGTAGCTCAGAGGTTCCACCTCCCAGACCCGTTACATAGTGTATAAAGGTGTCTGCTCTCTCCCCTGACAGAAGATGTCAGTGGGAGTAAGTATTGGGCATATTGGATATCAATGTGTCTGGTAATTTGTTCTGGCCAGCTTTGTGAATAGGTTTGCCATTGTATAAACACGAAAAGAGATTCAACATATCTAAGGTTAAATATATATATATATAATGTAGCCCCCCTGATGCACTGCTGATTGGTGGGGGTCCAGGTCCTGAGACTGATCACTCAAACCATTGGGCAGCAGCACTTCCCTCATACATGAACATGCACGCAGTGGTATCCACAATCATGCATGAAATAAGCATCAGTGGTTTGACTGTCCTGAAATCTCAGGACCCAGACCGTAGCCCAACAAAAGTGAAGCAGATAGGGCTAAATTATATAAACACATTTCTTAGTTTAGTTACTCTTTAAAGTTGAAATGCCACCACTTAGAAGACCTCAGGCCCTTGTATTCTGATCCCTGGACCCCTACTAAATTATTATCACTGCTGGCAACTTAATTGCAGCAATGCTAAAATTATTTTTTCTGACTAATATGAAAATTTTTCCTTTCCACTGTCACCCATACAAATTAAGTATTTCCATTGGTGCACCACTGAAAATACTGTGCCATATGGCCCTTTTCCAGATGAACAGTAAATCGTGCAAGATCGCAGACCATCGGAGGAGTGGCAAGCTTTTTCTAAGCTTGACTGAAGTTTCATGGTTGCATGCTTTTTTTTTGCCTAAACTGGGCTTTTCTTCCCATTTCAAGCCAAATAAAAATCAAATTTCCAGCTGTGAAATTACCACCATATATGTTATACACGTCCTTATGCTTTCAGAAACTCTGCTAACGTGATTTCAAAGCTTCAGAAGCAAGATGTATTCTATAAGGAAATAGTTCGGAGACACTGGGAGAAGTGGGCTAGGAATGATCGGATGTACGGAAAAAGATTTGACTGTGAAAGCAGCTGCCCGTGAGATCATCGTTTGGACGGAGTCCTGGTGGCTTCGGATGTTGGAAAAGGATTTTCTGCACAGTAGCACATTTTAATGGGCCGAATTGGAAAGTTTTAAGTCTTCCAATATTTTCTTTGGCTCTTTAGGACACCTCTTCCTGCCCCTGTCAAGGTACTTCTGAAAAATGGGCATCTCCGGAGATTCTCTGCTGCTTCCCCTCAGTTGGTGGAACCTGGTTACTTTGGCAAACCTTGTTTAATTTTTTTATTTTTGAGAGGGGGTGTAAATGTCTGCAAAACTGTAACGATTAGGGTATTGCATCAATCCTCTGTCTGCCTTTTTTTGTGTAAGGTCAGTTACTGCAGACTGTGACTGTAAATCATAGAGTGCCCGGGGTTTTATTCCGATGTCTGTCAGCAGTTTCCTGTCATGAACACTAAAAATGAGTTTCATTCAAACTGTTTCACAAAAGGCATACTTGAAAATTAACTCCTTAGTTTTTAACATGCTGAGATCACACTTTTAGGCTCATTACACAGAGTCAAACAGGGAGCACCTTCGGAGTTCAGCGCCGTGATTCAGAGTCACACTTATTATAGGCATCAGCTTTTTAAAAGCTTGGTGCAGATTTTTAGTAAAAGTTCCAATTTACCAAAATGACGTTTAATATGTAGAGATATACAGTGAAGGAAATAATTATTTGATCCCTTGCTATTTTTGTAAGTTTGCCCACTGATAAACAGTCTATAATTTTAAGGGTAGATTAATTTTAACATTGAGAAATAGAATATCCCCCCAAAAAAACAAGAAAATCCCATTGTATGAATTAGATAAATTTTTTTTGAATTTTGCAGTGAGAAAAAAGTATTTGATCCCCTACAAACCATTATGAGTTCTGGCTCCTACAGACCAGTTAGATGCTCCTAATCAACTTGTTACCTACATTAAAGACAGCTGTCTTACATAGTCACCTGTATAAAAGACTCCTGTCCACAGACTCAATTAATCAGTTAGACTCTAACCTCTCCAACATGGGCAAGACCAAAGAGCTTTTTAAGGATATCAGGGACAAGATCCTAAACCTGCACAAAGCTGGAATGGGCTACAAAACCATAAGTAAGACACTGGGTGAGAAGGAGACAACTGTTGATGCAATAGTAAGAAAATGTAAGAAATACAAAATGACTGTCTATTGACATCGATCTGGGGCACCATGCAAAATCTCATCATGGGGTATCCTTGATCACGAGGAAGGTGAGAGATCAGCCTAAAACTACACGGGGGGGAACTTGTTAATGATCTCAAGGCAGCTGGGACCACAGTCACCAAGAAAATCATTGGTAACACATTACACCTTAAAGGTTTAAAATCCTGCAGTGCCCGCAAGGTTCCCCTGCTCAAGAAGGCACATGTGCAGGCACGTCTGAAGTTTGCCAGTGAATGCCTGGATGATTCTGTGCTTTATTGGGAGAAGGTGCTGTGGTGAGATGAGACAAAAATTGAGCTCTTTTGCATTAACTCAACTCACCGTGTTTGGAGAAAGAGAAATGCTGCCTATGACCCAAAGAACACCGTCCCCACTGTCAAGCATGGAGGCGGAAACATTATGTTTTGGGGGTGTTTTTCTGCTACTACTTCACTGCACCAGTGGGAGAATGGATGGACCCATGTACCGTAAAATCTTGAGTGACAACCTCCTTCCCTCCACCAGGACATTAAAAACGGGTCGTGGCTGGGTCTTCCAGCAAGAAAATGACCCGAAACATGCAGCCAAAGCAACAAAGGAGTGGCTCAAAAAGAAGCACAGTAAGGTCATGGAGTGGCCTAGCCAGTCTCCAGACCTTAATCCCATAGAAAACTTATGGAGGGAGTTGAAGCTCCGAGTTGCCAAGCGACAGCCTGAAAATCTGAATGATTTAGAGATGATCTGCAAAGAGGAGTGGACCAAAACTCCTCCTGAGATGTGCGCAACCCTCATCATCAACTACAAAAACAGTCTGACTGCTGTACTTGCCAACAAGGGTTTTGCCACCAAGAATTAAGTGTTCTTTGCCAAAGGAATCAAATACTTATTTCACACTGCAAAATGCAAATAAATTTATCTAATTTATACAATGTGATTTTCTTGATCTTTTTTGGATATTCTATCTCTCAATGTTAAAATTAACCTACCCTTAAAATTATAGACTGTTCATGTCTTTGTCAATGGGGAAACTTATAAAAACAGCAAGGGATCAAATAATTATTTCCTTCACTGTATCAGGGTAATATTTGAACTTCATATAATGTAATTATTTAATATAGGGTTTTGTAAAAGGACAGCCAAGTTATGCAATAAAATATCCACCGTATTCAGTGAGTGCCTGCTGCAGGTTGTTGTAATGTTGCACATTATATTGGCATCAATCTAATTTCTACTGGACTTAAAACTTTTTTTTGGGAGTTCCTTCCACTAGAAAGGAAATTAATGGGTAGTTATGAATCAGACTTTTCCATAACACCAGAAGAAAGCCTAGTCCGCTCCCAGGAGACTCTGCACAGTCACCGAATTTGTGTAGCCCATAAACAAGTTGGTTGCTAAACAGCAGGATAAGCAAAACTTACATGCATCGGGCATCTAATTTAACGCGGGTTTAATTAACCATACAGATACCATAAATCACAGTTATTGAAGTGATTAAGGAAGTGAGCAGCATATTAGGTTTTCAGGCAGGCCTTTTAGGAAGGTAGTGCAAGTCTATTTCAAGATGAGTTATGTAGCCGCTTTGGGCCGTCAGACTTGCCTGTTGCCAGGGTAAAGTTAGTTTAGTCCTTGGTTCATTTGCTTGGTTACATTACTCGTTGGCCAATTGTTGACAGAAGAAAAACACACTTTAGAGTCGTTGATTTGAGCAAATTCCTAAAGGCCAAGTTAAGAAAATGTGGTTTGTTTTTAGTGAAAGTTTGAGCCAGGGACTGTAATAGTATCATGTTAAAATATCCACTGGTCTGGACTGTTTCGAAAGTTCTCCAGTCTTCCCATTCCACAGAAAAGTTATGTTTTGCTGTGTAATCCAGTTGGAGATTTGCTTTTTTATATATAAAAAAAAAAAATCTTGATGTACTAGATGTCCTTGTTAAAGTGCTTATTGCCCTAGCTGTGCTCATGCCTCCTACATTTTGCGAAATCTTGGCAGTTTTCGATGTATTTTGGGTCGTCAATGGTTGATTTAGCACAGTGTGAACTTTGGCAGCTTAGCACAGACTGCAAATTTTTTTTTTTTCTTATTATTAAATTATGTATGAACAAACCAATCTTGCAGCACAGACATTGTCAGATGTAATAGGGTACACACATGTGAAGTAGCCCTTGTAAAGTTTTCAAGGTTTTAATCTAAACCTTTTCCTCACTTTAGATATGATCTATTGGTTATGATTCTAATGGCCTTCCCCTTTGACTTTCAGCCTCTGGTACTGGGATCCTAGAGGTAACGTTTCTCCTTGCAGAGAGTGACATGTTGAGAATGTCAAGGTGAGGCGCCGTTTAATCACCTTGACATGTTTAACATGTCACTTTCCGCAAGGAGAAACGTTACCCCTTGGATCCCAGTCAGACTCCTCTCACCCAGCCAAACCAGATCTCGCACTTTGTACTGATGAGGGGCAGTACCACGAAGCACAGTGTCTGCAAATTGAGATTCTGGTTCTGGCTTTTATCCTAAGTTATGTGACAAGGCTCGTTAGAGAGTCGATATTGAGTTTTAGGATTGCTACTTCCTATAGGTGGCACTAGAGTTCTAGTCCTCTTCCTCCCAGAAGAGACAATTTGCAGCCTCTGGTACTGAATGGCTACAATCCCAGGGCCACAATTATGGAGCCACATAAGATATTGTATTGTGTGTGGATATGATTATTAAATGAAAGTAATCTTACATCCAAAAACCTTAGATATTTTTATGCGAATAGTCCCTACTAGGAGGATACGGATAGTTTCATATATGCGTGTGCAGACCCGGGGCCTTCCGTGGGTGTAACACTACTCAGACAACACAGGGTGAGGATAACACAGTGTCGCAATACTTTATTGAACCACAAAGCGGACAATAAACAGATAGAACAGTCCCGGCAAGTACCCAAGATGGTGCAAATTACAGGGTCCTGACCCTTCTGCTGGCCGGCCGAGAATAGAGTAGCTGCGATTTTGGGGCTTCCAGGGCTGACTACTCCCACCAGTGGCACCCAAAGAGAGAAGGTAACGACAAGCTTAGGAAACTAGCCGAGAGCAGTGAAGTCTGAGGCCAGGTGACCTGATTGTCCCAACCTGGATTCTTCAAGACGTCTCTGAGGGTTCAGCAATGGTCAATGGAGCTGATCTGTATTCCTCCAGCTGGGGCTGAAGTCCCCTAAGCTGACATGCTGTAGAATGACACCGAATAGAGGCAGAGACCATCTTTTTATAGATCACAGTTGTCCTTTCAGCCATCATTCACAGGTCAAGAGTCAGGGATCAAGGTGGAAGGTGCTAATGACTCATTGTTTGAGCATTTAATCAACTTGCATAGTTTGTCCTCAAATGGCTCATTGAATCAACAACTCCCTGGGCTGGTATAATATCTAATCAGCATATTATCAAACATTATTGCTCCATGACCCTATCTTGCAAGATTTCCAGACAATATGTTGCAGTACATCTCAACTCAAGTGCCAACATTCAGGATTATTCAAACAATAGTCTGTGTTAATCAACCAAATAAGAACGCAAATGCAAAAGTCAACATGAAGATAAAAGCATATAGCTCCGGGCTTACAGAATTTTTCTGGCATAATTAAGAAGAAAAGCTGTGTCGTCACAATGCGCCTTTCAGGAGGAAAAGATAATGTTACCTTTTGTATGTACTTTTAGAAAACTTGATGTAATTTGATAGTGTGTTAAGTAAATAATATGCAAATCATTTATATTATATAAAAAGTTATTGTTTTACCTCCAGTTATCACTCTAAAGTACTATTCACAAAGTGTTTTTTTTTCTGTCTATGGCTATGTTCACATATCTAGTAGTGATCAGTTAGAACGGATCCAGCAGCAATCCCTAGGCAAAAAAGTTGTGCAGACACAACTTTTTAGTCCGTTTTTAAATAACTGATCTCTGCTGAATCCTTTTTTTTTTTTTAACATTGAAGTCTATGGAAAACGGATCAGCCATTCGTTTTTCTTAAATTTGTAAATGATCCATTTTTTTATTTACTGGATCCAGTAATATTACATGCCAATGATCAGAGGACAGCAAGTCCCCCCTGACTATAATCTGCCTTGTGCTGGGAGTCTTGCTAGCCGAATAAGTACTACAGCTGCCATATTAAAGGGGTTGTCCTGGATGAGTGACATTCTTTAAATCTATATCTCTGATACGTTTGACGCGCCCCCTGGGCCATATTCGTTAGTGGGAATATCCGGAGCCGGATCAGATGGGAGTTGTAGTCTTCCGAGTGGCTGTGACCCGGCCCGTGCCCAGGGTGTCAAACTCAGTTGTATGTGGCAGTCCTACAGATGTTATAAGTTCTTTATTGTCGACTACGCCACCCGTTGTGTTGCGGTCACTATGGCCGCCGCTGCAGCAGGGTCCGCTGAGGCTGATGGTGTAGGTGCAGCTTGTGATGGTATAACCCCCAACGGGTGGGGTATAGCCTCAGGGGGTCAGGTGCAGAGGATGGGGGTTGTGGTGGTGCAGCATAGGTGTTAAATGAAGACAGAGTCGGGTTGTGCAGTTTAGGGTATTTACTCACTGCTGATGTTCCGGTCACTCCAGCTTCAAGTGACCTCCCGAGCCGTGCTGCGTCCACCAGGTCCTGGATCCAGCCAACCCCCAAGCGAGTCCGGAGCGTGACCCTGAGCTCTCCTTCTGTCCTTTCTCTGGCCGTCCCCACTAGTGATCCACCCAGGTCCAGCTCCCTCGGGCCTTCTGTTGGGAGACCCTTGGCCTTGGGTTCCCTGACCCTCCACGTGGTATGCCTTCGTGGTGGATGTGGTGGGTGGCCGTGGCAGACGCTGCCCACGGCCTCCGGTCTCTGGCTGGGGTGTGTTTTTGCCCCCACCAGCTTGGGTTCCGGTACCCTAATGCCGACTCTTCACCCGGGGATTGAATTTGGGTTCTTAGAGTCCTCTCTTTGTCCCCTCTCTGGGTCTCTCTTTCTTTCTCCTCTCTCTCTCTCTGGATCTGCTCTGCTCCTCTTCCTGTGACTCCTCTGCAAAGGCTGACAGACTGACCCTGTTCTCTGATGGTGCCCACCTTATATACACCCTCTATGTGTGAGCTCAGGTGACCAGCACCCAATGAGCTCCTATCTTTACCCAGGCTGCTCCCCCTATCTGCCCCTACACTACTTGGGATGTTCCACCCCCCTCCCACTCCAGCCAGGAACAGACTCGGTCGTACCTGCACATTTCTAAGTGGGAGTACCGTCGGCCTGTTCCTCGGAAATGGGATGTGTGTAGTGCATGCAGCCTACCGAGCTCAGTTCCACACTCCATCCTTACCCGGGAGTGGAATATCACACCTCTGGGTTGAGGTGCAATACCCCTGTAGCAGCCGAATCCTCAGGGTGCTACACGTTCATCTCTACAAAGCATTGTCATGGAAATATCTTGGTGAGAGCTGAACAGTTGGACGATACCGCAGTCCTCTGGTGGTCATGTTGGAGGGATACAGAGATATTTATGCAGCGTTCTCAAGAATATCATATTGCACAATGTAATGATTATTTCTATGTTGTAGGCTGTATTTGTATATGGGAAAGCTCAGACTGGTTTCTGAGGGCAGCACAGAGATTTTTCCTGTTGTTTTAAGTCTCAGATGATGTGTCAGAGGGATATGACCACAGAAGACCAGAGCAAGCACGACTAGAACTGCATAGTTTCCGAATCAGGGTAGTAACAAAATCAGATCTTGATGTCCATGACTGGATGTGAATTTGTGCCCTGATCGTAAGCTGCACATGCCCCGTCCTGCCCGTGTCAGCTTGCTATACACATTGTTAGTACTAGCTGGGTTTTTCCGTTCACTCATATAACACTAAGTTACAGAAAATAGTTTTAAAAGTAAATAGAGTGTCCTGGGAAAGGAAATACAGTGGAAAGATTATGATCAGAGCAAGCCCACCTTACTGCTCAATTACGCCAATGTTATCACATACACCAGTAGTCAGCAGGGGCTTGCATATTCACTTACAACTAAGCAGATCAAACATTCAGTATGGGACCCCACTGTCTTGCGCCCCTCTTGTAAATGGATTGATAGTGCGCCTTCATGACTCTATTCACTAGTAGTCACATATACGTGCTATCACAGGCCTGTAAAAAGGAAATGGAGTAATGTTAATCCGAGTGGATTAATGTCCTATTCACAAACCTAACACACAACCCCTTTTCTCAGCATGAGTGGGGCTCACAGTGGTCCATTGGATAGGTGATACATATTGTTCGTGGGTAACCCCTTAAAATTAGTGACCTCTCCTTAGGATGGATCATCAGTACCAAATCAAAGGGATCAGAATCCCGATCTGTCACTCCCTCTCCTCCCACTTCGCTGCTGATTTGAAGAGGCTGAAGTGCCCCAGCAAATGTGGCAACGCTAAACATTATGTTTTGACTATGCCCTGTATTCTGTGTCAGTCCCATTTTGTGAATACGAATAAGCTGCAGAGAGATGCAGTACCAGGCAGAGCAACAACAGAATGTATGGCGCTGTGCTTGGGAAATAGTAAAAAGACATCCACTCGCTGAACCATAGCTGCTCCATCAATCCGCTGATGTGTACTTATCCCTATGTTATCATCCTGATAATCCATGATGAAGTGAAAGGGTTGATCCTACCATGAAAATACTGCTTTTCTGCTCCTTCTCCTCCCCCCACCACCCCTATGTTTATGATTATGTTAGAAGGCATCTGCATGTTTTTAATAATGGAGGGAGCCGCTCACGTCTGTTCTGTTCTCTCATGTAATGGTGTCAAGTCTATTTGTATCCATCAAGGGATCTTGTTGTGTTCCAAAACTTTCACTGCACGCTCATGAATATTCATCCTCCCCAGTACAAAAACCTCCATTTGTGAGAGGAAAGGACACTTTTCATGTTGGCAAGAGTGACTAATGGGCACAAGCTTCTGATGTTGTGTGGTGCAGGGAAGGAGTATTTTCTCATTAACCCTTCTACTTCTAGAACATAGTTGTGAACTTTTTGGTGAAACATTATGCAGATATCACAAAAGTTGAAGAGCATAAAAGGTGAACCTGATATAATGTGTTGTGACTTTGGATGCTAATCAGTTAAAATCTTGTGTGGAAATAGCTAGGGTTTCTTCCCTAGACTTTTGTAATTTCCTTTTCAGCGATGCCCAACATCCTTGTGAAAACACGTATCATATTTTTTGTATGTTTTTTAATGGGATTGTATCACCAGAACAGCCCTCTTTCAATTGCCCTCCAAATGAGACAAACTCTTTAAGGCGTGGGAAGAATTTGTAATTCTCAAAGGAACACTGCTCATTCATAGAGAGAATATATATAAATACAGTACCTAGATTCCATGCAATTGTTGCCCCAGTCAGATAGTTTAAAGCTTATATAAACGGTTGCACAGATTTTTTTTATTCTCCATTTGCTTCCTAAATGCAATTTTTTAAATAGTCTTCATGAAAATTTTTCCAATATTTTACTGCTGCAGTTCCCTTTTCCTAGCTGAGTGCTTTTGCAAAAATATTACAAATTCTTCAGTGCTTCCTACGCCTGTTTTGATGGATCTCTCTGCTTCTTCTTTTCTTCTCTCAGTGTTAGGCTATTTGGTCAGTATTTTTTCTCGGGAGTGGGAGCCAAAACCAGGTGAGGAGCAATCACAGAAAAGGTATAATAGAAACAAGTCACCAATTCTGTATTTATCACCCACTCCTGGTTTTGGCTCCCACTCCTGAGAAAAAATACTGACCGAATACTGATAGTGGGGCCGTGGCCTTACAGGTAGCAGCATGGAGTGAATTTTACACAGACCTCCACTGTGTCGCAAGGGGAAAGAATTGTACAGACTTAGGGAGGGCAGAAAAAAACAGCTATAGAAAAGGAGGGTAGCACTTGAACAGGAAATTAGTGTGGATGTATAAACAGTACCACCATGGATACATACAAACCTCACATCTGGACTGAAATTTAGTGTAATTTTATTAACTAAAGGTAACCAGTAACATATGTAAAAATAAAATCATTTTTCCACCTTAATTAAAGATCTTATTATTATGGCAGGCTGACATAATGGATATCATGTGATGACTGTTGCCAGGCAGAGAAGAGACAAAGTTTTACAGGACCTACACTAATGCCACCTTCTCTATTTAATGTAGTTGGAAGTAGGTTGATGGTTGAACAACTGTTGAATAGATGATCTTTTAGTGGATGACCATTACTCCAATGTATCATACAATAGTCCTTCATAACGGAAATAAGGCCAGGGTTGCTGCTGAGTGGATGTGATGGATGGAGACAATGATAGAGATAAAAAGAAAAAATGCTATCCTTTAATTCATGTGTAACGTTTTTTGGCTGAGAACTACATGAATGAAGAATAGCATTCTTTTATCTATAACATTGCCTCCTTCCATCATATGCACTTGGCAGCGCCGATGCTGGACTTGATCTGCCATCCATTCGTCTCCATTCTTTGGAAATTTAGTTTAGACAAGAGAATAATGTTTCCTTACCAAAATGCCTACAGCTGAGGGATATCCACAGGTTTTCTTGTCTATGCCTTTTGTGGAGTTGCACCCATTCATTTGCACAACTCTATAAGGTGAGCACATATCTATAAAGCCTGCAAAAAAAGAAAAACATACAGGTGCATCTCACTAAATTAGAATATCATCAAAAAGTAAATTTATTTCAGTTATTAAATACAAAAAGTGAAACTCCTATATTATATAGAGTCATTCCAAACAGAGTGATTTATTTCAAGTTTATTTCTGTTAATGTTGATGATTATGGCTTACAGCCAATGAAAATACAAAAGTCATTATCTCAGTAAATTAGAATACTTTATAACACCAGCTTGAAAAAAGTTTTTAAAATCTGAAATGTTGGCTTACTGAAATGTATGTTCAGTAAATGCCCTCAATACTTGGTCGGGCTCCTTTTGCATCAATTACTGCATCAATGCGGCAAAAACACCTGCAAAGGCTTCCTAAGCATTTAAAAAGGTCCCTTAGTCTGTTTCTGTAGGTTCCACAATCATGGGGAAGACTCTTACTTGACAGATGTCCAGAAGGCAGTCATTGACACACTCCACAAGGTCCCAGAGTTCCAATTTTCTTTTGGAAATCAAGGTCCAGAGTCTGGAGGAAGAGTGGAGAGGCCACAATCCAAGCTGCTGGAGGTCTAGTGTGAAGTTTCCACAATCAGTGATGGTTTGGGGAGCCATGTCATCTGCTGGTGTAGGTCCACTGTGTTTTATCAAGACCAAAGTCAGCGCAGCCGTCTACCAGGAAATTTTAGAGCACTTCATGCTTCTCTCTGCCGACAAGCTTTTTTGAGATGGAAATGTCATTCTCCAGCAGGACTTGGCCCCTGTCCACACTGCCAAAAGTACCAATACCTGGTTTACACACAACAGTATCACTGTGCTTGATTGGCTGCAAACTCGCCTGACCTTAACCCCTATAGAGAATTGTCAAGAGGAAGATGAGAGACACCAGACCCAGCAATGCAGACGAGCTGAAGGCTGCTATCAAAGCCACCTGGGCTTCCATAACACCTCAGCAGTGCCACAGGCTGATCGCCTCCATGCCACATTGCCGCATTGATGCAGTAATTGATACAGAAGGAGCCCCTACCAAGTATTGAGTGCATTTACTGAACATACATTTCAGTAGGCCAACATTTAGGATTTTAAAAATATTTTTCAAGCTGTTGTTATAAAGTATTCTAATTTACTGAGATAATGACTTTTGTGTTTTCTTTGGCTGTAAGCCATAATCATCAACATTAACAGAAATAAACACTTGAAATAGATCACTCTGTTTGTAATGACTTTATATAATATGAGTTTCACTTTGTATTTAAGAACTGAAATAAATTAACTTTTTGATGATATTCTAATTTAGTGAGATGCACCTGTAGTATCACTCACCGGTCTTATTAAAATCTAACATTTTTATTCAAGACATCATATTAAAACTGGCTTCTGGGGAGAGTGAAGCACATGGGACGGCCGACGGCCGTTTCATGCGTGTCTGCACTTCAACGGGTCCTGGCCTCCAGGACTCATTAAAGCCAGGGCTGTGGAGTCAGTAAGATAAACCACCAACTCTGACTCCTCAATTTCCCTGACTTCCGACTCCAACTTCGACTCCACTACTCTGACTCCACTACTCTGACTCCACAGCACTGCCTCACTACTGACCATGTACATAAAGTGCAGCACAGATTAATCTCAACTAAAAGCCTAAAACTTTAGATCAGGAACAGAACTGACATTTATTGTACATTTCACAACTTTCCCAAATTCTTATGAAAACATTTACAGCACATATTGCATTGTACTAATGAACCCAATTTATTATATATTTTAGGAGTCGTAGTCCGTCCATTTTATACCGACTCCACCATAATGCACATCGACTCCTACTCCACAGCCCTAGTTAAAGAGCTGGCACGCGCGAAACCACCATTAGCCATCACATGTGCTTCACTCTCCCCGGCAGCCAGTTTTAATATGATGTCTTGAATAAAAACGTTGGATTTTAATAGAACCAATGAGTGCCACTATGTTATTCTTTTTTTTCTAATTTTCATGGACTTGATCAGGGGAGCACCTGGTACCACTAGGCGTGATTGATGTGTCTAAATACAATTGTATAAGGAAACACACAGGTTTTTGGTGCCGGCTTCAACTTTCTTTGTTCGTGCATATCTATAAAGCCACATTATCTCTATACTCATTCTCTCCACCTCTCTTTGAGGGTCCTGCTGTTGCGAGTCCTTCATAATCGTCATGCATGTTCCTTGACACTGGCTGGATGACGATGATCTTTTTAGGAATGTCCTCTCACTGAAGATTACTAGTGGCAACTGGAATGCCAATTTTCCAGACAATATTGATCTGTTTTCCATTATTTTATTGTTGACAAAAGATCCAATTTGATCAACTTTAGACTAATGTACGTGATCACTTTCAGTCGTGGAGCCCATTAATCTTCACACTTCTAGTGCTGTGAAGTCGCATTTGGCTGTTCTCCCAGATAACGATCCCTTTCGTGAGGGCAGCCCATTGCTATCTCTGTGTTGATTGAGGTAATTTCTGACCACTATCTAAACCACATTGAAAGTCTGCGAAGAATGTGTTTCCTTTTATCTCCGTGAACTGAATTCAGATTTAATCCAAGGGACTGGAACCATTCGCTGTTCGCTTTGCAACGCAGATTAACCCACAATGTTTTCGATCTGTCAGACCCAAAAAGTCTGGTATTAAAAAGGTTAATGGGTGTGAGTGAACACTCTGAAGAAGCTCCCGCATCGCCCCTGCCAGATTAATCCATTTTGTTGATAATAGCGTCCTGCTGAGTTTGAGGGCAGGAGGTATTGGTGGGAAAAGAAATATTTTGCCAGTTTTAGAAAAGATTGGAAGGGAAAAGCATGGCTGTGAGCAGGGCACAAGAGAAAGTAATGTTAGGAAATAGAGAAATAACACTGGCACCAGCATGGGTAGGAATTGCTTTGTACATTGTTTTTTGGTTAATTACCGTAACGTAAAGCACTGTAGCTACAGGTGTCCCGTCTTGGAGTTATGCAGCAGTGCCGTCATCTGGGGGAAGGCAGCCAGCAATAGCGTGTATATCCAAATTGCCAGAATTGAATATTTATGTTATGACAAATAACATCCAAAAGTGGAGTTCTGTTTTTTATTATGTAATAGTAATATAAAAACCAGCAGATTTCAGGCATATGCATATAGGCAGGGACACAATTCATTGCGATTTGGCTAAACTAATTTCCAAATTATTGCAAAATATGGATTTAGAAAAAATAAGTGTGGATGGGAAAATAAACCTATCGATCATATATATTAGTTGTGTCTGGCCGGTTGTTTTATGCTTGAGCTGTACACGACTGTCATGCACTAGGTGTGCTCCCATAGCTGGGTCGAAAACACGCTGAAGTCAAATGGGATCTGTTGTGAAATCTGTTTTCATACCACATTGGAGGGAGAAAATATTGGATGTCTGCACATTTGTGAGCTAAAAAAGAGACATCTTGTTGTCCAACAAAGCAAAATATACATATTTGAAAAGTAAAAGAAAGCAGCACAGAACGATGATTTTTAGGCCTTCACTCCCCTGCTATCAATTTAGTAACAATTGCTCTGTGAGATAGCAGAATGGTTACTACAGGCTTGTGATCCCATTGAAAGGTGGATGCTAGGCAGGACACCCCTAGCAACTGTACCGTCAGAACTGACCCATTTTTACTACTTAAAGGGAACTTGTCAGCACATTTTGTAGATATGCAAGTACAGGTATGGCTGTATAGCAGTTAGTTCGCCTATAAAAATGATACCTTTTTGTAGCAGCTGATTTGCCAGTCATGAGAAATAGTGTAGAAGCCATGTAAAAATCATGCTGGAATCGCTCCATTGTTCTGTCTGCACCAGGACTGCTTTCTCCAGCTGCATTGACGTCCCCAGTGCACTTCCAGCCTGATTGGAATATGATTTCTACTCTGGATTTTTTATGACTGGCATATCGGATCTATGCAAAAAAAGGTATCATTTTTCATTGGGGGACAAGCACCCACACAGCTATACCCCTACTTCCATATGTGACAACGGGCTGATTTGGTTTCCTTTAAAGTGGAATTCACAGCCTGCAGAATTTTGTTGCAGAAATTTGTGACTGGAAATCACTTCCATTCAGTTGAATAGAGTTGATTTAGATAATTCAGATAGTTGAAAAACTTTCAGCAGCAAAATTTACGGCTTGTGAACTTACACTTACAGGTGCATCTCACTAAATTAGAATATCATCAAAAAGTTAATTTATTTCAGTTCTTAAATGCAAAAAGTGAAACTCCTATTTTATATAGAGTCATTACAAACAGAGTGATCTATTTCAAGTGTTTATTTCTGTTAATGTTGATGATTATGGCTTACAGCCAATGAAAACATAAAAGTCATTATCTCAGTAAATTAGAATAATTAACAAAAAACACCTCCAAAGGCTTCCTAAGCATTTAAAAGGTCCCTTAGACTGTTTCAGTAGGCTCCACAATCATGGGGAAGACTGCTGACTCGACAGATGTCCAGAAGGCAGTCATTGACACACTCCACAAGGTCCCAGAGTCTGGAGGAAGAGTGGAGAGGCCACAATCCAAGCTGCTTGAGGTCTAGTGTGAAGT
This sequence comes from Phyllobates terribilis, assembly GCF_046119375.1. Taxonomy (NCBI): domain Eukaryota; kingdom Metazoa; phylum Chordata; class Amphibia; order Anura; family Dendrobatidae; genus Phyllobates; species Phyllobates terribilis. The sequence goes on along the minus strand of NW_027362767.1, from coordinate 252,802,946 downwards.
CTCCACAATCAGTGATGGTTTGGGGAGCCATGTCATCTGCTGGTGTAGGTCCACTGTGTTTTATCAAGACCAAAGTCAGCACAGCCGTCTACCAGGACATTTTAGAGCACTTCATGCTTCCTTCTGCCAACAGGCTTTTTGGAGATGGAAATGTCATTCTCCCGCAGGACTTGGCCCCTGTCCACACTGCCAAAAGTACCAATACCTGGTTTACACACAACAGCATCACTGTGCTTGATTGGCAGAAAACTCGCCTGACCTTAACCCCATAGAGAATCTATTATAGAGAATCTATGGGGTATTGTCAAGAGGAAGATGAGACCCCAGACCCAACAATGCAGACGAGCTGAATGCTGCTATCAAAGCAACCTGGGCTTCCATAACACCTCAGCAGTGCCACAGGCTGATCACCTCCATGCCACATTGCCGCATTGATGCAGTAATTGATGCAAAAGGAGCCGCGACCAAGTATTAAGTGCATTTACTGAACAGACATTTCAGATTTTAAAAACTTTTTTCAAGCTGTTGTTATAAAGTATTCTAATTTACTGAGATAATGACTTTTGTGTTTTCATTGGCTATAAGCCATAATCATCAACATTAACAGAAATAAACACTTGAAATAGATCACTCTGTGTGTAATGACTCTTTATAATATAGGAGTTTCACTTTTTGTATTGAAGAACTGAAATAAATTAACTTTCTGATGATATTCTAATTTAGTGAGATGCACCTATATTCTTTATTTCCTTTGACTTTGATCATATTAGCATTAAAAATGTGATAAAAGATTGTTAATTGAACATTTAACGGGGTGTACGGGAGTCCTATCCCTTATATTAGAATTCTCAAGGTCCCCCTACACGTTAGATAAGTCATCTGAACCCACTGATTTTCTCAGACCACTGGACAACCAGCTAATGTGTATGGGGTCTTCCCAATTTTTCAAGTTGGGGGGGTTAGGATGAGGCAGATTTAATTTGTTCGCCCCATTTTGTTCTGCAGACAGATGGGTCTGGCAGCGGTTTTCTCTTTTTTCCTCAGAGAATACAGGAACACTCAGCCAAGCTGAGCATTAATGTGCATGGGGGAGTCGGGAGAAATAGCAATCAGGTGAACAAGCGTTCGACCAACAGTTATCTAAGTTGTATGGACACCTTTATGCCTTTGCAAACCAACTTACATGATGAACTGAGATGGACAGACATGTCCTTTATTATCTGTCCTCTTGGCTTGAGATCCCGAGATGAGTGCTACAAGATCTTTTGCACTGCTCACAATTGTAACAGAGTAATGCAAAAGTTTATTTTTTTCATAGCTGGTCATCTCATGCCTTTCATCTCGTTAAATCTGAAGCTAAAAGGTGAGGTAAGGTCGGACACATCTGTATCATGCTACAATTACTTTGAGATCAGTACAGGAGCATGGTGTCTCTCCTTTTACATTTTGCAAGCCAACATACAAGGGATAATAAAGAAGCATGAAGCTGCAGGTCCAGAGATTAAAGGCCATTTATGAAGAATTCCCCGTGCCCAGACTTGGCTCTTGCTTAAGAAGCTTTTTACAGTATGGGCCGTTTTACCCATTAAGCCTCCCATTAAATATTACACCAGTTATTATCACCTCATTAGCTCGGGATTAAATTCCCATCACTTGACTGGATTTTCAGACTATGTGTAAGTGACAGATCCGCTCTCGGCAGATGACGAGCTCTGGAGGAGTTAAAGGCTTTCATCAGATTTTCTAATCAGAGTTTTATGTTGATTGAAGCAGTTATTTAATAAAGGAAGCACCTACATATTTCATCACATTTGCTATAAAGTTTGAAGAGAGATTTGTAAAATTCTGTGATTGGCACCACTAGAAGTGGAGAAAATTTGGTTCCATTCAATGGGTGTCTCTCTACCCATCTTCGCCAGTTAGAGTTTTGTCCAGCTAACAAGGATTACTATTCTTGCACCATCCTACTAACCTATGTATTGCATCTCATTTGGTAGCCTTTTCAGTATGGACTATAGTTGTTGGAGATGAATATTTGCAGCTGTGTGTACAGTATGCGCAAGCCACCGAGAGACCCGGAGGGTAACATAAATGCCCTGACATGTTAGGTGTACTACCATCTGATATTCAGAAACTATGGAGTGTATACATAAATTATTACTTTGGTGGGTTAGTATTGTCAGCGTGCAACAGAACTACACATAGCCAAAAATATCTGATCATAAATCCGACCATGCTGCTAAATGATTTTGCGGAATAGCTGCTGATTTTCAGTGCCGTTTTCACCTTTTGCAATCAATAATTCACTGTAACGCATGCAAGTTTTGCTGAAACATTGGTTATAGATTTGTACAGTAAAGATTATAACTTGCTGATCACCTGGACCTCCCGTTCCACCCCCGCATCATGAGAACGGGCTCTGAAGTGCCCCTTTAGGATCAATGTCTGCACATGCGCACTACTGCCCCATTCATTGTGTATGGGAGAATTGTAGTTGACATGACCTTCAGGGATCTCGGGACTGTCCAACAGGTACTGTGTGCATATACACAGATGGTACTAAGTCTGGGATTTGTTATCTGCCGCTCCATATGTAGGAAGATGTATTTCATCAATGTAATGGTGGTAATTTCCAGTTCACATGTGCTCAGGATTCGCCTTGTCCATGTATCAGCAGAATTGTTTGCAGCTGGAGAAGTGAATGACTTTGATAGTGGGTTAAAATGAACTTTTTTTTTATGAAGATAAATTCTTTCCTCATCATAAAGTGGTTATTATAGATTACCTCCTGCTTGATGTTACATCCCGTTACATTTTATATCATTCAGGAAAATGTAGACATAATAGCTCTCAGTCACGAAGGAAGGAAGCTGTTTTTTATATTGCTTCCATGTAACAGGTTGTTATTTTACAGAAAAAATCATGTGACATTTGTGCTGGAATCTGTGGTCTAGTGAAAGCCACTGGTCAACCTTGTTTAATCAAGAAATACCGCATAAATATGATAAATTAGTAGCTCCATGTATTGTTTCCTTTACCTCTTGAAATTTAAAATCTTTATCTGTCACGAAAACTACCATGGGCTCAAATAATGTCAAGAATTTGTGCCGCACCTACCTAACTTACAGACACCCAACATTGCTAAACGAGCAGCAAAACACCAGCTGAAAGGTTTTTTTTTGAGATTTGAAAGAAAGTGAATAAAATAACAAAAGAAACTCACATAATAATCCACTGCCGTTCCAGTGCCCACCACTTCGGGACTTCTCACTAATTTGTGCTATCTACCAATGTGACCGCTGCAGCCATTAACTGGTTTCATTGGTGTATTGCGCAAGAGCTCTGAGGTCGGTGATTAGCTGCAGCGCTTATGTGGGCAGACCGGGACATTGTAACTGCAGCAATGTAAAAAACTTTCAGGAGCAACGAAGAATTTATCTGTGAGTATACATTATTTTTTAAATTTCCATTTCCTCATTGTAGGCATTTTTCTTCAGATCTTAGATGTGGTTATCCCTTTTTGAAAATTTATACCTTACGCAAAATAAAAAAGTTGCTATTACACTGTGTGCAGAATTATTAGGCAAATGAGTATTTTGATCACATGATACTTTTTATACATGTCGTCCTACTCCAAGCTGCATAGGCTTGAGAGACAACTACCAATTAAGTAAATCTGGTGATGTCCATCTCTGTAATGAGGAGGGGTGTTGACTAATGACATCAAAACCCTATATAAGGTGTGCTTAATTATTAGGCAACTTCCTTTCCTTTGGCAAAATGGGTCAGAAGAGAGATTTGACGGGCTCTGAAAAGTCCAAAATTGTGAGATGTCTTGCAGAGGGATGCAGCAGTCTTGACATTTCCAAACTTTTGAAGCGTGATCACCGAACAATCAAGCTTTTCATGGCAAATAGCCAACAGGGTCGCAAGAAGTGTGTTGGCCAAAAAAGGCGCAAAATAATTGCCCATGAATTGAGGAAAATCAAGCGTGAAGCTGCCAAGATGCCATTCGCCACCAGTTTTACCATATTTCAGAGCTGCAACTTTACTGGAGTATCAAAAAGCACAAGGTGTGCGATACTTAGGGACATGGCCAAGGTAAGGAAGGCTGAAAAATGACCACCTTTGAACAAGAAACATAAGATAAAAAGTCAAGAATGGGCCAAGAAATATCTTAAGACTGATTTTTCAAAGGTTTTATGGACTGATGAAATGAGAGTGACTCTTGATGGGCCAGATGGATGGGCCAGAGGCTGGATCAGTAAAGGGCAGAGAGCTCCACTCCGACTCAGACGCCAGCAAGGTGGAGGTGGGGTACTGGTATGGGCTGGTATCATCAAAGATGAACTTGTGGGACCTTTTCGGGTTGAGGATGGAGTGAAGCTCAACTCCCAGACCTACTGCCAGTTTCTGGAAGACAACTTCTTCAAGCAGTGGTACAGGAAAAAGTCGATATCGTTCAAGAAAAACATGATTTTCATGCAGGACAATGCTCCATCACATGCATCCAACTACTCCACAGCATGGCTGGTCAGTAAAGGTCTAAAAGAAGAAAAAATAATGACATGGCCCCCTTGTTCACCTGATCTGAACCCCATAGAGAACCTGTAGTCCATCATAAAATGTGAGTTCTACAGGGAGGGAAAACAGTACACCTCTCGGAACAGTGTCTGGGAGGCTGTGGTGGCTGCTGCACGCAATGTTGATGGAAAACAGATCAAGCAACTGACAGAATCTATGGATGGAAGGCTGTTGAGTGTCATCATAAAGAAAGGTGGCTATATTCATCACTAATTTTTTTGGTTTTGGTTTTTGCATGTCAGAAATGTTTATTTCTAAATTTTGTGCACTAATATTGGTATACCTGGTGAAAATAAACAAGTGAGATGGGATTATATTTGGTTTTTATTAAGTTGCCTAATAATTCGGCACAGTAATAGTTACCTGCACAAACCGATATCCTCCTAAGATAGCCAAATCTAAAAATAAACAAAAACCACTCCAACTTCCAAAAATATTAAGCTTGGATATTTATGAGTCTTTTGGGTTGATTGAGAACATAGTTGTTGATCAATAATGAAAATAATCCTCTAAAATACAACTTGCCTAATAATTCTGCACACAGTGTATATAATATTTTTTTTAAAGACCTAGATAAATAAAAAAAAAAAAGAAATGGAGAGTGGGATTTCTGATTTCTAATGCTGACTTTGCTCATATATCCCTGAACTGTTAGTAGAGGATGGGGAGACGTCAGTGCATGGGGTGAGCGATTGTTCCAATTGTTCCCAGTTTTTGGCAGATGCCACCGTCACTATTATCAGATCAACTGCAAATCACTCTTCTGTAATCATAGCTGCCGTGAAATGCGTGAACCTCAGCTCTTTTATTAATCCACCAACGGTCTATCGTGCTTCATCCTATCCCAGCTGTATAAACGTGCACAGATCAGACCAATGTGACCTGACTTGTTTTCATGTTACGCAGTCTTAAAAGTGAATTTCTAATTCTCCTAAAAGGGTTATTCCCATCTTCAGAGATGGATATTTTTTTGGACAGTTCTTGTATAGTCTTACAATTTAGTGATTTTTAAAATTTGCAGTTGTTCTTGAAATAGTAACACATTTGTTTTCATTTGTTTACAACTCATTGCTTAGGAGATCGACCTCCACTGTTGACTAGGTGGTAAGCACTCACGCTGAAGCTCTCCGTGATTATGAAATACCAGCACGCTCTAGTGATCCTGGCCAACTGCAAAGCAGTGCTGGCTGCCAAGCTCAATTTAAGAGCTTGTAAGCAATACACATGTTCTGCTGTCTAGCATTGGTGGTCGGTCTCCAAGACAACGAGGTGTAAACAAACTGAAAGAGTTACTATCTGAAGATAGGCTGAAAATTTGAATAACCAGTAAATTGTATGTACAAGCAGTATCCTACAATATCCATTTATTAAGATGGGAATAACCCTTTAAGATTCTCCCTCAAGAACAAAAAAGTGTCAAAATAAGCTCCACCACTTATTTTTTTTCTTTACAATTTGCAAGCCTTTTTTCTCATTTGATGCCTTCTTAGTAAAGGTCCAGGACCGTCTTCATGTCAGTTTTTTTTTGTGTGACTCAGCTGTACAGGGAAAAACAGAGATGAGAACTCTGTGTTTGAAGGTTGTGCATTTGATAAAGTGTGAAAAGGAGGCAGCACTTTTACCTCTTCAATTTAAGTAACGTTAGGTGACCTAGAGGTCAGAACCCCTGCAGTCTTTAAAGGGGTAGTCCCATCTCCAAGATCCTATCCCAGTATGTAGTTGGTGTAATAATAATAATAATATTAGCAAATATCTCCAATTATAAATGTAATATCGTTTTTCTGATTCGCTATGTCTCTTTCCTTATGTGCAGGCATTGAAGGACCTTAGGTATCCATGGTTACGACCACTAGCTAACTATCACTATATCCATGGTCGGATACCTAAGGTCCTGCAATGCCTGCACATAAGGAAAGAGACATAGCAAATCAGAAAAACTATACTACATTTCTAAATGGAGGTATTTACTAATATTATTATTATTACAACTACTACATATTGGGATAAGATCTTGGAGATGGGAATACCCCTTTAAGTTTTGGCAAATCCTAGCGAGACAGGCTCTTCACATCCTTTTCCTGATGTACAAACAAGTGACCGCCACTTTGGACACCACTTTGGACTTTTTTTTTATGCATTCTAGGTTATTTAAAAAAAAAAAATGTTGGGGTAGACAACCTTTTAATGTTATCTACAGAAACTAAAGTGCAGATGTTTAGTCTTTTTGTCATGGCACTGTTGTAGGATATCCCGGGCAAGGGGCTTCTTCCCTATCCCTCAAGCTAGGGGTGCCCTAGTCTATCCCTGCTCCCCAGATTACTTCTGATGGTGAAGGCGCCAGGGCCACGTGCCTTGCTGAGTTCCTAAATCAGCCCTTATCTGTCACCTCCCCCACCCAGGGAAGAGGGGAGTTGCAGTGTATAAGAATACACAAACCAGACTAACAAGAGAAGACGAACAGGGATAAATGAAAATACCAATCATACAAATATGAACTCACAAACAACAGAGTGGTACACCAGGGAGTTAAGGAAAAAATTAAGTAGGAGAGGATGAGGATATGCACACAGACAAATCACCAAGCTACAGTCTTCTGAACGACACTCCACATGCCTCCTAAAACAACCAACACCTCCAGAACCAGGCAGTATGAACTAACACTGGCAATCTCTAGTGCCAGAGGTAAGTATATATAGCAGGAAGAAGTGGCCAACACTGAATAGCTGAGACCAACAAAGCGGGAAAGATTCAAGAGCTCTCAACTGAACAGATTAAGCCCTGCACTACCAGCAATGAGAAAAACCTGCACTGTTTAATATGATGGTGAAGTGCTTCTAACCAGTGCAGGAGTACGTGAAAACAGACACTGCGGTCTTCTGGCCCCTCTCTGTCACGGTAAACCCGTGATACTCATCTGCAGAGGTGGATACTCTAAGCCTCAGGTCCAGGTGGGCACATGGACCCCAGGTGTTGGTGCGGCAAGCAGGAAGGCACGTGGGAAGCGAAGACTTGGCATACACAAAAATCTTGGGAGCAGCAGAATGGATGGAGTGGAAATCTGCAAGGATTGAAGCAAGTTAAAGCATAGTATGCACAGATGGGGAGTACACCAAACAAAAGTCTTGAGTCTCAGTCCTAAAACACAGGTGTGTGCCTTAATAGACCTAAAATAGGATTAGGGAAATTATGTCACTGAGCCACGGCAAGCAACATGCGAAACTTGATGTGGAGCTCAACAGAGGGCCTCGGACCAAGGTGAAGCAAGCGGAGCCTGGGATACCCGGGACAGGTGTGTAACAGCAGAAGATCCAGTGCCATTTATCACTACTCATTTTGTATCATCGGCATCTCTGCCTCCTGTTGGGCAGAGACACCGTTCCCCTCACAGCCGCGGGCCTGGTCCGGCGTCTTCCTGCTCCCCTGCTGCTGTGGTGCGCACTGCGCGCAGCTTCCCGGGCACTGTGCTTAGGGCGCGCTCTCCCTCCCTCTGAAAGGGGCCGCGCGCTCTCCCTCCCTCTAAAAGGGGCTGCGCGCGCCGTCCTAAAGAGTCCCCGGCCAATGGCCGGAGGACTTCTCCTATATAAGGCACCTCCTCCAAAATGGAGGTGCCTGTGCAAGGTTGTTGTTCCGTGTCCTAACACTTGCTTCAGCCCTCAGGTCCCGCTGCCAGTCAGTCCTGCCCGCCAGTCTGTCTAACAGTCCAGCCCGCCAGTCTGTCTAATAGTTCTGCCCGCCAGTCTGCCAGTTACCTGCCGTGCCCGCCAGCTTGCCTACCTGGAGCACCTGCCGGTAACCTGCCGTGCCCGCCAGCCTTCCTACCTGGAGCACCTGCCAGTTACCTGCCGTTCCCGCCAGCCTGCCTACCTGGAGCACCGGCCAGTAACCTGCCGTGCCCACCAACCTGCCTACCCGGAGCACCTGTCTGCCTATCCGCCGTATCCGCCTGCTTGTCTACCCGGATCACCTGACTGACTATCTGCCGTACCTGCCTGCTGATCTACCCGGACCACCCTTCTGCCTTCCTGCCGTGCTCATCCGTTGTACCGGTCAGTTCCTGTCATCTGACCCGTGGGAGTCGCCTGCTCTCACACAAGGTCGGTCCCAGAGTGGCATCTGGTCCACCTGCCCGGTCCCTCCCTGGTTCACGGAGTCGACTAAACCGCCGTGTGACCTGGGTCAGGCCGAGTAGGCACTTAGTTACGCCCCTCTGGCCCCTCCTTGCACCGAAGCACAGAGGTTCCACCACCCGGACCCGTAACACATTCTCTATTGCATGGACACTACTGGAACTTTATTGTGTCCTGTCACATTCCTGCCATTTTGACAGTACCAAAGAAAAAATATTTCGGAAGTCTGACATGCTCCATAATGAATAAATATAATAGGAAACTGGTTACTCTAATGTGAAATTCTAGACTTAGACTTTTTTTAACTGCAATTACATTTTTTTTCAGTTGTTTTTGTGTTCAGATTTACAGTCTGTCCATAATTGCAATCACTTTATCTACCAGACCATCAGAAAGCTAATCAGTGTTTTCTAAATCTGCTTACAACTGGGCTCATGGCTGCATCCATTAACTGTTTCTCTTATGACTTGAATCTCCCCTACATTTATTTTCTGGATAGAGGAGAACTAATTATTATTTTTCTGTCTTTTTTTTTCAATATCGTAATTTATGGTGTCAATGCATCCATGCTATAGATTTTCAATGCCTATGATTTTTAGGGTAATTCTTTCGTGCATTTTTTATCTATTGATAACATTTGGGTGACTGATTCTGTATTTTGCTCAGCATGTTCGTGAGTCACGATTAACCAGTAAACCACTCGATCAGTTCCAGCTGTTTACTCACATTGTGCATAAAAACAGATGTTTCTCCAATGTACCCACAAGGGTTCATGACAACTCCTACAAGTGTTTCACTGCTCATTCCACAGCCCACGTAAGGCACAAGGAGTCCACAAGTCTAGATGACATAGAGATGATGCAAATAAGGATTAGAAGAAAGCTGCCATGGTCCATGTCCAAAATAATGTCATTGCCGGAGGCAGCTGCATTGATTAAAAAGAGCATCATTTAGTCATGTTTCTTTTTATATAAATGTATTATCTAAATCATTGTTTAACGACTTTTTCTAAATATGGATATTGTTTTTTGGCAAATATTTGTTATTGGGGTTATTGCACAAGACAAAGGCTATAGATATGTTTGAAATGGGAAATTGAATTTTACATATGTTAGTGGCGACCGTTAGTTAATGAAATTGTACTAACTTTCAGTCTGCAATCAATCAGACCAGTCTGATCCAAGTTTCAGATTTTTTCTCTGGTAGCAGTTTCTCTCCAAGTAATATAGACTGGATGTTATGCCTAGGTGTATCCAGGATGCTTCTGTCTAAACTGCTCATATTTCACAACCGCTTCTATCATGCTCTTATTTGCCCTTCACCTGCTTTCCTCCTTTTCTATAACCTGTTTTCTCTGCACTCTTTGAGACAGTAGATACTTTTTTCCCTATCCACTGCAGATGTGTATATCCCCTCCCTGCTGTTATCTGTAGCACTGAGAGAAGGGATGGGAGAGCAGTCAGGAACTGTAGATTTGTAAAATGTATGCTGATCTTTTAGCTAGATAAAGGACACTCTGCAGCAGCAAAATGGTAGGATTTTTTTTATTGAAGATTTTAGAAAATTGCTAAATTTTGCATAATAAAAGAAAATGAGCATTAAAAAAATCTCTGCTAAAGTGTAAATACACTTTTTAAGGTTTATTGGTTTTGACACAGCAATTTGTGGCTGCATTCAAAAGTGGCTAAAGTCATAAATGAGTCAAATTCATACTAATGTTATAAGTGACTATCCCTGGGTCTGTGATGAGATCATTGCTTTTGAACCTGTTTAGAAATGTTGTGATGTTAAAACCACTTTTCTGATGACGCAAAGAAATGTGTATTGTGGATACTGTACTTGGTGGCCAGGATAAACTGGTGAAATGGGATTTAATATTGGCAGACGAGGATCAATGTTGAAAAGTATTAGGTCAGACATTATAGGACAAAAATGAATTATTTGTTCCCTGAATTGTTCATTTTTAGGTCAGTCTGTAATGTACCTGGATTTCAGTTTCTTTATCATAAATTAAATCATGGCACTCAATGCAGGTCAGCTGCATCAAAAGCCTTCATGATATTCACTTGTATTAGCAAGGACATGGATGGTACAGAAATAAGGATTATTTTACACCTGCCCTTGTTTTCAATATACAGTCCAATTTTAAGAACGAGTCCATAAAAAAAAAAAGATAAGATAGAGCTGGAGAGAGAAGGGCAACTAAGTACAGTATATGGAAGATATTATTTATTCAGATAGGTTTTCAAAGCTAAATATATTCACCACAAAGAAAAGAAGTTGAGGTAAATGTGGTATATTTATGCAAATGGTGCCTAAAAAATAAAAAGAAAAGAAAAAGTATTCTTTTTGTGGACCCCGCAGAGAACATAGGGTCACCTAATCCGACAGGTAAAGGTAAGGATAGATTTAAGAAAGAGTAATGTCATCTTTCTTCTAAAACATAGAGACCAAGATTACTAGTATTAAAGGATTATTCCCCCCCCCAAAATCCCAAATTATCCCCTATCCATACTTGCTGATTGATGGGCTGACCGTTGGGACCCATGCTCGACCTCATTGTCTTTGGGACTATCAAGTGCAGCGCTTGGCTATTTCCATCAGTCCCATAGATAATGAATGGAGCGGAGGTCGTGCATGCGAACTTCTGCTCCATTCAGGATCTTGGGGATTCCAGTGATGAGCAAGTTATCGCTTATTCTAAGGATTGCCAATAACTTGTTTTTATTTACAATAACCCATAAATGTAAAATGTAGATCCAGTGATTCGTCAGAAAAATCAGGAAAATTTTTTTTTTCCTTTTTATGATAAATTGGGTCTTTGCCAAGTAAACAGGTGTTTTTTCCTATGAAGTGGATGGACAATCTAGCTTTGCGGTCTCCCTATGTTGCTATTGGCTGTGGCTGTAAGAGCATGCTGAGGGTTGTAATTTCTCAGCAGCTAAACGGAAAAGAAGTATTAGTGGCACCCATGAGAACATTTCTGGAAAAATCGACTAGTAATAAATGGAGGGAAGTAAATCCTGTACTGCTAGAATATATATATATGCTCCAGGGTGGCAGAAATGCACACTTTTACCAGTGGGAATCTAGACTTCAGATTGACTACATAACCATTACGTGACCTATCGTGTCCCCTTTCTTGCATGGTTGCAAGTTATTATTTTTTTTCAAAAAAGATCCTAGGTTTGATAGATATTTCAAAAACCTTTTTATTTGTAAATGTATTTATTTTCTTATAAACTCCAGTCAGTCCAAGTTGTCAGCTCATTCTGGCAATGTGACTTTTGAGTCCTTTTTTGTATTGCGGTTCACTAGAAGTGTAAAGTATCTTTTCTTTTTAGCACGAAAGCTGCAAAACTGGGCTTGTCTAGGAACATTCATAAAAAGCTGAAGAGGTCATTTGGCACCTTGTTCCCAACCCAGGAACTAATTCTAGGTAATTGGTATAATGACACAAGAGTGAGCAGTCATATATCAATATCCAGCCTACACTGGTGGAGGAGGACTCACTCCAGGGATTGTTTAAATCTTCACCCACAGTAAATCGCCAGTAATTAACGTTAATTAAACTGGCCTGCGCATTTATGAGGAGATTTGTATACATCAGCCCATTAGACCTTGTACATGGAAAACGTGTCCTGTGTCTTTTGGCATTTTTCCAGGTCGGACTGTATAGTAAATGAGTTAGATTGATACTCAAAGAGAAGTTTATTGCTTAGAAAATGAGTTTATTTTCCTGTTTTTGGGCCTGTGATAAAAGAAGAAGAATGATCATGGTCTGAGTGAAATTGGAAGCTTTGGTGTCTCTTCATAAGATTCCTCTGGTAGCTATTTATTACAAGTTATTTTGTAATAATAGCAAATGATTGAGGCCAAAGTAATTAGGGATTTGGCCATTGAGACCACCACAATCCTGAGTATGTGGTAGTCCTGTACTCAACAGAGTAGTGGAATGAATGAAAGTTATAATACCAAGTGAGAGCGCTCGGAGGTCTTCCACCATGGGCAGGGATTGGCGGCGTTCCTCCATTCTCTGTTTTACACTTTTGTTTCCCATTGTTAGAACCTTGCTCTTAGTTTTTTTTCCTTTGCTGGTCACATGACCTTGTTGGCCTATTTAATCCTGCTCCGCCCTTCTGGCTTTGCTGGACTTCATTGTATATCTACTTTCTAGCTAGCCTGTGCTCTGTGTCTTGCTCTGTTAGTTTGCTTGGTCTACTGACCTCTATGTTCTATATATTTTGTTTGTTCGTCTGTCTGCTACTATTTCTGTTAGGAGGTGTCCCATATTCCTCCCAGTCCTTAGTACTTGTAGGGATTCCTTCCTCACATCTATAGGTCTCCGTACAGACTAGCTTAGGACTTTAGCAGGTCTGATCGCAGGATCAGGTTCCCTGATACATCGTAGGGATTAAGCTGAGTTCTATCGTAGGGACAGATCTCCTCCCTTTCCTTAGCTCTGGTAGCAGAACATAACAGTAAGTCCAGCCTGCAAATGCTCTAAGGAAAGATTTTTCTGTTCCATCATGGTGTCGGTTCAGGATTTGGTTCATCGCCTGCAGGGACTCTCTCTGGAGGTGGCCGAGCTCCGTCAGCACGTGAGTAACTGTCCTGGAGCACATTTCTTGGAGCCTAAGGTATGTTTGCCGGATTTATTTTTTGGTGAACACCGAGAATTTTTTTCATTCAAAAATGCTTGCTTATTGTATTTTCGTTTGAGACCTAAGTCCTCTGGGGATGAATCCCAGCGCGTAGGGTTCATAATGTCACTTTTGCGCAAAGAGCCTCAGGAGTGGGCCTTTTCTTTGCAACCTAGTGATACATGCTTCAGATCAGTGGATAGTTTTTTTTCTGCTTTGGGACTATTATATGATGATCCTGACCGTGTCGCATCAGCTGAGACTGAGTTGAGATGTTTAAAACAAGGATCAGGTAATGTGGAAAAATATTGTACTCATTTCCGTCGTTGGTCTACTCAAACAGGGTGGAACGATTCTGCTCTGAAAAGTCTATTTCTTGCTGGGCTCAGTGAAAGGGTTAAAGACCTGCTAATTGCTTATCCTACACCTGAAGATTTGCAACAGGCTATGCAATTAGCTATACGGGTGGATAGAAGACTGCGTGCAAGGGTTAATGAGAGCAAATCCTCTGCTATGTCAGTTTCTGGTTATGAGAATGTGTGTACTAACAGTGGTGAACCGATGGAGATTGGATCGGTGGCACCTCGCTCTCAAGAAAAAGACCGTCGATTTTTTGAAGGCTTGTGTTTCTATTGCGGAAAATCTGGTCATTTGATTAAAGGCTGTGAGCTTCGTATGAAGAAAGAAAAAAAAATGGTCAGTCATGCCCGTATTGCCTGTTTAAATTCCAAGGGTGTATTTTTAGCTGCTTCCACGATTGCTCAGGAAAAATTAATGGAATTTCGGGTGTTTGTCGATTGTGGGTCTACTCTGAATGTAATTGATGGGGGATTCGTGGAAAGACTCAATTTAAAACCTGAACCTTTATCATCCCCCATTGCTGTGGTTTCTGTGGATGGTTCCCCTTTGAAGAATATTACTCTCAAGGTCTGTGAATTTCCTCTCACTATTAATGGTGTTCACCATGAGAAATTGGATTTGGTAGTGTTGAATAACTTGCCTTCTCCAGTAATATTGGGATTGCCCTGGTTAAAATTTCACAATCCTGTACTGGATTGGTCTACCAGTGAAATTAAATCCTGGAGCCCTAAATGTTATGACAAGTGTTGTAACGGGCGCATTGCAGCTTTGGATAGGGGAGAATTGCCTGTTCCTATTCAGGATTTTTGGAGAGTTTTTTCTGAGAAGGAATCGCAGGTTTTGCCTCCCCATAGAGACTATGATTGCTCTATTGAATTTGTCCCTGGAGCGACTCTTCCTAAAAGTCGTTTATTTAACCTTACCATTCCTGAGAGGAAGGCTTTGGAGGAATACATACAGACAAGTTTGGCCGCCGGTCACATTAGGCCCTCTAAGTCTCCTGTGGCGGTTGGATTTTTTTTTGTAAAAAAAAAGGACGGCGGTTTACGTCCTTGTCTGGATTTTCGTGAGATTAACAAAATTACTGTACGCAATCCTTACCCACTGCCATTGATTCCTGATCTGTTTAACCAGTTAATGGGGGCCAAGTGGTTCTCTAAAATTGACCTTAAGGGGGCATACAATCTGTTGCGCATGAAGGAGGGTGACGAATGGAAGACTGCTTTTAACACTCCTGTGGGTCATTTTGAGAATCTGGTTATGCCTTTTGGTCTTACTAATGCTCCTGCATTTTTTCAGAATCTGATTAATGACATCCTTAGACCTTTGATCGGTAAAAATGTGGTTGTGTATTTGGATGACATTTTGATTTATTCGCCGGATCTGGAGTCTCATTGGCAGAACGTGCGTGAGGTATTACAGTTATTAATGGACAATTCGCTTTTTGCTAAGCTGGAGAAATGTGAGTTCGCTGTACAGAGAATTAGTTTTTTGGGCTACATTATCTCCAGCAAAGGTTTTGAGATGGATCCGGTTAAGGTTCAGGCTGTGCAGGAATGGCCTAGGCCTATTGGTTTGAAATCGATACAGAGGTTTTTGGGTTTCGCCAATTACTATAGAAAATTCATAAAAAAATTTTCTAGTATTGTCAAACCTCTGACTGATCTCACCAGGAAAGGTGCTGATGCGGTTCAGTGGTCTTCTGAGGCCATTGAAGCTTTTGTGTATCTCAAGGAGAGGTTCACCTCTGCTCCCATCCTTATGCAGCCTGATGTTACTAGGCCGTTTTTGGTTGAGGTTGATGCTTCCTCTGTGGGGGTTGGCGCAGTATTGTCTCAGGATAACGGGGATGGATTACATCCCTGTGCCTTTTTTTCAAAAAAATTTTCAGAGACTGAACTGAATTACGATATTGGTAATCGGGAATTATTGGCTATTAAACTCGCATTTGAACACTGGCGCCACTTCTTGGAAGGTGTGGAATTTCCCGTTCAGGTTCTTACGGATCATAAAAATCTGATATATCTTGATGCTGCCAAGCGCCTGAATGCCCGTCAGGCTAGGTGGGCACTGTTTTTCTCGCGGTTTAATTTCTCCGTTACTTACATCCCTGGTACTAAGAATGTTAAGGCGGATGCCTTGTCTCGCAGTTTTTCTCCCATAGTCGGTGCTGAGAAAGAGGAGAACATTTTACAAGAAGGTGTTGTGATAGCTGCTTTGGACTCCGTTTTGGAAAATGAGATTCTTAAAGCACAGGAGAATGCCCCTTCTAACACTCCTCATGGGAGGTTGTTTGTGCCTGGGACCTTTAGGAGAGATTTGTTTGTTGAGTGTCACGAATCTCGGTTGGCAGGTCATCCCGGAATCTCTGAGACCAAGAGACTGGTGGGTCGCAGTTTTTGGTGGCCTGGATGGCAGAAGGAAGTCATTAAGTGGGTGCGTCAATGTACTATATGTGCTAGATCTAAGTCCTCACATACTCCTGCTGCGGGGTTGCTTTGTCCTTTTGAGGTTCCCAGTGCTTCTTGGACACATTTGGCTATGGACTTTATAACTGACCTTCCCCCCTCTGAGGGTTTTACTGTCATCTGGGTGGTCGTGGACCGTTTTAGCAAGATGTGTCACTTGGTTCCTTTCGTCAAACTGCCCTGCGCTAAAACTCTCGCTAAGGCCTTTGTCAAGGAAATTGTCAGACTTCATGGCGTTCCTACTGACATTGTTTCTGATAGGGGTCCTCAGTTCGTGGCTCGTTTTTGGCGTGCCTTTTGTGATAGGTTGGGAGTTCATTTGTCGTTCTCGTCCGGATATCATCCTGAATCTAATGGCCAGACAGAAAGGAAAAACCAGGATGTTGAGCAGTTCTTGCGTTGTTTTGTGGCAGACAATCAAGAGGGGTGGTCTGAGTTTCTGCCACTTGCTGAATTTGCTCTGAACAATCATACATCTTCTTCTGCTGGTTGTTCGCCTTTTTTTTGTTGTTCTGGGAGACATCCGTCGTTTGGGTCGTTCTCCAAGTTGGGATCTGCCGTGCCTGAGGAGGAGAATTTTTCCGGTGATTTGGAGAGAGTTTGGACGGATGTGCGTGGTAATCTTCAGGAGGCCAACAGAAAATCTAAAGACTACTTTGATAGAAAACGACAGGAGGTTTTGTTCGCTGTTGGTGACATGGTTTGGTTGTCCTCTAGGAATCTGCGGTTGAGGATTCCTTCAAAGAAATTGGGTCCCAAGTTTGTAGGGCCCTTTAAGGTGCTTCAGGTTGTCAACCAATCTGCTGTTAGGTTGGAGGTTCCTACCTCCTGGAGAATTAATCCGGTATTTCATGTCTCTCTGTTGAAAAAAGCTGTTGTATCAGATTGTGACGCCTCTGCCTCTGTTCCTCCGGTGGTGGAGGACGGGGAATATGAAATTTCTCGCATCCTTAACTCTAGACGGTATAGAGGTAGTTTGCAGTATCTTGTGGCCTGGAAAGGTTTCGGTCCCGAGGATAACTCTTGGGTGAGGTCGGATGATGTTTCCGCGTCCAGACTTATCAGAGCGTTTCACAGGAGATTTCCTGATAAGCCTGGTCCTAGGGGATCCGGAGGATCCTCTTAGAAGGGGGGGTACTGTTAGAACCTTGCTCTTAGTTTTTTTTCCTTTGCTGGTCACATGACCTTGTTGGCCTATTTAATCCTGCTCCGCCCTTCTGGCTTTGCTGGACTTCATTGTATATCTACTTTCTAGCTAGCCTGTGCTCTGTGTCTTGCTCTGTTAGTTTGCTTGGTCTTCTGACCTCTATGTTCTATATATTTTGTTTGTTCGTCTGTCTGCTACTATTTCTGTTAGGAGGTGTCCCATATTCCTCCCAGTCCTTAGTACTTGTAGGGATTCCTTCCTCACATCTATAGGTCTCCGTACAGACTAGCTTAGGACTTTAGCAGGTCTGATCGCAGGATCAGGTTCCCTGTTACATCGTAGGGATTAAGCTGAGTTCTATCGTAGGGACAGATCTCCTCTCTTTCCTTAGCTCTGGTAGCAGAACATAACACCCATGTTGTATTAAGGGCAAACATTAGATAATAAAAGGATCTCAAAATTTCCATTGAACTTCAAGGGGCAGTTATTATTGCATCAATTTGTTTTGCACAGAGACTGCTACATTGACACATTAGTCTCATGCGCAGGAGAACTGTAACTGTGGGAAGTGTACTACAATGCTGAAAAAAAATCACCCTCGTTTATCTTCATGGTGTGACATTTGATGAACATGGAGTGGTGGAGTTGGTGAGTACAAAATGTGGCAGAAAATACGCCTTTTAGATATAGATATATATATACAGTACAGACCAAAAGTTTGGACACACCTTCTCATTTAAAGATTTTTCTGTATTTTCATGACTTTGAAAATTGTACATTCACACTGAAGGCATCAAAACTATGAATTAACACATGTGGAATTATATACTTAACAAAAAAGTGTGAAACAACTGAAAATATGTCTTATATTCTAGGTTCTTCAAAGTAGCCACCTTTTGCTTTGATGACTGCTTTGCACACTCTTGGCATTCTCTTGATGAGCTTCAAGAGGTAGTCACCGGCAATTGTCTTCCAACAATCTTGAAGGCGTTCCCAGGGATGCTTAGCACTTGTTGGCCCTTTTGCCTTCACTCTGCGGTCCAGCTCACCCCAAGCCATCTCGATTGGGTTCAGGTCTGGTGACTGTGGAGGCCAGGTCATCTGGCGTAGCACCCCATCACTCTACTTCTTGGTCAAATAGCCCTTACACAGCCTGGAGGTGTTTTTGGGGTCATTGTACTGTTGAAAAATAAATGATGGTCCAACTAAACGGAAACCGGATGGAATAGCATGCCGCTGCAAGATGCAGTGGTAGCCATGCTGGTTCAGTATGCCTTCAATTTTGAATAAATCCCCAACAGTGTCACCAGCAAAGCACCCCCACACCATCACACCTCCTCCTCCATGCTTCACGGTGGGAACCAGGCATGTAGAGTCCATCCGTTCACCTTTTCTGCGTCTCAGAAAGACACGGTGGTTGGAACCAAAGATCTCAAATTTGGACTCATCAGACCAAAGCACAGATTTCCACTGGTCTAATGTCCATTCCTTGTGTTATGCAGCCCAAATAAGTCTCTTCTGCTTGTTGCCTGTCCTTAGCAGTGGTTTTCTAGCTGCTATTTTACCATGAAGGCCTGCTGCACAAAGTCTCCTCTTAACAGTTTGCTGCTAGAACTCTGTGTGGCATTGACCTGGTCTCTAATCTGAGCTGCTGTTAATTTCTGAGGCTGGGGACTCGGATAAACTTATCCTCAGAAGCAGAGGTGACTCTTGGTCTTCCTTTCCTGGGGCGGTCCTCATGTGAGCCAGTTTCTTTGTAGCGCTTGATGGTTTTTGCAACTGCACTTGGGGACACTTTCAAAGTTTGCCCAATTTTTCGCACTGACTGACCTTCATTTCTTAAAGTAATGATGGCCACTCATTTTTCTTTACTTAGCTGCTTTTTTCTTGCCATAATACAAATTCTAACAGTCTATTCAGTAGGACTATCAGCTGTGTATCCACCTGACTTCTGCACAACACAACTGATGGTCCCAACCCCATTTATAAGGCAAGAAATCCCACTTATTAAACCTGACAGGGCACACCTGTGAAGTGAAAACCATTTCCGGTGACTACCTCTTGAACATCATCAAGAGAATGCCAAGAGTGTGCAAAGCAGTCATCAAAGCAAATGGTGGCTACTTTGAAGAACCTAAAATATAAGACATATCTTCAGTTGTTTCACACTTTTTTGTTAAGTATATAATTCCATATGTGTTAATTCATAGTTTTGATGCCTTCAGTGTGAATGTACAATTTTCAAAGTCATGAAAATACACAAAATCTTTAAATGAGAAGGTGTGTCCAAACTTTTCGTCTGTACTGTGTATATATATATATATATATACACACTATATATGTTAAACGCACGCTGCTAGGTTCAGATAGGGCGAGACTGGTTTCATGAAGCCTTTGGAATCCTGGGGGAACCATTAGTCAGGGCGACCATAGACTACAGCTTCTCTCAGGCACAACGATAGATTCATTTGCTGACCCGACATATCTGACGAGTCTTTTTCAACAGTTTAACAGTGGAATTTAATCTGAAGCACGGCCAGTGCAATTCAGGGATATTACAGCAGCAATCTTCATTTACAGTACAGTAATAAAGCAGGCACAGTAACGTCAGTTTCTTCAGTAGCATAATTCAGCACAGATTATATCTCTTAGCAGCACACTTCTATACATACACCACCACAGGCTTTTCCTTCACAAGGACTCAATAATACACAGCATTCTTTATCCTGCATGGAGATGGGGGGGAGGGAGGTTTGATGAGGGAGAAGATCCCTATAACACGATTCCTTCCAGTCCTTATCTTTCTGCCCGATTAATACTCCACACTGTTAGCTCAGAGAGTCTATCTGACCGGTGTTTAGTTTTCCTCCTGATCTGAATTCTGTTCCCTTGCCTTCTGTGAGATACAGATCACACACATACCACCTTTCTCTTCGGCTCCAGCCGGACTACAATAACAAGTTCCCCGCAATCCCCCTGTAGCTCTGCTGAAACACTCCCTGTCTCCTGTGACTGTGTTAACCCCTCTAGTGGCTGGATGCTTTTGAAGCAACAGCACTACTTCTGTATGTCACATATAGATATATATATATTTTGTGTGTGTATATACATACATACATACAGTACAGACCAAAAGTTTGGACACACCTTCTCATTTAAAGATTTTTCTGTATTTTCATGACTTTGAAAATTGTACATTCACACTGAAGGCATCAAAACTATGAATTAACACATGTGGAATTATATACTTAACAAAAAAGTGTGAAACAACTGAAAATATGTCTTATATTCTAGGTTCTTCAAAGTAGTCACCTTTTGCTTTGATGACTGCTTTGCACACTCTTGGCATTCTCTTGATGAGCTTCAAGAGGTAGTCACTGGAAATGGTCTTCCAACAATCTTGAAGGAGTTCCCAGAGATGCTTAGCACTTGTTGGCCCTTTCGCCTTCACTCTGCGGTCTAGCTCACCCCAAACCATCTCGAATGGGTTCAGGTCTGGTGACTGTGGAGGCCAGGTCATCTGGCGTAGCACCCCATCACTCTCCTTCTTGGTCAAATAGCCCTTACACAGCCTGGAGGTGTGTTTGGGGTCATTGTCCTGTTGAAAAATAAATGATGGTCCAACTAAACGCAAACCGGATGGAATAGCATGCCGCTGCAAGATGCTGTGGTAGCCATGCTGGTTCAGTATGCCTTGAATTTTGAATAAATCCCCAACAGTGTCACCAGAAAAGCACCCCCACACCATCACACCTCCTCCTCAATGCTTCACGGTGGGTACCAGGCATGTAGAGTCCATCCGTTCACTTTTTCTGAGTCGCACAAAGACACGGTGGTTGGAACCAAAGATCTCAAATTTGGACTCATCAGACCAAAGCACAGATTTCCACTGGTCTAATGTCCATTCCTTGTGTTCTTTTGCCCAAACAAGTCTCTTCTGCCTGTTGCCTGTCCTTAGCAGTGGTTTCCTAGCAGCTATTTTACCATGAAGGCCTGCTGCACAAAGTCTCCTCTTAACAGTTGTTGTAGAGATGTGTCTGCTGCTAGAACTCTGTGTGGCATTGACCTGGTCTCTAATCTGAGCTGCTGTTAACCTGCGATTCCTGAGGCTGGTGACTCGGATAAACTTATCCTCAGAAGCAGAGGTGACTCTTGGTCTTCCTTTCCTGGGGCGGTCCTCACGTGAGCCAGTTTCTTTGTAGCTCTTGATGGTTTTTGCAACTGCACTTGGGGACACTTTCAAATTTTCCCCCTTTTTTCGGACTGACTGACCTTCATTTCTTAAAGTAATGATGGCCACTCATTTTTTTTACTTATCTGCTTTTTTCTTGCCATAATACAAATTCTAACAGTCTATTCAGTAGGACTACCAGCTGTGTATCCACCAGACTTCTGCACAACACAACTGATGGTCCCAACCCCATTTATAAGGCAAGAAATCCCACTTATTAAACCTGACGGGGCACATCTGTGAAGTGAAAATCATTTCCGGTGACTACCTCTTGAAGCTCATCAAGAGAATGCCAAGAGTGTGCAAAGCAGTCATCAAAGCAAAAGGTGGCTACTTTGAAGAACCTAGAATATAAGACATATTTTCAGTTGTTTCACACTTTTTTGTTAAGTATATAATTCCACATGTGTTAATTCATAGTTTTGATGCCTTCAGTGTGAATGTACAATTTTCAAAGTCATGAAAATACAGAAAAATCTTTAAATGAGAAGGTGTGTCCAAACTTTTGGTCTGTACTGTACATACATACACTGCTCAAGAAAATAAAGGGAACACTTAAACAACACAATGTAACTCTAAATCAATCACACTTCTGTGAAATCTACCTGTCCAGTTATGAATCAACACAGATTTTGAATCAATTTTTCCTGCTGTTGTGCAAATGGAACAGACAACAGGCAGAAATTAAAGGAAATTATCAAGACTACCGCTATAAAGGAGTGGTTCTGAAGGTGGTGACCACAGAATATTTCTCTATTCTCATCCTTTATGGCTGTTGTTTTGGTCACTTTTGCATTTTGTTATTGCTCTCACCCCTAGAGGTACAATAGCATGAGGCGGAGTCTACAGTACAACCCACAGAATTTGCTCAGGTAATGCAGCTCATCCAAGATGGCACATTAATGCGAGCTGTGGCAAGAAGGGTAGCTGTGTCTGTCAGCACAGTGTCTAGAGCATGGAGCAGATACCAGGAGATAGGCCAGTACACTAGGACAGGGTTCCCCAACTCCAGTCCTCAAGGCCCACCAACAGGTCATGTTTTCAGGATTTCCTTAGTATTGCCCAGGTAATAATTCCATCACCTGAGCAATACTGAGGAAATCCTGAAAACATGACCTGTTGGTGGGCCTTGAGGACTGGAGTTGGGGAACCCTGCACTAGGATATGTGGAGTGGGCCGTAGGAGGACAACAACTCAGCAGCAGCAGAAACGCTACCTCCTACTTTGTGCAAGGAGGAGCAGTGCCAGAGCCCTGCAAAATGTCCTCCAGCAGGCCACTAACATCCATGTGTATGCTCAAACTGTCAGAAACAGACTCCATGAGGGTAATATGCAGGCCTGAATGCTACAAGTGGGTGCTATGATGCTTACGTCTCAACACCGTGCAGGGTGATTGGCATTTGTCAGAGAACACCAAGATTTGCAGAGTTGACATTCGCGCCCTGTGCTCTTCACGAATCAGAGCAGGTTCACACTGAGCACATGTGAACGAGGTGACAGAGTCTGGAGATGCCGTGGAGAACGTTCTGCTGCCTGCAACATCCCCCAGCATGACCAGTTTGGCAGTGGGTCAGTAATGGTGTGGGGAGACATTTCTTTGGAGGGCCACACAGCCCTCCATGTGCTAGCCAGAGGTACCCTGACTGCCATTAGGTATCGGGATGAGATCCTCAGACCCATTGTGAGACCATATGCAGGTGCAGTGGGCCCTGGGTTCCTTCTGATGCATGGCAATGCTAGGCCTCATGTGGCTCCCCAGACCTGAATCCAATTGAGCACATCTGGGACATCATGTCTCATTCCATCCACCAATGCCACGTTGCACCACATACAACCCAGGAGCTGACTGATGCTTTAATCCAGGTCTGAGAGGAAATCCCTCAGGAGAACATGGATTACAGCGGGGGACACCTAGGAGAGGTGAGTACATGGATTTTATTATTTTATTCTTATTTTTACAGGTGGGGACACTGATGAGGGCAGTGTTCAGCACCCGGCGCTTGGGAACAGCGCTACCTGAAGCGCTGATTCCCAGGCGCCGGTCCGTGTCAGACTGATGACACATGGATGTCATTCGTGTGTGTTCAGCGTGACTCACTTTTGCTGACCGTGTACCTGCAATACAACAGACTTGTCTCCGTGTGGAGCACACGGAAACACGGTCCGTGAAAACACACTGAGATGTGCACAGACCCATTCATTTGAAAGGGTCTGCGTGTGTCAGTGTCTCTGGTACGTGTGGAAACTGTCACCACTCGTACTGGATATACTGACATGTGAAAGAGCCCTAACAGAGGAAGTAGCACACTTATTAAGCGGATGGGGTCCCTCACTTATGGAAAGGGGTTTCCTGGTGGAAACAAGTTATCCATGAAATTGGCGATAACTTATTGATCAGTGAGTCCCAACGATGGTCAGAACGGTGAACTTTAATTCCCGTTACACATGCCCAATTGCCTCACCATTCATTTTGTACAAGGCTGACTGAAAATGCCAAGCGCAGCACTAGTCAGCACCATAAATGGGTAATAACTTGTTTTTACCAGAGAACCCCTTTAAGTGTGCAGCAATTCACATTGACTGACCGCAGACAGAAAATGTAATTATGGTGATCAATTTTAAGGGTAGAGTCCAGTGGTGATGCTTCTACATGCAGCTAAAGACCAAGCCAAAAGCAGGGGCAAATTGAAAATTTACCAATAACACTTAAAGGGGTAGTCCCATCTCCAAGATCCTATCCCAGTATGTAGTAGGTGTAATAATAATAATATTCGCAAATACCTTCAATTAGAAATGTAGTATAGTATTTTTGATTCACTATGCCACTTACCTCATGTGCAGGCAATACAGGACCTTAGGTATCCACGGTTACGACCACTAGCTGCTAGCTAACTAATTGTTCCTTTATCAGTGGACGTAACCGTGGATACCTAGGATCCTGAAATGCCCTGCACATGAGGAAAGAGACATAGCAAATCAAAAATACTATGCTACATTTCTAATTGGAGGTATTTGCTAATATTATTATTATTACACCTACTACATATTGGGATAGGATCTTGGAGATGGGAATACCCCTTTACATGTTTACACAAAGTTGTGTGCTCTTTTGCCCTTGCAAGTTGGCATGGTTCTCATTTGTATGCGGCAGCACCATTACACTGTACACAAATAGTTACAAGATATTAATTATAAATTTTCTTTATATAATACAGGAAAACTACGTTCTCTACCAACACTTAGCACATTTTGTCTTGCATGCTATTCTCATAATGTATTAGATATATTTTTCAAGCTGCTTGTGTCTGGCATTCTTGTATCAGTATATGGAAATAATAATAATAAAAAAAAACCCTAATAATGCGCACATAACCGGGGTGTGTCTGACATGACGTGATATTCCAGCTTGCAATAGATCAGACCTTTCTATTTAATCATTAACATAAAATGATTTCCTAACCATCAATGAGAACAGTCTGTTCTCGCACCCTTTCCTATTACTTCCTGATACTAGACTGGTGCAAACTAAAGCCCACTCTCCATATGTGTCATTTAGTCCAGAAAGCTGAGGTATGGGGTGCTGTTTGGTGGATTCTTCACATTGTAGACTTTAGTATTAAACAACCCCATTGGGTTTTCACGATTGTGTTGCGCGGGCCCAATGCGGGTAACAGAGATTCCCTCCTTGTAGCCACTTAGATGCTATGGTTGCTGCTTGGTTTATCTGCTGTAATCAGAGCTAGCTGCATTTGCAGAAGTTACTGACCTGTGCCTGTTTTATTAAACAGCTGGCACCTGCCAGGCATGGAGCTCATGGGCTTTCATGGCCTCCTGACTTCTGCCGTACATATACAGTGAATGTCTAAAGATGTGGGTGAACACCAGGCAGTGGGAAGGGCTGTTCGGCAATTATCATGCCAGTTCTTGGCCCCATAGCAGTCAAGATTCCTGACAAATCTGCAGCAGAAGGCCACCTAATTTCAAGCTATTAGAGAGCATTTCAGTTTAACCTGATAGACCGTACTGATTACAATGCAATGAAAAGTGTCCATGAATATGTTTTGTATACATGAAGGGTGAACCCTCTGTATCATTATTTTTGAAAAGCACAAAAAACCCCAACTGACTCTATACAGAAGTCATTGAGAAGGAACCTTACTCAGTTTCATCTCACTTTGCCAATAGCAGTGCATCAACTTGTGCCTGACTATCATCCAGGGGTAAAATATTGGGACAAAGATTAAGGTACCTTCTTAAAAGGTCTAAGAGAACAATCTAACGCCAAGACACCCTCCCAACCTGGGATCTGATGGTGTAAGCAATCCAGATGTGTTGGAAGCATTTTTTTTATTTTTTTCAATTAAAACATATTTTTGTAGATTAACTTTTCTTCTATATTTACCAGTGAGAGTCCGAACGACTCCGTCTATTGGTAAAATCCAAGCTGTTTCTTCCTCTGCTTCGAGCATGATATATGTTTTATTTTGTGGAAATATCATATATCAAGTCTAATTTTACAAGCCAAAGCGAAGTCAATAACTAACAGGAAACCCTAAAGATGTGAGCGGATTTCTGCTTCTGGAACCGATTACTGTACTCACCGAGTGGTTCTAATTTTCTTCAAAGAACGTTCTGTGCCTTTA
Organism: Phyllobates terribilis; assembly: GCF_046119375.1. Classification (NCBI taxonomy): domain Eukaryota; kingdom Metazoa; phylum Chordata; class Amphibia; order Anura; family Dendrobatidae; genus Phyllobates; species Phyllobates terribilis. The sequence goes on along the minus strand of NW_027362767.1, from coordinate 252,776,743 downwards.
AGGGCTGGCATCGCAGAAGTGTTAATCTGTCAGCAGTTTCTAAATTTGACGAATGATAGACATAAAGTCAGCATTCCTTTTTGTCAATTAAGAGTCACTGATTATTACATAAAGAGGGACCAAAGTAATCAAATCCTTGCACTTTAGCTATTATATCAGTTGTTCGTGCTGCCTGCTTGACAACTTTGCATAAAGGATTGTGGTTGTCAGGCAGTGCTACCCTATAACCAGTCTGTCTCACATGGCAAGACCAAGGTGTATCAGCAGATTGATTTTCTACTTCTCAGGTGCCTATGAGCATTAATAGGATCCATAAATAGGTCAACAAGTTTGTGTGTTCTCTTTGAAACTAAGGATTAACCTGCAGCAAAAAATGTATGTCGGGAAGTTACAAAACAGAAGAACTTTTTTTATTTACATTTTTTTGTGGAATATACAATATAAATAGTAAAAATCTGTTGCTAATATAGACATAGAGGTGGGTCACCCAAGGCAAGCAAAGCAAATGGTATGTTTCCTGCCCCATCCCATACATTCTGTAAAGGTACCATAAATGCTCCCCAGATGTTCCCTGTCCTGATAAATTGGAAACAGAAGATAGAAGCATCAGGACTGAGGTCAGACCTGTCGCTCAGAACAGGTTGTCTCCATATCTTGCTTTTAATAAAAGGTGCTCACTATTGTTACTGACAGACACCCTCAGATGTGTTCATTGTGGTGTCAGCGAAACTTTTTGACACGCTCATCAGATACTATCACACTCTGCTCTCATCCATCAGAAATCGTCATCTCTCAGGCACGGACACTTACAGCGAAAATTATTCGTGACAAACCACATTCTTATCCGCCTCCAGCAATGGAAACACTGATTTGCTTGAGGTCACATTTCCATAGTTCTCAGGACTGTCAGGAGTCCTGGATAAAGCTATGATTTATCATTTTTGGGTAGACAGGAGTATGTGGATTCATAGAAATAACCATAGTCACTTTTATGTTTTATGCCTCTGTTGTCTCAGAGGTGACCTGGTGGTAGCACATGAGCAAATGGAAAAACATACAGCATATATAGTGGCGGGAAAGTCGTTACAAATAAAAACTTATTTTTAAGGCTTTATTCACAGGTTTGGTTTTTTTCAGCTTGTAAAAAAATCATGAATTTCAAACATTTGTTACAAGTTTCTTTTTAATGTTTTTAACATATGTTTTTAAATGTTGTCTTGTTAAGTAAATTAGGTTACTTACGTTTTTTTCATTGTGTTTTTTTTACATGCATTTTTGTCGTGGTTTTGATGCTGCATTTTTTGTCTCTTTTTGGTGTGTCACATTTTAAACAAAGCTGCTTTGTTTTTGATACTTGCTGGTATTTGTTTTGACACAACTTTATTGATGCAGTCATGTGCGGATTACATGTGGATTTGATGTATTAAAATGCATGTGCCGCTCTTAGGGCTCGCTCGCACTAGCATATAAATCGGATGAGTGCAATGCAGTAAAAAATCGGATTGTACTTTGACCCGTGTTATTCAATGAGGCAGTGCATATCCTCGTATTTTTTGTCAGCTGTTTTCGGTATGAGAAAAAATTGCAGCTTGTTGTGATTTCACTCCAAAATTGGTACAGTGAAAGGAAAAAAAGTGGTACTATATGTACCATCAGCATGCCATTCAATTTTTACAGATACATTACAATTCTGTAGCATAGCAAACCGTAAATTGTCCTGTAAATGATTAATAGTTGCTGAGTAAAAAACGGATTGTATACGGATGACAAGGGAGAAAAAATCGTCCTGCACTCCTGGATGAGAATGGGACACATTTTTTTTATACTATACGCTAGTATGAGCGAACCCTTACCTGCAGACTTTCCGCATCTAATGCAAGTCTTTGGGAAAAATCTGCGCGTATAACTCAGTTTACTCCTAAGAGTACAGACATGTTGCTGGTTTGAAGCACACAACGCAGGTCCGTTCACACTGAGTAAATAAAAGCACAGTGGGTATGAGACTTCTATAAATCCACTTTGCTGAAACTGTAAGATGCTGTATTTTCAATGCATCGAAAATACAAAAAAAACTCAAAACTCATTCTGGGCAGGCAGCCTAAGGGAAAATGTCTGAAAAAAATCACACAGGCTGATCTCTACCCATTACGAGCGCCGATTGAAGATATAAACACATCAACCAGCTCTCAATTAATACCATACATTGGCACTCATTTAAGGCACCACTCCAGCTGTTTTTTTTTATATTTCAGCACTGGAGTTGGTGCTACTAACGTAAGGTCCCTGCACCCAGTATTATACTCACCATCTGCCGTCTTCAGTTCTTCCCAGCTCCCCTCTGGTCTCGCGCCGCCATTTTGTGACCGCAACTTCTGACTGATCGGAAGCCAGAGGTAACGGTTACAAGCTCTCAATGCAAGTCTATGTGAGCCAGAACAAGGCAAGAACGAGGCTCTCATAGACTTGTATTGAAAAGTGACCTGTAGCTCGCTCCAACAAACACTGGAGTGATCCGGCAGGTCACAAACTGCTGGAGACCAATGGGAGCAGCGGCGATAGAAGGTGAAGACTGCGGCTGGTAAGTATGTGAGAGGAGAGGCAGGGAACGTACATTAGTAGCACCACTCCAGTGCTGCGATAAAAAAAAATCTGGAGTGGTGCTTTAATACGTCATCAATGATTTGTTTTTTTCTATCAGCGGTGAGCATTTTCATTTGGCTAATTATCTGCCTGATTAAAGGGAAATTACCATCTCTACAAATCATCATTAGGCAGGTGATCATTTTTGGAAACAGGACACCCCTTTAAATCCTTTATTATACCTCAAAGAGCAAAAAGTGCACATGGCACTCAAAAATGTACTTGAATTGACCCCTACTGGAATATATAGCTCCCGGCAATTCATGTTGCTGCAAGTCTGCCACAGTGGCATTTTTTTTCTATATCATTTAGGGTATAGATTAATACCACTGAGATAATATTAGTATAATGTATAAAAAAAAAACATGGGTTTGCAGATATAAGCTTGGCATTATAACCTTCTACATTTTCTGAAATAAGATGAGGGCTCCGCAGCGGCTCTTACTAGATGATTGGATTATGAGTGTGAAGCTAGTTTTAGTCCTAGCGTCCATATATAAATAGCGCTCAGTCCTGAATGAACACACCAACACCTCGAGGAAGTCTATTTTTAATTGGGTAACCTAGAAGTAAGGACAACACTTTCCTCATGAGATGTCGACAGCTTTTAATGTATATAGACCTGACCATAAAAAAAAAAGGCATGTTAGATCAAAAGTACAAATTTGCCTGGTTAGTAGCAGAAATAACCCCAAACACCTCATAATAGACCCTGAGCTAACACACCACGACCACAAAGTTCACTTTGAGGTTGTTACATGGAAACTCGGACTAGTTGATAATCATGTGCCCTGCGAGATGTGAAAGGTGGGATTGAGGAGAAGGTCTTCCGGGGAACACACTGACTTATTAACATTTTTATTTGGCTGCAGAAATTTAGCATAGCAGAAACTAGACAGAGTTATGGGATACTGGGAAGCCCATATTCCGGTCTGCAAATAACTGGATCAGTCGACCCTTTGAAACGATCAAATTCCTCAACCTTGATGTCGGCAGACAGTAATTATAGGGCTGCTTGTGCTGGTCTGAATCACATGTGTCACTCGCAGCAATTAAAAACAAAAATCAAACTTCTAAAAATGTAATTTGGCGCTCAGTAATATTTTACAAGTGTTTGCTGTCTGTATTGCTAGGTACAAGAATTTGCCTTGGATAAGTTTTATTTATTCTTTTTTTTTCACATGCATATTTTAAGTTACATTTACTTTGATTTTACATCATGATATTTTTTTGGATTTTTTTTTTTTTTTTAAAGTTTAATTTTAAAGTTTTTCAATTAATTAATTTTCATGAGTCTCCAGATTACACAATTTTAGGGTTAAATCTACACTGATTGAACTTGTAGTTGATAATTTCCACAGCATATCTGATGGGAAATCGTCTCCAAATCATGTGGATTATGCAAAAAACAAAAACAAATTACTAGTTTTTAAATGATTTTGCTGCAGATCTGCTAGTTGTCCATTCCAATACTGGCAACAATATATTACTTGCGGATTTTACTGCAGATTTTGATTTCCTCATTGAAAAAAAAACCTGGAAAAATCTGCAACAAACCCAGAAATTCACATTTGACTGAGTTTAAAATCCACGCCGCTAGTCAATTTGAACAGCATGTGGAAGGGCTATGTTAAAATCTCACCTATTTGCCTACTACTCTATTTCACGGCTGATTTTTAAAGTGCAAATCAGCAAAAAAAAAAGGTGCAATCTCTGTCCTTTATTTTTCCTGTCGTGGTGGTGCTTCCTGGTTGCCCTACAGATCGCACTGAGGCCCGCAGCAAAATGACCTGTCAGCTACTAATATTCAGAGAATCCTTCTAATCAGGTGGTAATGTGGGAAAGCAGGGCTGTGGAGTCGGAGTGGGAGCCCATTTTGGTGGAGTCGGAGTCGGTATAAAATGGGCAGACTCCGACTACTAAAAATTGGGTACAGTAGTTCAATGCAGTTTGTGGGGAATATTTTTTCATAAGAATTTGGGAAAGTTATGAAATGTCCTATAAATGTCTGTCCTATTCCTGATCTAAGGGTCTAGACTTTTAGCTGAGATTAATCTGTGCTACAGTAAATTTATCACTTAAACATGAGCCGTGTATGAGGGAGTCGTGGAGTCATGGAAATTGAGGAGTCGGAGGTTTGGCTTACCGACTCCACAGCCCTGGTGGGAAGAACATACCAAATCCCTGTAGGGATCTATGTGGAAAACAAACATTGTTTGTATGGTGTAAACAGAAAAAAACATAATTTATTCATTGTCTCTTTTTGGTATTGCAGGAATTTACCTCCTGGATATCATCTACGTAGACTCGGCATACCCAGCATCCGGCAGCATCATGGAGAACGAGCAGCGCTCTAACCAGATGAACAATATCCTGAGAATCATCGCTGATTTGCAAGTCTCCTGTAATTATGGTTGGCATTGTTCCTTTCTTTTTTTTACCTTGTCTGTCTGTTTTCTAGTTATGTTGCATATGTGACTGCAGTAAGTTAATTTCACAAGGACCTGTATTGACTCATTTTTAAAGGGGTTTTCTAGCTTGAAATAAAACGTTGATGTGATGCCTGCAAAGTGGAAAAAAAGATGAAACTTAGTTCTATACATGAATTAATAAAGCTGCCCCAATATAGAACTATCCGCTAACATCTTGGCACCTCCATTCTTACTTTGTTACGACACATATTGGCTTGTGAGCAAATGGGGCTGGCTGTCTCATTTCATTAGCTAAGCTTCTCTGGCTTTAAATCAACTGTGATGGAGAAGGGGGCTAGCTTAGCTATGGAAATGAGAGAGTCAGCCAGTCTCCTTCACAAATATCACTAGCGTGTCATCAAAGAAAGATTTCTCCTGAGTCAAAACAAAGTCGGGAGGGAAGGTTCTTGGATTGGTGCTGCTATCATTTGATCGGAGCAGCTTTCTTATCTCTAGAGGCTATAGTATTGTAGAGCTCTTTCTTGATGGATAATACATGTAGTGTGCTTTTCCTTGGATGCTACATGAAGTAAAATACTAGATGCTATGATTCATTTTGCAAGTTAATGAAGAAGGACACATTCTAGTATCAGTCCTGCGGGAACTTCCTCCTTCCAGGAAAATCCTACATTTGGAGGGGGGATGTCAGTATGGATGCCAATTTCTAGTAGGCATGAATGAGTCCAAAAATAATAGGAAGCCATTCCAAAACAAGTGCATAATTTATGTTTTCTCCTTCCAATTTCTATCTATGAGAAAAAATCAGAACAAGTGGAATGTGACAAGTGTATATGCCAGGGCGCCGACACCCGGCCGGCTATAGAGTTTAAAGGACGTCTCTGAACATGATGATCAAGCACAGCGTTTACAGAGGAACGTTCCCAAATTCTGTAAATTCTTACTGTAAAACACCACAGGCACTAATCGAACCCACCTGCTAGTATCCTATAACCTGTTACCTATCCCACAGTGAACTTTTCCTGCAAGGGATTAGAAAAAGTATTACCCTGACAGCCTTGTTTCAGAAAATATGAATGATAGCAAAAAAACTTTCTCCACTCATGGTTATTGGTTGGGTGAAGACATTTATTGTCAAACTACTGTGTTCTCTCTTTTTAAATCTTAATGACAACCAAAAATATCCAAATGACCCTGATCAAAAGTTCACATACCCTGGTGATTTTGGCCTGTTAACATGCACATTCTGGGATCCAGACAGACTCTTGCATCTTTCATCCAGCCACTGACGTTTCTGGATTGAGAGTCACGGGGAAAGCAAAAGAATTGTCAATGGATCTACAGGAAAGGGTTTTTGAACTGTATAACACAGGCAAGGGATACAAAAAAATATCCAAAGAATTGATAATGCCAGTCAGCAGCGTTCAAACTGTGATTAACAAATGAAAAATCAGGGGCTCTGTAAAAACCAAACCACGGTCAGGTAGACCAACAAAAATTTCAGCCACAACTGCCAGGAAAATTGTTCTGGATGCAAAGAAAAACCCACAAATAACATCAGCTGAAATTCAGGACTCTCTGAAAACTAGCGGTGTGGCTGTTTCAAGATGCACAATAAGGAGGCCTTAAGGTTGTCATTAAGATTTAAAAAGAGAAAACACAGTAGTTTGACAATAAATGGCTTCACCCAACCAATAACCATGAGTGGAGAAAAAGTTTTTTTGTTATCATTCATATTCTCTGAAACAAGACCAAGAAAGGAAAAATTCTGCCGGGGTATGTAAACTTTTGAGCACAACTGTATATATACACACACATATATACACACACTTGGTATTTAATTTAATATATGCACATAGAGTGTGAAAATTGCTACTTATTTTCTTCGGCTCATTAAGAGATGTCCTATACATCCTACCCACAAGATGACCGTATGCCCTAGTCTTTAGGAGATATACAATTGCGTCTTTTAGTCAAAAAGAAATATGAATGTGAAGATTGAAGATGAGTTTTCACTATTTTCCAGTCACCCAAGCTGTAATACCTGTGAATAAAATCAATAGAGGTCTGTTATTTGTCTTCTTTTGGCTAACATTTACTGCTGTCCTTATTTTTTTACTTAAAGGGGTATTCCCATTTCCAAGATCCTATCGCAATATGTAGTAGGGTTAATAATAATAATAATAATATTAGCAAATACCTCCAATTAGAAATGTAGTATGGTATTTTTGATTTGCTATGTCTCTTTCCTCATATGCAGGCTCGCAGGACCTTAGGTATCCATGGTTACATCCACTGATAAAGTGACAGTTACTTACCTAGCTGCTAGTGGTCGTAGCCGTGGATACCTAAGGTCCTGTATTGCCTGCACATGAGGTAAGTGGCATAGCGAATCAAAAATACTATACTACATTTCTTTTTGGAGGTTTTTGCTAATATTATTATTATTACACCTATTACATATTGGGATAGGATCTTGGAGATTGGAATACCCCTTTAAGTGTCTCCAACCTGGTGCTCTCCTTCTGCTACAATGGCTTTAACAAGCTGATCTAATAAAAAATCTCAACCTCTCAAGGGTCCATTAATCTATTGCGCATCTGTAGAGACAACAGTACTGTAGCAGAGGTCCGGTTACAATTTTGGAGCGTCTGTCTGTCAGGATTGATACTTAACAGTATTTAGCAGGTTGCAATGTAGTGTAATGCGTGTAAGCAGTTAACTATTTTTATTTTACATAATACTGTACGTTCACTAAAAAAAGATGCAAAAGTTACCAAATTCTTAAAGAGTAATGATTTCTTTATTTCGCAGATCACCTTGCAACATTACCCCATGTACAGAAGTATTTGAAGTCTGTCCGGTACATTGAAGAACTGCAGAAGTTTGTAGAAGATGACAATTACAAGTGAGTTTTCCAAAGCTTCTGATTTTCGTCATTAGAACTGTTCAAAAAGTGATTTTTTTTGTACTGGGTTATGCATGTCTTATATAGGTTGAAAAATACATTGAGAAAGGTTGAACTTGATGGACCTCCCATTTACACATTATCTATCAATAGATTATCTATAACTCACAATGTCGTCTGTTGTTGAGATAAGGCCCTTTGTAAATGCTGTTATATTATCTGCCATTACTCGCTTTTGCGGCAGGGCATTCCACAGTCTGACTGCTCTAACTGTAAAGAACCCTTTCCTATATAGATGACAACACTACCTTTCCTCCACACGTAATAAATGTCCTATAGTCCCTTGTAAGGTCCTTGAAAGGAGTAAATCATATGCCAGTCCTTTGTATTGACCACATATGTATTTATCTATATAAATGAGATCTCTGTGTCCATCTGATAATCTAATACATGGCGTCTAATAATTCTGTACTTTAAGATTGTTTAAAGCAATCGACTACAATTTTCTGTAAATTGCCTTTCAGCTGGCGGATTACAGCATCACTCTTGTCCAGGGGCTGTGTCTGGTATTGTGACACGTCCCTTTTAAGTGAAAAGTGTCTGCGCTGTATTATTTGATACAGCCCATAGGCAAGAGTGGCACTGTTTTTTTTTTAAAAAAAACACATTTCTTCTTTCTTAATCTTGTAAAGTCTATTTGGTAATAGAAACGCTCCTTCTACAGAAGCACTTCCTTTTTTATAACGTTGTTATTTTGGCATTTCTATGTTGAAGTTTAATGGCTAAATATCTCTGCTCATTGGAGATAAATATCTGAGCAAGCTTTGCCAACATCAAACTCCCTTCCCCATAAAAACATATATGGGATCCACAAGATTATCTGTGTCCCATTTGAAGATCTGATTTTCGAGTCTTCGTGCAGATGAATCATCTTTTCAAAGTAAGCCAAAAAGCAGCTGTTTCCTTTTAGCGTCAGGCAGGGGGTTTGTTCATTTTTCCAGATTTTTGCCTTCCCCAATAGAGGCTGCGTCCTGACATTTCACCCTCTGTTGGGAATACAAGCGTTTAATGTCAAGATCGACGTTATTGAAATAAGGCTTTGAATTGAAATGCTGCGGAATATAAATGCGCTGTGAAAATCCCCTCAGAATACACTGGCAGTTCATAGGAGTAATGGACGCACTCTTCCTTACCATTGAGGTGAGGGTGAATGTGTTTGATCTTTGAGAAGAAACAGCAGGTTGAAGACTGACATCCCCCCTAACTTTATTGCATGACGTAAAGTAATAAAGAACCACCAGATGCAAAATCAAGCTGACACTGGGGAATTCTGGTTCCAGAATCGGTGGCCTACATGTACTAAGACTGTAGTATCTTACCTCAATCTATGATAAAGGGAATGTGTCATCAGAAAATGACTTTGAATCAGGTTTTTATGTTGTGTTAGAACTCTGGTTCTGACTTGTATCCTAAGTCATGTAATAAGGCTCTTTAAAGGGTCACTATTGACATTTAGGATTTCTACTTCCTGTAGGTGGCACTAGAGTTCTAGTCCTCTTCCTCTCTGAAGAGAGAATTTGCATATTTCCCAGAGGAGCATTGCGGCTTTAAAAGTCTCCTCACCTGACGTGATTATCATGTCGCTCTCCGCAAGGAGAAATGTTACCCCTTAGATACAGTACAGACCAAAAGTTTGGACACACCTTCTCATTTAAAGATTTTTCTTTATTTGCATGACTATGAAAATTGTACATTCACACTGAAGGCATCAAAACTATGAATTAACACATGTGGAATTATATACTTAAAAAAAAGTGTGAAACAGCTGAATATATGTCTTATATTCTAGGTCCTTCAAAGTAGCCACCTTTTGCTTTGATGACTGCTTTGCACACTCTTGGCATTCTCTTGATGAGCTTCAAGAGGTAGTCACCGGAAATGGTCTTCCAACAATCTTGAAGGAGTTCCCAGAGATGCTTAGCACTTGTTGGTCCTTTTGCCTTCACTCTGCGGTCCAGCTCACCCCAAATCATCTCGATTGGGTTCAGGTCTGGTGACTGTGGAGGCCAGGTCATCTGGCGTAGCACCCCATCACTCTCCTTCTTGGTCAAATAGCCCTTACACAGCCTGGAGGTGTGTTTGTAGTCATTGTACTGTTGAAAAGTAAATGATGGTCCAACTAAACGCAAACCGGATGAAATAGCATGCCGCTGCAAGATGCTGTGGTAGCTGTGCTGGTTCAGTATGCCTTCAATTTTGAATAAATCCCCAACAGTGTCACCAGCAAAGCACACCCACACCATCATACCTCCTCCTCCATGCTTCATGGTGGGAACCATGCATGTAGAGTCCATCCGTTCACCTTTTCTGCGTCGCACAAAGACATGGTGGTTGGAACCAGAGATCTCAAATTTGGACTCATCAGACCAAAGCACAGATTTCCACTGGTCTAATGTCCATTCCTTGTGTTCTTTAGCCCAAACAAGTCTCTTCTGCTTGTTGACTGTCCTTAGCAGTGGTGTCCTAGCAGCTATTTTACCATGAAGGCCTGCCGCACAAAGTCTCCTCTTAACAGTTGTTGAAGAGATGTGTCTGCTGCTAGAACTCTGTGTGGCATTGACCTGGTCTCTAATCTGAGCTGCTGTTAACCTGCGATTTCTGAGGATGGTGACTCGGATAAACTTATCCTCAGAAGCAAAGGTGACTCTTGGTCTTCCTTTCCTGGGGCGGTCCTCATGTGAGCCAGTTTCTTTGTAGCGCTTGATGGTTTTTGCAACTGCTCTTGGGGACACTTTAAAAGTTTTCCCAATTTTTCAGACTGACTGACCTTCATTTCTTAAAGTAATGATGGCCACTCGTTTTTCTTTACTTAGCTGCTTTTTTCTTGCCATAATACAAATTCTAACAGTCTATTCAGTAGGACTATCAGCTGTGTATCCACCAGACTTCTGCACAACACAACTGATGGTCCCAACCCCATTTATAAGGCAAGAAATCCCACTTATTAAACCTGACAGGGCACACCTGTGAAGTGAAAGCCAAGAGTGTGCAAAGCAGTCATCAAAGCAAAAGGTGGCTACTTTGAAGGACCTAGAATATAAGACATATATTCAGTTGTTTCACACTTTTTTGTTAAGTATATAATTCCACATGTGTTAATTCATAGTTTTGATGCCTTCAGTGTGAATGTACAATTTTCAAAGTCATGAAAATACAGAAAAATCTTTAAATGAGAAGGTGTGTCCAAACTTTTGGTCTGTACTGTACGTGTGTAGTATTAGGCAAGACTGAAAATTGTAAGACTTCTAATTATTATTATTTTTAATATAGATCATGAAATATATTATAACTATATCATATGTTTAAAAATACATTTAACCTGATACAAAAGAAACCTGATGACACCTTCCCTTTCAGGGGGTAATTGGAGTGCTTGGCACAAGGTTTATTAAAAGGTGCACATCTCTTGATACATTTGGCACGCTTAAGATTGGTTAACAGCGAGGAAATCAAATCGACTCCTTATAAGAGTCAAATTTCACACCATTTTTTTAAACTCCTTAGTGACCACCATTATGGCTTAAAATTGACCTGTGAACTGCATCCCCCGACTGGTGAAAATGCAGCAGTTGTCAGCTGTATGCTGTGCTGACACCCTGCTTCTTCAGTCATGATCCATGTTGGCACTGACTATGGACGTATAACCACTTAAATGCTGCTGTCAATAGTGACTATGGCACCTAGATGGTTAACAGAGTATGGGGGCTTCCTCTTTAACTCCATCGGATCACTGAAATCATGATTGTGTTGTCCTTATGGTTACCATGGCAATTCAACATCAAATAACGGCCTTAGAGTCTGCTGGCTATGGCGGCCTGTTCTGAAGTTAGCGACATTTAGGTGGCAAAAATAACATTTTTCTTCCCTGTCATATCAATTATCATTAACTCCTGAAAAGCACCTGAAGGGTTAATAAACTACCTGACAGCAGTTTTGAATATTTTGAGGGGCTTAAAATAGTGTCACTTTTGGTGGATTTCCAATATATAGGTCTCCCAAAGTAATTTCAAAATTGAATAGGTCCTTAAAAAATAATTTTTTGTAAATTTCCTTGGAAAAATGAAAAATTGCTTCTACATTTTTAAAGCTTCTAACATTATAACAAAATAAAATAACATTTTACAGATGGTGCCAAAGTAAAGCAGGCATGAGGGAAATGTAATTTATTAACTATTTTGTGAGGTGTGACCATTTTGATTAGAGGGATAATCATTCAAAGTTTGAAAATTGCTAATTTTTAAAAATTAGTCACATTTTTTCTAATTTTTATAAATAAATACAAAACATATCGACCTAAATTTACTATTAACATAAAATATAATGGGTCACGAAAAGACTGTTTCAAAATCACTGGGGTATGATGAAAGATTCCAGAGATTTGCAGGGCCGTGGAGTCGGTCGTGGACTCCTCAATTTACATGTCAACGACTCCACGTCTCCGACTCCCTCATACATGGCTCATATTTAAGTGATAAATTTACTGTAGCACAGATTCATCTCAGCTAAAAGTCTAGACCCTTAGATCAGGAATAGGACAGACATTTATAGGACATTTCATAACTTTACCAAATTCTTATGAAAAAAATATTCCCCACAAACTGCATTGAACTACTATATCCAATTTATTATATATTTTAGGAGTTGGAGTCGGTCCATTTTATACCGACTCCACCAAAATGAACACCGATTCTGACTCCACAGCCCTGGATATTTGACACATGTCAGATTTGAAAAATTTGTGTGGTTACTAAGGGGGTTAATGGAATTATCTCACAAACAACATTATCTATTCTGTATACAAGGGTCTGACTCTTGGGCCCCCATAAGTAAGTGATTCCTGTGTCCCTCGTGTGAGTGGAGTGGTAGAGCGCAAGAGTGACCACCCCTCCATGTACTGTCTTTGGGAGGGTAGTCACGCATGTGCATAGACTCATAAAGGAGAATGAAGCGGAGGTCACACACACACACACACACTACAGCTCTGTGCACATGGTTGACACAGTACCCCATGTGAGTGGAGCAGTAGTGCTTATGTTTGACTTTTTTGGCACAGTTTACTCCATTCAGAAGTGAGCAGTACAAAACCCTTTAGCCTCTTCCCAACATAGGACGTAATAGTGTCTACTATATCGAGTCCCCATGAATGGCGTGTGGTCAGGAGCAGAGCCCGCACTATACTCAGAGCTTGCTCCGATTGCTGCTGTCAGTCACTGACAGCAGCATTAAAATTCTGTGATTGTGTTGTGTGGCACCGGCTTCAATCACAGTGTGAGGATTGGTTGTCTTGACAGCCAACGACCTGATGAAGGCCCCCTTTTCTTCCATCTTATTTCTCCTGTGAAACTATCATTTTTTCTATCGACTGCAATACTGTTATTGCCTTTTAAGGATCAAACAAATCCTCATATGCTTATGTCAATGGAAATATTAAGAAGGGACAGCTCTTGAAATAAGGTGAGTTAAAAAATAAAATTGTCCTCGGCAGGAAAGAGTTCAAGTGAATTACCCACATTCAAATTAGTATTTTTCTATAAATATTCAAAATTGCAATGTCATTTATACATTGAGCTCAAGTATAAAACTGTATGCAGTAAGTTCCCTCTAGTGGAGACCACAGGGAGCAAAAATGTTGTTTATGATTTAAGAAATACATGGTGGTAAAAGCTGGACTTTAAATATTCTTAAGTATTTATATGAGTAAAATAATTGTCATTTTCATTATTATCATTTCATTTTGTGCACATCGAGAAGTCATAGTCTTAGAATAAAATATAATAGCAAAAGTAAACTAAGGAATGATTTCCTAAATGTAGAGAAACCTTACAGAAAAAAATCCATCCTCTGGGTTGAAGCTTTACATGTTTATTTTCTGGAGTGATGCTAAGTATATTGGAAGTCTTCCTTCCTGGATGGATTTATTTCAGCTGAAGTAGATTTGGATTAGGAGTAATGTATCAGGTTTGGGAAATTTAACATTGTTACCTTGATTTGAAGGGAAATGAAATCCATTACACATCACTTTTAAATCATAAGTTCCCCACAGAGAAGAATATACCCCCACCTCGCCATTAATGGCCTGAGGTTTAACTCTGAAGAGTTTTAGTTTACATTCATGTAAAGTGCTCCACGTGGGGGTGGTTGTATACAAGGGCAGGAGATACAAATCTGTTATATTAATGTATTCTAGTTGGTGTCGTCTGTGGACTGTGGGCTTTAACCAGTTGTTTTCTAAGCTTTAGCTATTGAAAAACAAAAATAAACAAAACCGTTAATTAAAAGCGTACCTGTCGTTTCAGGTGACTTTTCAGAACATGCTGTCCTATGTGTAAATGAGGAAAAAAAATGCAGTTTTCACTAAGGTTCTCCTCTGTTGGCTCTAATTTCCTGTTGTCTGTGAGCTGGTGGGTGGAGACTAACTGCTATGATGTCTTCCATACACAGCACACACAGACATGAGGGATTCATGTTTTCCTGTCTCAGCATATGCTCAGGACAAGCATCGTCATAGATACCATTATACATCATGATAGAGCAGTACTGGACAGTGTTTCTGTGAATCCAACACTGGGTTACAATAAAATAGTTCTATAGAGCATCCACGCCAAATATTTTTGTTCCTCTTTCTTCTCCCCGTCCAATCTTCCATAGGTAGCTGTAATATGATACCTCAGTTGTTTATTTTTCTAGAAAGGTGGATATTGCCACTATTACAAGTCTGTTTTCCAGACATCTGCCTACCCCTGTCAGGTTTCCAGGGTTAAAAACCTACAGATACTTAAAGAAGCAGCACCACTTTTACATCTCAAAAAAGACACCTAAAGATTAATTTGCCCCATGTCATTATACACATTACATTCACATTTTCTTCATAACAAACTACATAAATGTGTTCATCTGTCTCCTGTGTTGTGTTCCTCGCCCACCGCGCTGTTTCATTAGGACACTTTTCTATACACAAGGCACAGCGCACTTTGTTGGCGGTGTGAAGAGTCACTGTTGAATTTTTCGGGTATAATGTACATTATCCCAGGATTAATTCATGAGAGGAGTTAAACAGGAAACCTGGCTGCCATCCTTCTCCCAGATGTATAGACTAGATACTATATTTATCCGCAGCCGGCCGTCTATATATGATATAGAGAAGAATGGTCCTTTTATGCGCGGGTACATCCCCTGGAATTCTAGGTAACATGGAGCCTGGATCATTTTACATCTAAATTAGCAAGTGAAATCTGCTGAGAAAGAGGGAGCAAATTCCAGATCTGCCCTGTTACATCTAGGAATAGAGAAGCAACAATGGAGAGTATATTTTTAACCAATCTTAACATGTGTTCGGTCTCTTGTGCGATGGCAAAACCAAATCCTTGAGGTATGATGCACACTTGTATAGTGAGTAAAATACATATACTGGAATTGTCTTAAAGGAAACTTAGAAGCTCTATTCAGCCCCCTAAACATTCTTCATACATGATGCTGTAAAGATGCTGTACTTAAGTTTCCAAAACTGCCCTGTGTCTGCAGAGAAAGAACAAACTATAAAATCAATTTTGGAAACGGCACATGTAGTATGCATTGAAGTCTATGGAAATTAGGTGAAAAAGCAAACAGACATCCAAAAGGGCTAAATACATTTATAGCACATTATCAAAAGGAACTTTTGGGGGTGTTTGCAACTTTGATATTTATAGGCAATTAATAGAATAGACTACCAGTATCAGATCAGTGGCTGTCAGGCTTCCAGCACTTTACTGATGAACTGATTGAGGAGTCCATACTTCTAATTTACTGTTTTATCAGCACAGCGCCATACTTTCAGTAGTGGCTATATTTGGTAGTGCAGTCTTGTCCAGTCCTAAATCCTTGAATTAGCAAAGTATAAAAAAAACAAAAGCGGTCTATGGAGCGCTGGATTGATCACTGGAAGACATGATTGGGGCTAAAAAACATTTAATAAGCCCTTAATAAGGAGAGGGCTTATTAAATGGTTTTTAGCCCCAATCATGTCTTCCAGTGATCAATCCAGCGCTCCATAGACTGCTTTTGTTTTTTTCATACTTTGCTAATTCTATTCCCTCTCAGACGGTTAGCGGCAGGAGCAGCGGCTGACCACTTATTAAATCATCCTCCTAACTCCCCACCCAATTTTTTGAGGACCTGCAGCACCTGAGTTTCCTCCCTAATCCTAAAGGACCTGCGGTGATGCGCACTCAGCCTCGAGTTACGTGGTCTGCAGCTAGTTACGTGGTCCGCGACCAGCAACCCGGAAGTAGCGGTTATAGACAGCGGTCTACAGCACGCGGTGGGAGCACCAGTCTGCATTGTGTGGCGAGAGCTACCAGCCCTCAATTTCCAAGCAGTCAGCGGGGTTGTGCAGGGGTGCACAACTCCAGTAGGTGAGTGGCCCCTTGGCCGTCCTCATTTTTAACTTTCATTTGGTCCTTCAGACAGCGCACTTTTCCATTTCTCTCTCTTGCTAAATCCTTCACTGGCACTGAGCTGCAGAAAGCTGCAGTACCTTAAATCGCCCCTACAAAACATGATTAAACAGTAAGAAGGCGCCTGCGTTCGCACCTCGGCTCCTCCAATCATCGGGGCTGACCCTCAGCGATCTGATATTAATACGAGTGTTCAACGAGCCAAGGGGTTTTGCTGGACTCTAAATAATTACTCCACACTCCTCAACTTGTAACACCAAGTAGGCAAAGTTGTGGAATTATGAAAATCATTGAATGGATATGCATGTTAATGATCTGCAAATTCTGAAAAAAAAGGAAACAAAATTTTCACAACATCTCGATTTATTCAATGTTGGGTATGAGCGCCACATGCTGAAATCCCCGCACTTTGCATATCGATCCTGTGATTTCCATAATTCCACAACTTTCCCTTTTAGGCTACAGCCCCACTATCAGTATTTGATCAGTATTTTTTCTCAGGAGTGGGAGCCAAAACCAGGAGTGGGCCAAAAATACAGAAGTGGTGACTTGTTTCTATTATACATTTTCTCTGATTGTTCCTCACCTGGTTTTGGCTCCCACTCCTGAGAAAAAATACTGACCAAATACTGATAGTGGGGCCGTAGCCTTAGTCCGGTGTCACACCAGCGTATGGCATCTGATGCAAGAGCATCGGATGCGGTAAGCTAATGACCCTCGGCTCCTGCTCTGCTGCGAGTGGGAGCCGAGTGTCATGCTACTGTGTTGTGTTCTTCTCGAATGAGAGGATCGGAGCACAGCTGCAGAAGAGCCGAAGAAAGTGATTTCTCCATCTCCTCCATGGCATGACTCTGCGTATATCGAACTGCACCAGGCTGACATGCGGGAGTGCAGTCCAATGTTTCACTCGCACCCATAGACTTGTATGCAAATCACAGCATGCTGCAATTGTTCTCTCATGCCGAGTCCGCATGAGAAAATAATCGCTGATTTGAGCCGCCCCATAGAATAACACTGGGCTGAGTGCTATGCTGTGTTTTATCGCATAGCTCTTGGGCGTGTTATACGGTAGTGTGACTCCGGCCTTAGAGTCACAATTTCACTGTTGAGTAAAGTACAAAAACAGCCAGATTAATTGGATATTACTGTCAGTACCAGAATGACGATGTTTGACATCTGTGATGATATCTACCAGGTATCTACGACCAAACTTAAATCTTTCATGACTTTTTTAATTTAGTTTTTCTTGTTTACTTCAGAAAAATAGAACAGGGGTGTCCCAAGATTAATCATGACACACTGTGCTTTATAAACTTTGCTTTCCCCGTTGTTCTCTCCCCCTTTATCCCTCTTTTTTTTCTGTCACTGAGGACTTGGTGATTCAGTCGATTATTTACTGAAAAGGTAAAACGAGGAAATTCAAGACGTCCTGAGAATGTCGAACTTTATAGGATTAAATCTTAAAAAGCAATCGTCTCTGCGTGTCCCCTAACATAACAAGGAGCTTTGATGGCAGATCCCCGCCTCTTGGCCATTCATCACCAGGAGTTATTTAGAGAACCTTAGACGACCCCGGGTTAAGTGCACTTGAAATTAAAGACTTTCTAAGCTATGAAAAAAAAACCATTAAATTGAATTTTGCCCCCCATTCATATGAGGCCCCTCATGTTAATCCAGAGCAATATCCTTCCTAAAAACCCTCCCTTTAATTACGGTAGTTGGCGGCTATGTTAGACCAAAGCAGTGATGGACTGGATTGCGGTTTCCAGGGACCTCCAGGGTGAACCCGAAGCCATTAAAGGAACCACTCATTAGAATTACAGAGAGGCATCAAATAATACAAGTTATATCTACTCTATTCCACGCCTCCCCCATGCTTTACTGTGTTTTATATTTAATAGCAGATGTGCCTTAATGGAAATTTCTGTAAAAAAAAATAGGTATTTTTTCGGGAGGAAGGTTAAATGAAGTAACTGTTACACACTGCTCAAAAAAATAAAGGGAACACTTAAACAACACAATGTAATTCCAAGTCAATAACACTTCTGAGAAATCTACCTGTCCAGTTATGAAGCAACACTGATTGTGAATCAATTTCTCCTGCTGTTGTGCAAATGGAACAGACAACTGGTAGAAATGATAGGTGTAATGCAGCGACGTGCTTGCATTACGGTAATGGTCTAGGATGTGTTTTACCTGACCATATACCTTTCCCCTCAGGTGACTGGTCACATGACTGTGACATCACACAGGTCCTGTATGCACAGTAAAGGTCTGTACACATGACTGGGACAGCACACAGGACCTATACACACAGCTGACTGATCACATGACTGTGACATCAGCAAGGTCCTGTCAGTTTGTGTGTGTGCACAGGATATATAAACCCTGGTAATTTGAGACAGGTGTGTTCGGTGTGAGGCGTGAGGCCTGTGCTCCGTGTGTGTGGGACACCGTTTGTGAGAGGCCTAGTGAGGCCGAGTGAAGCCTGGTGCCTGAAAGGCAAAACCTGGATCCTGTGTGGATGCTAGTGGCCTTGGAAGGCAGAGGTTTGCGGAGGAGTCCTGAAAGGCGCAGGCTGGATGTGAGTGAAGACATACCAGTAGCCTTCGAGGAACGACGGCTGGAGACCCCTACCTGGGAAGCCGCAAAGCCACAGTGGTGGCGGAGTAATGGACTGAGACAGCTAAACCCGGCAAAGGTAATACCCTGTGTTATATGGACATTGCTATCTGATTACCTTGCTGAAGGCTGTACCTGGAGCAAGTGGGCCGGTCTGCCACTTGGCTCGTGAACATTATATGTATATGTGTGTCAGCGTGTCACTGAGTTGGACCCGGTGAACTGTGGTTTATGAAGTGCAATAAACTGCAGCATTGTGAAATACCGGAAGGACATTGCTGGTGTGCTTTGATTTACCCGGTGCAGCGAGTATCCCCCATTATGATGTCTATCGCTGCCTTACATATGGTTCGAGAATGCGGGCAGCGGCAGCCCGGTTGCTAGCGGCAACGACAACCCGGTTGCTAGGGGCAACGACACAGGATGATGAGTGTAGATAAAGCATCTTGCTGCAACTCGGCGGGGTTGCGAAGATTGGCGTCGCACTCAAATCCGGTTGTTTGCTGCAACTCGGTGGGGTTGCAAAGATTGGCGTCGCACTCAAATCCGGTTGTTTGCTGCAACTCGGCGGGGTTGCGAAGATCGGCGTCGCACTCAAACCTGGTTTGCTGTGGCTCGGCGGGGCTCACGAAATTAAAAGCATCTGGCTGCAACTCGGCGGGGTTGCGAAGATTATTGTCGCACTCAAACCTGGTTTGCGGTGGCTCGGCGGGGCCACGAATATTTTTCCGGGAGAGCGGTGAAGTTCTAGTGTGAACAGCGTACCGCGATGGCTGTGAGCAAAGCAGCAGATCTGTCTGGAGCTATTGAGCGGTTGAAGGGCCGGTTGGGACCGGAGCAGGTATTTAGGAAACTTTTACTGGACATGGTGCAGGAACCGCAGGAGCTGTGGGCACCATATGGAATGGCGGCAGTGGACCATTCTATGGACTCTCCGGGGGCGCCAGTGTTGTCCCAGAGTGCCCGGGGAGGTGGTAAGAGATGTTGTGAACTGAGTCCTAAGACTACTGCTGATTTTTTGTGTAAAAATTACCCTGCCGGTGTGGTTGTTAATAAGGGGGCGGAGTCTAAAAAAGGGGCGGATTTTCACAAGAGTGTGGACTGCAGAAAACTGGAAATTGTTACTGGTTGTGGGTTGGTACCTCCTAAAAATGACAATGTGACTGTTGATAACGGGGTAACTCCAGTAGAAGGGGGTGACGTCAAAGTGGGAGGTGACCTGTTAGTCCACAACACCATGGGGAGGGACACAGACCCCGTAGCTGACTGTGACACTATGAAAGTAAAAAGTGAGTTCGGTCAGGAGGGGCTAGACGAGGGGAGAGAGTCCCCCTCTCGTCATCGACGGCGCAAGGGCCACAAAAAGGTTGCTCCGGTAGTACTCCCTGAAAATGAAAATAAAGCGAATATAGTACTGTGTGCCTATGCTTCAAGTGTGGATCCTCCTTTAGAGGTAGAAGAGGAGATGACGTTGCCAGTAGCAACCTCCGGTACGGTACTGAGACTGACGGATCAGGATCCGACAGCCCTGAAAGGGGAGGCGGCCAGTCATGACCAAGAGCAGGAGCCTATCAGGCCGCAGTGTCAGATTGACGTGCAGCAGTTGTGTGAAAACCTGGGGAACGTGTCCTCAGACCGGCTGCACCTGGAGTCTGAGCAGCAGAAAATATACCAGGTTATGCGGAACTGGCAGCGAGACATGGAGGGAAGCAACGCGGAAATTAACCATTGGAAGGAAATGTTCTACGGAATTAAGGAGGACCGCCGTAAAATCAAGGAGGAGGTTTTTCAATTACAGATTGACAAAGCGGTGTATGAAGATGAGTTATGCGAGGTGAAAGATCGCTTCTCCCTGGTACAGTTAGAGCTGTCTGCCCTCAAAGAGGCGCTGCAGCATGAAGTTGCTGGGCGTGAACAAAACCTAGAACGATTGCGCGAACAGTTCAACCAGGAGCTGTGTGACTCCAAGAAGGAGTGTGATGAAAAGTTCGGTATGGAACTGCAACAACTTAAGAGAGATTATGAGGATCTCCTCAAGGTAAAAGAAAAACTAGAGGAGGATAAGGCGGGTGCAGAGCAAGTGCACCAAGTGGGTGAGACCACTCTGCAAGAGACCCGTGAGGAGAATGATTATCTCCGTGGAAAGACCCTAGGTCTGGAAGCTCAGGTGAAGGAGCTACAGATGTCCTGTGAAACTCTCCAGAGGGCGGAGACGTGCCTTAAAGAAACAGTCAGCAAGATGGAAGCTGAGCGGAAAAAGATGGAGGAGTCCATCGGAGAAGCCACAGACCAGGGCCAGGAGTTGGCCGCTGGTGAGGGGAGGTATGAAGCAGATACCTCCTCGAGTGATGCGAGCTTGGATGATTCAGTGGAAGTAAGAGCCGAGATCAGGGAGCTCAAGGAATTGCTTCAGGCCCATTTGAAGCAAGAGAGGTCTGAGAGAACTCTACTGTTAAAAGAGCAGTTGAAGCAGGAAGAGCTTCAGAGACGGGCCGCTGAGAGGCGAGTGACGGAACTAGAGGAAGAGGTTTCCGGGCTCAAAAGTCGCCTGACAAAGTATCACTCGGTGAGCGAGGCCTCCTTGGAAAAGGAAAAGGGCAAACACGTTGTACTCACTCCCTTATACCATGAGAAGGTGGACCTGAGGAGAGCTAAGAGCAGGGTAACAGAAGATAAATATGAAGTGGAAGTGGTCAAGACGGAAATTCGTGAATTTGTAGCTGTGAGTCAGCTCTGGGTAAGCATACCGGGGGAAGAAGCTGAAAGTCAGTTGTCCCTGAACCCTGAGCTGGTGGATCATCTGGAAACTACTGGTGAGACCGAAACGTCTTGGTACAAATGCCTCATAGATGTACCCGAGGATTTGAGGGAAGAATGCACCCGTGAGTCCGTGCATGAAGAGTTTAAGAAGGCTGTGGGAGCCTGTAAGGTGTACTTGACAACCGAAGCTAAACAGCTGGTGGTTCTGTCCATGACCGAAGTCACAGTGAAGAGGGTGGCGATCCTAAGTGATATGCATTGGCGATGTATTCGCACGAAGCGGTTTCTCCGGTTGAAGACGGAACAAGCCGTTAGACAACTGGAGCTGATGAGGAAAGCTCACAGTATGCGTGAAGAGGTCATCCGGGTGCCTCATGTTCTGGTGAGAAAGCTCATTGGGAGAGGCAGTCGAGCCATGCAGATGATGGTCAAGAAGTCTGGTGTGGTGAAAGTAATCAGTCCACGTGATCATCAGGACTGGATACCAGACGAAGACGGCATGGTGTCCTTCTCCGCTGTAGGAACAGAAGAAAGCCTAGAATATATACGCATGCTGATTGAGTACCGAGTGACCTACCTGCTGGAGGTAGAACAATTGAATCTCGCTAGACTGCGAGTAGATAGACTGCATCATCTGAGCAGCAGAAGATGGAAGCCGTCTAGAAATAGACCCGACAGAGCAAGGGCCCCCTAAATAACAGAACAGCTACAGCTGGAGTTAGGGACCTTTCAAGATGTCCTGAGAGTAGTGGGCGTGGGTTTAGAGGTAGTGAGACCTCCAGTAACTCAGGTTTGAGCAGCCCATACAAACAACCCCATAGAGGACGGGACAGTACGAAGTCGAACCGGACCTTAGATACCAGGGCATGTGAGTCACTCCGCTGTATGACTGACCGCTGGGAGCGGGGGAGGTCTGACAAGATTATGACTGACCGCTGGGAGCGGGGGAGACCTGACAAGGTTACAACTGACTGCTGGGAGCGGGGGAGCTCTGACAAGGTTACGACCCGGAAAGGTGACCCGACGAAGTCAGTGACAGTGACAAATGGTAGGTCCCTAAGGAATGGGCTAATGTCATTGACTAATAATCCAGGGGCTGAACAGCGCAATTGACAAGTACATGGTCTCGGTATGAGCTGTGGGATATGAGGTGATTGTGTATATTATGTGTTCAACCCCACAAGTTTGAACAGAGGGGGGGGATATGTAATGCAGCGACGTGCTTGCATTACGGTAATGGTCTAGGATGTGTTTTACCTGACCATATACCTTTCCCCTCAGGTGACTGGTCACATGACTGTGACATCACACAGGTCCTGTATGAACAGTAAAGGTCTGTACACATGACTGGGACAGCACACAGGACCTATACACACAGCTGACTGATCACATGACTGTGACATCAGCAAGGTCCTGTCAGTTTGTGTGTGTGCACAGGATATATAAACCCTGGTAATTTGAGACAGGTGTGTTCGGTGTGAGGCGTGAGGCCTGTGCTCCGTGTGTGTGGGACACCGTTTGTGAGAGGCCTAGTGAGGCCGAGTGAAGCCTGGTGCCTGAAAGGCAAAGCCTGGATCCTGTGTGGATGCTAGTGGCCTTGGAAGGCAGAGGTTTGCGGAGGAGTCCTGAAAGGCGCAGGCTGGATGTGAGTGAAGACATACCTGGAGACCCCTACCTGGGAAGCCGCAAAGCCACAGTGGTGGCGGAGTAATGGACTGAGACAGCTAAACCCGGCAAAGGTAATACCCTGTGTTATATGGACATTGCTATGGACATTGCTATCTGATTACCTTGCTGAAGGCTGTACCTGGAGCAAGTGGGCCGGTCTGCCACTTGGCTCGTGAACATTATATGTATATGTGTGTCGGCGTGCCACTGAGTTGGACCCGGTGAACTGTGGTTTATGAAGTGCAATAAACTGCAGCATTGTGAAATACCGGAAGGACATTGCTGGTGTGCTTTGATTTACCCGGTGCAGCGAGTATCCCCCATTATGATGTCTAGCGCTGCCTTACATAGGCAATTAGCAAGATACCCCCTATAAAGGAGCGGTTCTGCAGGTGGTCACCACAGACTATTTCTGTGCTCTCATCCTTTTTGGCTGTTGTTTTGGTCACTTTTTCATTTTGCCATTGCTCTCACCCCTAGAGGTACAGTAGCATGAGGCGGTGTCTACAGTACAACCCACAGAAGTTGCTCAGGTAGTGCAGTTCATCCAGGATGGCACATCAGTGTGAACTGTGGCAAGAAGGATAGCTGTGTCTGTCAGCACAGTGTCCAGAGCATGGAGCACATACCAGAAGTTGTGGGGGGAGCTGTAGGAGGGCGACAACCCAGCAGCAGGACCGTTACCTCCTCCTTTGTGCAAGGAGGAACAGGAGGAACACTGCCAGAGCCCTGCAAAATGACCTCCAGAAGGCCACAAATGTGCATGCGTCTGCACAAACTGTTAGAAACCAACTCCATGAGGGTGGTATGAGGGCCTGACGTCCACAGATGGGGGTTGTGCTCACAGCCCAACACCGCGCAGGACGCTTTGTATTTGCCACAGAACACCAAGATTGGCAAAGTCGCCACTGGCGCCCTGTCCTTTTCACAGGTGAAAGCAGGTTCACACTGAGCACAAGTGACAGACGTGACAGAGTCTGGAGAAGCCGTGGAGAGCGATCTGCAGCCTGCAACATCCTTCAGCATGACCGGTTTGGCAGTGGGTCAGTAATGGTGTGGGGTGGCATTTCTTTGGAGGGCCGCACAGCCCTCCATGTGCTCGCCAGAGGTAGCCTGACTGCCATTAGGTACCGAGATGAGATCCTCAGACCCCTTGTGAGACCATATGCTGGTGCGGTTGGCCCTGGGTTCTTCCTAATGCAGGACAATGCCAGACCTCATGTGGCTGGAGTGTGTCAGCAGTTCCTGCAAGATGAAGGCATTGAAGCTATGGACTGGCCCGCCCGTTCCCGAGACCTGAATCCGATTGAGCACATCTGGGACATCATGTCTCGCTCCATCCACCAACGTCACGTTGTACCACAGACTGTCCAGGAGTTGGTGGATGCTTTAGTCCAGGTCTGAGGTTGTGGGTTGTAATAATCACTTACACAGGTTAATGATGCAACTATTTTTTATTCCTTACGTCCATGGTCTTACAGCAACTCCGGGTAGATGACCACAATGCAATGTCCTCAGTCCACAAGATCCCAACCCAGGGCTGGTAGTTCCACTGCTCCCGTACCAGACGATACGCACTGTCTCCCAACTTTTGGGTGGCCCATAGCTTTTGTATCTCCTACCGGTATAGTCTGTAGCCACAGTCCATGCTCCTCCAGACGACGGATACCACGAATGTAAAGTGTGTATCTAACTTCAGCTGGCAACAACAGATAGTACAGTTCCAGCAAGTACACAGGATGGTGGAAATGGTACAGTCCCAGGAAGTACACAGGATGTTGGAAATGACGAAGTCTCACCCTTCCGCTGGCTCGCCGGGGATTAGAACCTCTGCGACTTCGGGGCATCCAGGGCCAACTACCTCAACCAGTAGCACCCCGCTTTTGGCGGGCGCTCACAGAGAGGAGGTAGAGGCAAGCTTAGGAGGCTGACCAACCACAGTGAGGTATGTGGCCAGGTGACCTGATTGTCCCAAACTGGGTTCTCCAAATGTCTTTGTGGGTGCAGTGATGGGCAGTGGAGCAGATCGGTATTCCACCAGATGGAGCCATGGTTCCTTGGGCTGATCCTGTAGAGTCTCTCTGTAGATAGAGGCAGTTCCTTTTTTATATTTCACAGCTCTCATTCAGGGCATTCTCACACAGGATTGGGGGCACGTGGTGGGTGGAATCCCTCATTGTTCGATTGTTCAATTAACCTGCATATTTGTCCTTCAAGGTGTGTAATGGTAAACCGCAGAAGGCTGATACAATACGTAATCAGCAGGCTTTCCACAGATTAACATACAACAAGAGTCAACATACAGGCTCATATGAAATAATGGCTCATGTCCAATGATCTAGTGAATAAACATGTCCAATGGCCTACTGAATAAAGGAACAATACGTCTGGCATAATTAAAAAAAAATTCACCCCTGCACCAAGCCAGGGTGACGCTGTGTCATCTCATTCAACAACAGAGTGTCCTTTAAATCAGTAAAGGGATGTGATCATGATACTTCTTTAGGAGCGCACTGCTCCACTGCCTTCTACCTTAGAGGTTGGCAGTGTGATCGCATTAAATTTATGGCGCCATGTTACCTTAGGGTAGATGGTATCATCATCCTGTGGGGTGTCGCCGCCCCCTGCAACCACGATCGCTGTGATTGGCTGTTCAATTCTGAACAGCTAATCGCAGCATTTCTCAGTGTTTCAGGCAATCCGATTTCCTGAAACACTGATTTCCAGCCTAGGACCGGTGCTCTAAGAGCACCGATTTCTGGCTGGTGCCTGGCAACGCCAGCCCTGGCCCCAGCTCGCTCTGATTGGTGCGATCGACAATGACATTGTTTGCACCAATCAGAGCGCGTGACCGTGCTTTGACCCACCTGTAACCGCCCTGCATCTCCTTACAGTTGTTGACAATTTGTACAGGGAGGTCACGCTGCTGATCTCTGCTGTGCTGGGCCTTTTGGTGCCACAAAAACCTGTGACACCACAATCCCTGCTCCTGCTGCTGAAAGAAGAAGAGAGAAGACATCGGTAAGTAGATCTCTGATCTCTCCTCATTCACCCTTTATTATGAAGTTTTGGGGCCTGGTCCATCATATGGGGATCCTGAAGAAGCCAGAAGTTCGGCAATACTGGAGTGTTGACATTTTGTATAGCACTCCAGTGTACCAAATGGCAATGACCCGGACACGTTTTGAGGCCATCCACAAGTTCTTGCATTATAACGATAATGCACGGTGTCCTGCATGAGATGGTCCCAAATTTGATCGTCTTTTCAAAGTTCAGCTGGTCATCAAGCACTTCAACAACATGTTTGCTGAAGTGTACGTGCCCCAAAGGGATATCTGCGTGGATGAGTCCATAATTCATTTTAAGGGGAGGCTTGGATTTCGGCAGTACCTGCCCAGTAAGAGGTCCAGGTATGGAATTAAGCTATATAAACTGTGTGAGAGTACCTCAAGGTACACTCACTAGTTTATAGTTTATGAAGGGAAGGACTCCAGGATTGAACCCCCTGAATGCCCTCCTGTCCTGGGAGTGAGTGGGAAAATTGTGTGGGATTTGGTGCACTCACTGCTGGATCAAGGTTATCACCTCTACGTGGATAACTTTTATACCAGCATTCCACTCTTCAAGGCCCTCTCTGCACGACATACCGCTGCTTACGGTACTGTCCGCAAAAATCAGAGAGGCCTCCCAAAGACGCTAATTGGACAGATGCTCAGAAGGGGTGAGAGCAAAGCCTAATGTAGCAACCACCTGCTGGTGGTCAAGTATAAGGATAAGAGGGATGTCCTTCTCTTGACCACCATACATGGTGATGGCAGCACACCCAGCACTGTACGAGGTTCCACTACACAGGTCATCAAACCAGACTGTGTAGTGGGGTACAACAAGCAAATGGGGGGAGTTGATCTCTCTGATCAACTCCTCCAGCCGTACAGTGCTTTGAGAAAAGCCAGGGTGTGGTACAAGAAGCTGGTCGTGCACATCGTACAGATGGCAATGCACAATCCTTTACTTCTATCATGATGTGCAGGCCAGACATCTAGGTCGTACCTTCAATTCCAGGAGGTAGTGATGAAGGCCCTGATATTTGGCAGTGGCGACGGAGCGGGCCCCAGTACTTCCAGGAACTGAAGGACCTCAAATCATATCAGGCCAGCATTTCCCGAAGGAGGTCACTCAAACAGCAAAAAAAGATATATCTCAAAAGAGGTGTCAAGTGTGTTACCGAAGGGGGATACGCAAGGACACCATTAATCAATGCGACACCTGCCCCGACAAACCTGGCCTGTGCATGAAAGAATGGTTCAGAAGGTACCATACTTCCATGCACTACTAAATTAATTTCTGACTTACACAACTGACGTATGACAACCTGACGAATACTATACAACTGACGTATGACACTACATTATAAAATTCACTTATCAGGAACCAGTAGATCAGTTCCAAAAAGGGGCACTTTTTGGGCATTTCCACAGTATAGGCACATCAGGGGCTCTGAAAACGTGACATGACGCCCACATACCATTCCATCAAAGTCTGCATTCGAAAACATCACTCCTTCCCTTCCGAGCCCTGACTTGCACCCAAACAGTAGTTTTCTCCCACATATAGGGTATTAGCGTACTCAGGAGAAATTGTGCCACAACTTTTGGGGTCCAATTTCTCCTGTTTCCCTCGTGAAAATAAAAAAATTGCGGCTAAACAATCGTTTTTGTGGAAAAAAAATGATTTTTTTTTTCACGGCTCTACGTTATAAACTTTTGCGAAACACTTGGGGGTTCAAAGTGCTCATCTCACTTCTAAATAAGGTCTTTAAGTGGTCTAGTTTCCAAAATGGGGTCCCTTGTGCGGGGTTTCCATTGTTTAGGCACATCAGAGCTCTCCAAACGCGCCATGGTGTCCGCTGTCAATTCCAGCGAGTTTTGCGTTCAAAACATGAAACGGTGCTCCTTCCCTCCCGAGCCCTGCCATGTGCCCAAACCATGGCTTTTCCCCCACATATGAGGTATCAGCATACTCAAGAGAAATTGTACGACAACTTTTGGGGTCCAATTTCTCTTGTTACTTTTGTAAAAATACAAAAATTGGGTTCTAAAGTAAAATTTTAGTGAAAATTCCTTTCACATTCGATTAATTTCTGTGAAGCACGTGAAGGGTTAATAAACTTCTTGAATATGGTTTTCAGCACCTTGAGGGGTGCTGTTTTTAGAATGGTGTCACTTTTTGGTATTTTCTGTCATGTAGACCCCTCAAAGTGACTTCAAATGTGAAGTGGTCCCTGAAAAAATGGTTTTGTAAATTTTGTTGTAAAAATGAAAAATCGCTGGTCAAGTTTTAACTCCTATAACTCCCTAACAAAATAAAAATGTTGGTTCCAACATTGTGCTGATGTAAAGTAGACATGTGGAAAATGTTATTTATTAATTATTTTGTGTGACATATCTTTCTGATTTAAGGACATGAAAATTCAAATTTTGAAAATTGCAAAATTTTCCAAATTTTCACCAAATTTCCATTTTTTTTCACAAATAAATGCCGGTCATATCAAATAAATTTTACCACTATTATGAAGTATAAAATGTCACGAAAAAAAACAGTCTCAGAATCAGCGTTCCAGAGTTATTACCTCATACCTGGTCATTATCGTGCAATCCACCTTCAAAGGTAAAGGGGTTAAGAGGCAAAAAGAAATGTCTGATTCAGATTCAGCTATTTTTGCAGTTTGTTTTACTGCATTTGCATTTATAACATACTTACCAGCAGACCTGTTTTTAGTGAGACTGACCTGCGATCAAAACTAAAAAAAAATGGGTATTTACAGATACCAATCATTGGAATGAAGACTTTTTTTCTGCAGATTTGTGGGGGAAGGCATAGGTTACAAATGCTAAGTGTATTGATATAAATGGAGTTGTTCACGTAGTGTTAGCAGTGCTGCTCTGGGCTCATCTGTGTATTTTTACATTCTCTGTCAGCAGAGATATTTTTACTTGTAAATATTTAGAGAATCACATTTTATTTAGTGTTTTTCACATGAATTGATATTTTTGTCTGCTGGGCTCTGGTTTCTCTGTTACATTTCCGATTCCAAATAAACCTCAACATCTTTCTCATGGAAGACTGCCCAGCAGATTAACCCTTCAACTGAAGCAATTCACCAGTTTTTTTTTTTCCTTTCTTTAAAGCGATGCTCCAATATTCTCTAAATTTTCTTTTCTTTGGTCTTTATAGCAATAAAATAACTACTGTTGTCATTGACTGCTCCAGGATTATTCAGGTTATTGGGTGACAGAGTCCCAGTGGGCCCCTGTTTGCTTTCACTTTTTTCTCCTCACCTTCCAAGAGCTATAATTTTTTTTTGTTTTGTTTTTTTTTCTTGCAGTTCAAGCTGTAGTTTTTATCATTACCATTCTGGGGTTATTTATTGAATTTTCTTGAGAGGTGAAGTATTGTCCTTTCAATTTTTTTGTTTGATTTTTTACCGTATGGGATAAATATTCAGATATTTTAATTGCTTGGACAGTTACTCACACAGCAATACCAAATGTTTACATTCTTTTATTTTTTTTATTTACGTCTAGAGAAAGGGGATGATTTGAACTTTTATTTATTTATTTTTTTAAAACTTTTAATTAATTGCGTTAGGGGACTTGAACTTGCGATTGCATGTACATTACATTACTGTAGTAGTTTAGGCTATTGTATAATGGCCGATCTACAAGGAAGCCCAGTTACATGCCAAGCTTTATATGTGTACATATTTTGTGGTGCTGGATCATTACATACTATAAATGTGACAATAGCATTCACAGCAAAGAGGTGACCCGTACAACTTCTGTCAGTCACAATGAGAAAGATGGCACTACCCAGGTTTTCTGCATTTAGGTGATGTGAATGTAATCAAAACATTCATTTTCAAAGGGCAATGCAAAAGCCAGATAAGGGTCATTTAAAAGGGGGCAATCAAGCATCTTACCCTTTGCACCCTGGGTGAAGGAGATGTATGGGTGCCATGAAAACCTTTCTGTTCCAGGTATACCCAGTATTAGGACAGGGGTCAGATGAAATAGTCAATGACTATTGCGATACCGAAGTTACCTAGAGTCACACATGGATTTTCCAGCCTTTTCATACTCAGACTAGTTCTATTCAGTATTTCTTTAGCATGTCAGTAACTAAACGTAACATAAAAGTATCAAACCTCTAACCCTAATAATAAATGATGATAGCATATAATCCTCTGCTGTTAGAAAAAATGGATTTAACAGACTGAGGGGGTTTATGGTATCCATGCAGGTATGTATATGTTTATAGTACACTGACTTTCCAGATGTGAAAATACACTGACTACTCCATTATTATATATCTACAGAAATCCTCTGTATTCACATTGATGATCCTTTGCAAACATTTTTTTTCTCCAACATCCCCTCCAGGCCGTGTTTCAGACTAGCAAAATGCTGGCACTGCAGTAAATTTTGGAAACATTGTCATTAGTCGTTTCTTGTCCTCACATGGTCTTGGTCATACTATAGCATGGCTTGTTGATCTTGTATTATATTTATTTATGAACAGGATTGGAGCGCGGCCAATATCTAATCCCTCTCTAGATGAAATATGAACTTGACCTGAGTTGTACATTTTATATAGCTGCAAATGCAAGGATCTTGGGTAATTTGTAGTTATGTAAGGGAATCATATCCCAGGATAAAAATTATGACTTGCACATAAAAAACCCTGGCACATTTACTCTATGTAGTACCTACAGTCATTGCTCAAAGTGTTGGCACCCTTGAAATTGTTCCAGAAAATGAAGCATTTTTCCCAGAAAATTATTGCAATTACACATTTTGTTATACAAATGTTTACTTCCTTTGTGTGTATTGGAACAACACAAAAAAACTGAAAAAAAGGCAAATTGGACATAATTTCACACACAACCCCAAAACCCCAAAAATGGGCCAGACAAAATTGCTGGCACCTTTCCAAAATTGTGGGTAAACAACTTTGTTGCAAGCATGTGATGATCGTTCCTACTCACCTCTGGCAAGTAACCGATGTGGGAAATATGAAAATCACACCTGAAACCAGATAAAAAGGGGAGATGTTAACTCAATCTTTGCATTGTGTGTCTTTGTGTGCCACACTAAGCATGGGTAACAGAAAGAGGAGAAGAGGACTTGAGAACCAAAACTGTTGAAAAATATCAACAATCTCAAGGTTACAAGTCCATCTCCAGAGATCTTGATGTTCCTTTGTCCATGGTGCGCAACATACCGTATATACTCGAGTATAAGCTGACCCGAGTATAAGCCCAGGTACCTAAATTTACCCCCCCAAAAAATGGGGAAAACTTATTGACTCGAGTATTAGCCTAGGGGTGGGAAATGCAGCAGCTACTGGTAAATTTCCCCATCCTGGTACGCATTGCTACCTCATCCCCAATCCTGGCATGCATGATCCCCTCATCCCCAATCATGGTATGCATTGCCCACTCATCCCAATCCTGGTATTCATAGCCCCCTCATCCCCAATCCTGCTATGCATGGTCCCCTCATCCCCAATCCTGGTATGCATTGTCCCCTCATCGCCAATCCTGGTATGCATGGCCTCCTCATCCCCAATCCTGGTATGTATGGCACCCCTCATCCCCCAATCCTGGTATGTATGGCACCCCTCATCCCCCAATCCTGGTATGTATGGCACCCCTCATCCCCCAATCCTGGTATGTATGGCACCACTCATCCCCCAATCCTGGTATGTATGGCACCCCTCATCCCCTAGTACTGGTATGTATGGCACCCCTCATTCCCCACTCCTGGTATGTATGGCACCCCTCAGCCCCAATCCTGGTATGTATGGCACCCCTCATCCTCCAATCCTGGTATGCATGGCACCCTTCATCTCCGAATCCTGTTATTCATGGCACCCCTCATCTCCCAATCCTGGTATGTATGGCACCACTCATCCACCAATCCTGGTATGTTTGGTCTCCTCATCCCCAATCCTGGTATGCATAGCACCCCTCATCCCCCAATCCTGGTATGCATGGCACCCCTCATCCCCCAATCCTGGTATGCATGGCCCCTCATCCCTAATCCTGGTATGCATTTCCCACTTATCCACAATCCTGCTATGAATGGCCCCCTCATCCCCAATCATGGTATGCATGGTCCCCTCATCCCCAATCCTGGTATGCATGGTCCCCTCATTGTCAGTCCTGGTATGCATGGTCCCCTCATCCCCAATCCTGGTATGCATGGTCCCCTCATCCCCAATCCTGGTATGCATTGCACCCCTCATCCCCCAATCCTGGTATGTATGGCACCTTTCATCCCCCAATCCTGGTATGCATGGCCCTCTCATCCCAATCCTGGTATGCATAGCCCCCTCATCCCCCAATCTTGGTATGTATGGCACCCCTCATCCCCCAATCCTGGTATGAATGGCACCCCTCATCCCCCAATTCTGGTATGTATGGCACCCCTCATCCCCCAATCCTGGTATCTATGGCACCCCTCATCCCACAATCCTGGTATGTTTGGCACCCCTCATCCCCCAATTCTGGTGTGTATGGCACCCCTAATCCCCAATCTTGGTATGCATGGCCACCTCATCCCCAATCCTGGTATGTATGGCACCCCTCATCCCCCAATCCTGGTATATATGGCACCCCTCATCCCCCAATCCTGTTATGTATGGCACCCCTCATCCCCCAATCCTGGTATGTATGGCACCCCTCATCCCCCAATCCTGGTATGTATGGCACCCCTCATCCCCCAATCCTGGTATGTATGGCACCCCTCATCCCCCAATCCTGGTATGTATGGCACCCCTCAGCCCCAATCCTGGTATGTATGGCACCCCTCATCCTCCAATCCTGGTATGCATGGCCTCGTCATCCCCAATTCTGGTATGCATAGCCCCCTCATCCCCCAATCCTGGTATGCATGGCACCCCTCATCCCCCAATCCTGGTATGCATGGCACCCCTCATCCCCCAATCATGGTATGCATGGCACCCCTCATATCCCAATCCTGGTATGTATGGCCTCCTCATCCCCAATCCTGGTATGCATAGCCCCCTCATCCCACAATCCTGGTATGCATGGCACCCCTCATATCCCAATCCTGGTATGCATGGCACCACTCATCCACCAATCCTGGTATGTATGGCCTCCTCATCCCCAATCCTGGTATGTATGGCCTCCTCATCCCCAATCCTGGTATGCATAGCCCCCTCATCCCACAATCCTGGTATGCATGGCACCCCTCATATCCCAATCCTGGTATGCATGGCACCACTCATCCACCAATCCTGGTATGTATGGCCTCCTCATCCCCAATCCTGGTATGCATAGCCCCCTCATCCCACAATCCTGGTATGCATGGCACCCCTCATCCCCCAATAATGTTATGCATGGCACCCCTCATCCCCCAATCCTGGTATGCATAGCCCCCTCATCCCCCAATCCTGGTATGCATAGCCCCCTCATCCCCCAATCCTGGTATGCATGGCCCCTCATCCCTCAATCCTGGTATGCATGGCACCCGTCATCCCCAATCCTGGTATGCATGGTCCCCTCATCCCCCAATCCTGGTATGTATGGCACCTTTCATCCCCCAATCCTGGTATGCATGCCCCCTCATCCCAATCCTGGTATGCATAGCCCCTCATCCCCCAATCCTGGTATGCATGGCACCCCTCATCCCCCAATCATGGTATGCATAGCACCCCTCATATCCCAATCCTGGTATGCATGGCACCACTCATCCACCAATCCTGGTATGTATGGCCTCCTCATCCCCAATCCTGGTATGCATAGCCCCCTCATCCCACAATCCTGGTATGCATGGCACCCCTCATATCCCAATCCTGGTATGCATGGCACCACTCATCCACCAATCCTGGTATGTATGGCCTCCTCATCCCCAATCCTGGTATGCATAGCCCCCTCATCCCACAATCCTGGTATGCATGGCACCCCTCATCCCCCAATAATGTTATGCATGGCACCCCTCATCCCCCAATCCTGGTATGCATAGCCCCCTCATCCCCCAATCCTGGTATGCATGGCCCCTCATCCCTCAATCCTGGTATGCATGGCACCCGTCATCCCCCAATCCTGGTATGTATGGCACCTTTCATCCCCCAATCCTGGTATGCATGCCCCCTCATCCCAATCCTGGTATGCATAGCCCCTCATCCCCCAATCCTGGTATGCATGGCATCCCTCATCCCCCAATCCTGGTATGCATGGCACCCCTCATCCCCCAATCCTGGTATGTATGGCACCTTTCATCCCCCAATCCTGGTATGCATGGCCCCTTCATCCCAATCCTGGTATGCATAGCCCCGTCATTCCCCAATCCTGGTATCTATGGCACCCCTCATCCCCCAATTCTGGTGTGTATGGCACCCCTAATTCCCATCTTGGTATGCATGGCCACCTCATCCCCAATCCTGGCATGCATGGCCACCTCATCCCCAATCCTGGTATGCGTGGCCTCTTCATCCCCCAATCCTGGTATGCATGGCCTCCTCATCCCCCAATCCTGCTATGTATGGCCCCCTCATCCCCCAATCCTGGTATGTATGGCCATATGACTGCACACATAAAAAAATAAACACTTATACTCACCTTCCTTCCTCACCTCTGCTCCAGTGCTGCATCCTGTTCTCCAGCAGCAGCTCATGTCAGCATCTGAGCAGCGCATGGCGTCATTGCCATGCGTTCTCAGACGCTGATGTGAGCTGCCGGCATATTCACTCCTCTCCACGCTGGGATTATGGGCGTGGAGAAGAGTGAATATGCATTCTCTTTAGTAGCGGGCACTGTCAGCAGGAGCTGCGGCTCAGTGCTCCTCTGTGCCCGTTACTAAAGAGAATGAATATTCATTCTTCTCCACGCCCATGGGAGTGGAGAAGAGGGAATGTTAATTTCCCTTTAGCAGCGGGCACATGTGGTAGCAGCGGCTACTGCGTGTGCCCCTCTTCGCCGCCGCCGCCGCAAAATCCCCCTCCACTATCCAACAACGGAATTTCTATACACTCAAGTATATGCCGAGGGGGGCTTTTTCATCACAAAAAATGTGCTTACAAACTCTGCTTATACTCGAGTATATACGGCAATCAAGAAGTTTACAACCCATGGCACAGTAGCTAATCTCCCTGAACATGGACAGCAGAAAAAAATTGATGAAAGGTTGCAGCGCAGGATAGTCCAGATGGTGGATAAGTAGCCCAATCAAGTTCCAAAGAAATTCAAGCTGTCCTGCAGGCTCAGGGTGCATCATTATCAGCGCGAAATGAAACGTTATGGCAAGAGACCCCGGAGGAACCCACTGATGACACAGAGACATAAAAAAGCTAGACTGCAGTTTGCCAAAATGTACATGAGTGAGCCAAAATTCTTCTGGGAAAGCGTCTTGTGGACTGATGAGACCAAGATAGAACTTTTTGGTAAAATACATCATTCTACTGTTTACCAAAAGTGGAATGAGGTCTACAAAGAAAAGAACACAGTACCTACAGTCAAATATGGTGGAGGTTCAAAGATGTTTTGGGGTTGTTTTATTGCCTCTGTCACTGGGTGCCTTGACTGTGTGCAAGACATTATGAAATCCGAAGATTACTTAAGGATTTTGAGTCGCAATGTAATGCCCAGTGTCAGAAAGCTGGGTTTGTGTCCTAGGTCATGGGTCTTCCAGCAGGACAATGACCCCAAACATACTTCTAGAAGCCCCAGAAATGGATGGAAACAAAGCGCTGAAGAGCCCTGAAGTGGCAGCAATGAGTCCAGATCTAAATCCCATTGAATACCTGTGGAGAGATCTTAACCCCTTTCTGACTTGTATGGTAATAGTATATCCTTGTTCCCTGGGCCTGTTGGGCCAGGGACGTACTATTACGCAGATTGTTTAATGCGGTCCCGCGACCAAATTCGCGGTGATCGCATTAAATTTCCATCGCCATCTTACCTCGAGGTAGATGGCGCCGTCATCCCGGGGGGTGTCGGCGACCCCGCAAACACTATCGCTGTGGTTGGCTGCTCAATTCTGAACAGCCAATCACAGCATTCGATGACATCGATCGCACCAATCCGAGTGCCTGACCAGTTGGTGACCTGCCTGTGACTAGCCCAGGGGAATGGGGATTTCTCGGGTACCCGGGCCTTTAGCCTGGCCTTGGGGATGTCACGGTGGTCGGCTCCCGGCCCGTACCCTGGGGTCACTCTTTAAAAGGGTGGATAATTGTTAATTTTATAAAAGTTCATGACGCCACCTGTGGCTTCTGGTGAGTATCACCAGCGCTGCGCAGTCCACTGAGGCCGAGTATAAGGCAGCTCGATGGTATAGCTCCCCACAGGTGGAGCTAGGCCTCAGGGCAGTGTACGGAAAGGGGGATGCAGGGCAGGCGAGACCCAGCCGGGTCAGAGCAAGAACGGGGACGGACACGGTAGTCACTTCAGTACCTTTTACTGGTGGAAAATCAGGCACATCCCGGAGCACTGTAGGGTGAAGGGTGCATATCAGGATCCTCCCCAATGAGCGGGTGTAGGGCCTCCTGTTTCTTGCCTCTGCGTAGTAAGTTTCTGACCTGCCTGGAGCTAGGCCTAACTTTGTCTCTGTTCTGCACCTGCTGACTTGGTGATAGGGCCTTCTGTTGGAGATCACTCTCCCTATTCTCTGGAGTCTCCGTGATTCCTGACCCTGGTACGTATCAGCTTTTGGTGATCCTGGGACATGTAGTTCGCCAGGGGTTCCGGTTGTTTTCTACTGGTCATGAAGATCCATGTAGACTCTTGGACCCGGTGTCCGGTATATTCTTCGGGCTGAGCCGGTTAAGCTCGACTGCCCCCTATGTACTAACTCTCCACTCGCCTTCGGCCCTGCTCGGGGCCCTCACTAGGCTACACACACTGCAGCCGGGACACTGCTCTTCTTTGCCGCTCTCAGAGCGTCGGCACACTCCTAGCTCTCTATCCTGAGCTCTGTGAGTTCTAGTCTGGAATCACTTTACAGACTGTACTGAACTCTTTCTGCAGGAACTGCTAGGCTCTGGCTCGACTGCACTGAGTCCTTCTGTGTCTGAGCAGGAAACTGCTGAATCACTTTCTGGGCTGCCTGGCTCCACCTTCCCTTTATATATCCCTAACGGGCTCCCTCTGATGGTCTGAGGTCTAAGGTGGATGTGTGTGAATGCTTATGAGGGCCTCTTGTGGAGGAATCCGTCAATGCACTCTTCCAGGATCTGTGATACCAAGCGCAGCTGGGCGTCACACCTGTCACCACCCTATCACCCCCCTGTGACCACCCTGCAGCTCCTCACACTTGGTGAGGATTGCTACAGAGCGGTTACACACTGATCTGCACTGTGCTGGGCCTTGTAGTGCCACAGAAGCATTTGTGACACCACAAGACCTTTCTCTTACCAGCTCCGGTCGCTGCTCCTGCTCTGGTCTGCTCGTTGTCCTGGTTGGTCTCCTGTCTCCTGCTGCTGTGGATCCTGCTCCAGAGTCTGCTGCTGATCCTGCTGCTGCTCAAAGGAGAACAGAGAGGACTTTTTGGTAAGTCTATCTCTGATCTCCCCTCATCCACCCCAATCCCTCCTCCTCCCCCTCTTTTTACCCCCCTTCCCACACTAATTCCCCCCCCCCTCAGTTTTTTTTTCCGTGCGTCCTGCAGCAGCCGAGTGCTGACCAGTGTCTATGTCACTGATCAACGTCTGTGCTCGATGCTTTTCAGGACTTTTTTTTGTCCCTGTCCATTCCCCCCCCCCCCCCCCCCACACTTTGCACCACCTCCGTGCATGCATCCAGCAACCGCCGAGCGTTTATCGATGAGACAAATCACTGATCAGCACTCGCACTCGCTACTTTAAATTTTTTCCCCCTAACCTTTTTTCTTTTGTAGAGGGCGGTCGCTCTGTACGATTGTGCGCCGTGCTGGGCCTTGCAGTGCCACAGAAGCCTGTGACACCACAATCGCCGCTCCTGCTGCTGCTACAGAAGACATCTGACGGAAGACATTTGACAGACGACAACTGTAAGTAGGACTTTTTGATCCCTCCTCATCCACCCCAATCCCCCTCTACCCCTTCTCCCCCTTCCCGTCCCCCTTTCTGTCACTAAGTGCTGATCATTACTTGATCGCTCGACTTTTTTCAGGTTTTTTTTCGTGCTTCCTGCAGCGGCTGAGCTCTGATCAGTGTCCGCAGATCACTGATCCGCACTCGTGCTCGCTGTTTTACACTCCCCTCCTCCTTTGCACCACATCCGTGCGCACATGCAGCAGCCGCTGAGCGTGCTCGCTGTTTGCACCATCTACGGTTTTTTCTTTTTTTCTCTCTTTTTTTATTTTTAGAAAAAAAAAAAGTTTACACCAAGCACACTGACAAACACACACTCTGAATAAAGTACTGAGACACACGCACCACATACATAAAAAAAAAAAATAATGTCTTGTTCATCCCAAACTTGCTATTCAGTGGAGGAGGCATATGCTTTTCTTGCCTCCGGCACGGACAGCGAGAGAGAGGATCCCACCTTTCTTTATTTTTCCGACTCTTCGTCGTCGTCCTCCTCCTCTTGCTCTTCCTCGGGTGCTGCTGAACCGCCCCGCAGTTGTCCCAGGAGAGAAGATGAACCAGCGCCCCCCACTACTGACCTTGTATGGACCTCGCCCCTGGAAAATTATGAGCCATTGATTCCTGATTTTGTGGCGGAATCAGGAATAAAGTTTGAGACCACCGGCCTCACAGAAACAGACTTTTTCAAAGTCTTTTTCTTTGAGGATTTTGTAAACCTCATGGTGGGCCAAACTAATTTATACGCTCATCAATTTTTGGAACAAAACCCCTCTTCATTCATCATTTTCTAACTGGTCTCCTGTAGACGCAGTAAAAATTATGAAGTTTTGGGGCCTGGTCCTTCATATGGGGATCCTGAAGAAGCCAGAACTTCGGCAATACTGGAGTGTTGACGTTTTGTATAACACTCAAGTGTTCCGAATGGTCATGACCCGGACATGTTTTGAGGCCATCCGCAAGTTCTTGCATTACAACGATAATGCACAGTGTCCTTCACGCAATGACCCGAAGTTTGATCGTCTTTTCAAAGTTCAGTCTGTCATTGAGCACTTCAACAACAAGTTTGCTGAAGTGTACGTGCCCCAAAGGGACATCTGCGTGGATGAGGGCTTAATCGTTTTTAAGGGGCGACTTGGATTTCGGCAGTACCTGCCCAGTAAGAGGGCCAGGTACGGAATCAAGCCATATAAACTTTGTGAGAGTACCTCAGGGTACACTCACTAGTTTAGAGTTTACGAAGGGAAGGACTCCCGGATTGAACCCCCTGAATGTCCCGCTGTTCTGGGAGTGAGTGGGAAAATTGTTTGGGATTCGGTGCACCCACTGCTGGATAAAGGTTATCACCTCTACGTGGATAACTTTTATACCAGTGTCCCTCTCTTGAAGTCCCTCTCTGCGCGAGGTACCGCAGCTTACGGTACTGTCCGCAAAAATCATAGAAGCCTCCCAAAGACGCTAATTGGGCAGATGCTCAGAAGGGATGAGAGGAGAGCCCAATGTAGCGACCACCTGCTTGTAATCAAGTACAAGGACAATAGGGATGTCCTTTTCTTGACCACCATACATGGTGATGGCAGTACCCTCAGCACTGTATGAGGTTCCACTACACAGGTTTGCAAACCAGACTGTGTAGTGGGGTTCCTACAAGTACATGGGGGGAGTTGATCTCTCTGATCAAGTCCTCCAGCCGTACAGTGATTTGAGAAAGGCCAAGGTGTGGTACAAGAAGCTGGCCGTGCACATCGTACAGATGACAATGCACAACTCTTTCCTTCTATCACAATGTGCAGGCCAGACATCTACGTCGTACCTTCACCTCCAGGAGGTAGTTATCAAGGCCCTGATATTTGGCAGTGGTGACAGAGCGGGCCCCAGTACTTCCGGAACTGAAGGACCGCGAATTGTACCAGGCCAGCATTTCCCGGGGGAGATCCCTTAAACAGGAAAAAAAGGTAAGTCACAAAAGAGGTGCCTAGTGGTGTTACAAAAGGGGAATACGCAAGGACACCACTTATCAATGTGACACCTTCCCTGACAAACCTGGCCTGTGCATGAAAGAATGCTTCAGAAGGTACCATACTTCCATGCACTACTAAGTTAATTTCTGATGTATGACAACCTGGCGAACACTACGTAGTGTTCGTCAGGTTGTCATACGTCAGTTGTGTAGTGTTCGTCAGGTTGTCCTACACAACTGACGTATGACACTACATTATAAAATTCACAAATCAGGTATCAGTTCCAAAAAGGGGGCACTTGTTGGGCATTTAAACTTTTTAGGCACATCAGGGGCTCTGAAAACGTGACATGACGCCCACAGACCATTCCATCAAAGTCTGCATTCCAAAGCATCACTCCTTCCCTTCCGAGCCCTGACATGCGTCCAAACAATGTCTTTCCTCCACATTTGGGGTATCAGTGTACTCAGGGGTCCATTTTCTCCTGTTACCCTCGTGAAAATAAAAAAAATTGCAGCTAAAATATCATTTTTGTGGAAAAAATATTTTTTTCTTTTCACGGCTCTACATCATGAACTTTTGCGAAACACTTGGGGGTTTAAAGTGCTCACCACACATCTAAATAAGTTCCTTAAGGGGTCTAGCTTCCAAAATGGGGTCACTTGTGGGGGGTTTCCACTGTTTAGGCTTATCAGGAGCTCTCCAAATGCGTCCGCTGTCAATTCCTGCAAGTTTTGCGTTGAAAATGTCAAAGGGTGCTCCTTCTCTTCTGAGCCCTGCCGTGAGCCCAAACTATCACTTTCCCCCACTTATGAGGTATCAACGTACTCAGGAGAAATTGCATAACAACTTTTGGGGTCCAATTTCTCCTGTTACCCTTGTGAAAATAAAAAAAAATTGGGGTCTAAAATTTTAGTGAAAAAAAGTTAAATGTTCATTTTTTCCTTTCACGTTCGATTAATTGCTGTGAAGCACGTGAAGGGTTAATAAACTTATTGAATGTGGTTTTGAGCACCTTGAGGGGTGCAGTTTTTAGATTGGTGTCACTTTTGAGTATTTTCTGTCGTAAAGACCCCTCAAAGTGACTTCAAATGTAGTGTGATCCCTAAAAAAAATGGCTTTGTAAATTTTGTTGTAAAAATGAGAAATCGCTGATCAACTTTTAACCCTTATAGGTCCCTAACAAAAAGTAATGTTGTTTCCAAAATTGTGCTGATGTAAAGTAGACATGTGGGAAATGTTATTTATTAACTATTTTATGTGACATATCTCTGGTTTAAGGGCATGAAAATTCAAATTTTGAAAATTGTGAAATTTTGGAAATTTTCGCAAAATTTCCGATTTTTTTCACAAATAAACGCAAGTCATATCAAATAAATTTTACCACTAACATGAAGTACAATATGTCACGAAAAAACAGTCTCCGAATCAGGGGGTCCTTTGAAGCGTTCCAGAGTTATTACCTCATAAAGTGACAGTGGTCAGAATTGGAAAAATTGGCCTGGTCATTAACGTGCAAACCACCCTCGGGGGTAAAGGGGTTACAATTGCTGTTGGGAGAAGGCGCGTTCAAGTATGAGAGACCTGGAGCAGTTTGAAAAAGTAGAGTCATCCAAAATTCCAGAGAGGTGTAAAAAGCTTGTTGATAGTTATAGGAAGCGATTGATTGCAGTTATTTATTCTAAAGGGTGTGCATCCAAATATTAAGTTGAGGGTGCCAACAATTTTGTCCAGATCATTTTTCGGGCTTAGTGTGAAATTATGTCCAATTTGCCATTTATTCTCTGTTTTTTTGTGGTGTTTCAATACAATTAGAAACGTAGAGAAAAGGCAATAGCATTTACCAGCCAAGGTTTCAAGGAAAATGCACAAACAGGATGCAGAAGACTCCCCATATTAAAAGGAGGTAACACAGATGCAGAATACTGATGAAAAACC
Organism: Phyllobates terribilis; assembly: GCF_046119375.1. Classification (NCBI taxonomy): domain Eukaryota; kingdom Metazoa; phylum Chordata; class Amphibia; order Anura; family Dendrobatidae; genus Phyllobates; species Phyllobates terribilis. Next base: position 252,734,232 of record NW_027362767.1, on the reverse strand, counting down.
ACTCTCTACCTCCCAATCTATGGAGAGGGGCTTGTACCTCTGTGATGCACTGATAGGGTGCCGGGCAGGCCGTCTAATCGAATGGTAGGGGCCAGGGGTGGATTAAGAGTAGCAAGGGCCCCGGGCAGTTTAGAAGGCATGGCCCCCCCCCCCCCCCCCCCACACCTGATGTATCACATGTCACATGATCCCCTGTGATAGATCATATGATAGTTCACGTGAAATTAATTTGGCACAATATTAATATATTAATTGTAATAATTTTTTTTAGGCTGTATGTCCACTATGCATTTTTTAAGCGTCTCCGCAGCGGCAATTCTGCTGCAGAAACGCTTTAAAAAACGCTTGGTAGAAGGTCTGCCATGTTCCCCAATGATAATCCGCATGTGCTGTGCACATGCTGCGGAAATTTCCGCTGCGGATTATCATTGCGGAAAAATCCACAGCACAACCAATAATTTTACGAAAGCGCAGCGTTTTCGCCGCCATTGACTTGCATTGGAACGCATGGAATCCGCATCACTGCATCTTTACATGCGGATTCCATGCGTTTCAATGTGTGGATGGTACCCGGGTTGGGAGAAGAGGAGACTCTCCTACGGACCCGGGTACCATAGAGCCTGTAAAAAAAAATAATAAAATAAAAAATAAATATTATACTTACTTTCTGATGGCCCCCGATGCGTCCTGGCTTGCCGGCAGCTCGCGGTAGACTAAAGGACCTGTGGTCACGTAATTTAGTCATGTGACGGGTCACGCGACCGCTGACGCCGGCAGGCCATCAGAAGGTAAGTATATATTTATTGTTTCATTTTTACCATTCTTTTACGGTCACACTATATAAATCCATGCCGGTTGCATGGATTTATATAGTGTGACCAAGTTGTCAAGTGCTTTTCCAAGTGATGCTAAAATCGCTTGGAAAGCGCTTGACAACCCACATGCGGAAATGCATGTGAAGAACGCTTCACATCCGCTTGTCCCTGGCAGGAAAAACGCATGTACAATCCGCATGCGTTTTTTCTGCCAGGGAGATGCAGAAACGCTCAAAAAAAATCCGGAGCATTTCTGCATCGTGGGCACATAGCCTTACATTAATTGTATGGCTTAATATTGAGCACAAGTAGCCATCTATACACAGCAGGAGGCCGCACGTAGCCATCTATACACAGCAGGAGGCCGCACGTAGCCATCTATACACAGCAGGAGGCCGCACGTAGCCATCTATACACAGCGGGAGGCCGCACGGCGCCATCTATACACAACGGGAGGCCGCACGTAGCCATCTATACACAGCGGGAGGCCGCACGGCGCCATCTATACACAGCAGGAGGCTGCACGTAGCCATCTATACACAGCAGGAGGCCGCACGTAACCATCTATACACAGCAGGAGGCCGCACGTAGCCATCTATACACAGCGGGAGGCCGCACGTAGCCATCTATACACAGCGGGAGGCCGCTCAGTGCCATCTGTACACAGCGGGAGGCCGCACGGTGCCATCTATACACAGCGGGAGGCCGCACGTAACCATCTATACACAGCGGGAGGCCGCACGTAGCCATCTATACACAGCGGGAGGCCGCACGGTGCCATCTGTAAACAGCGGGAGGCCGCACGGTGCCATCTGTAAACAGCAGGAGGCCGCACGTAGCCATCTATACACAGCAGGAGGCCGCACGTAGCCATCTATACACAGCAGGAGGCCGCACGTAGCCATCTATACACAGCAGGAGGCCGCACGTAGCCATCTACACACAGCAGGAGGCCGCACGGTGCCATTTATACACAGCAGTAGGCCGCACGGTGCCATTTATACACAGCGGGAGGCCGCACGGTGCCATCTATACACAGCGGGAGGCCGCACGGTGCCATCTATACACAGCGGGAGGCCGCACGTAGCCATCTATACACAGCGGGAGGCCGCACAGTGCCATCTATACAGAGCAGGAGGCCGCACGGCGCCATCTATACACAGCAGGAGGCTGCACGTAGCCATCTATACACAGCAGGAGGCCGCACGTAACCATCTATACACAGCAGGAGGCCGCACGTAGCCATCTATACACAGCGGGAGGCCGCACGTAGCCATCTATACACAGCAGGAGGCCGCTCAGTGCCATCTGTACACAGCGGGAGGCCGCACGGTGCCATCTATACACAGCGGGAGGCCGCACGTAACCATCTATACACAGCGGGAGGCCGCACGTAGCCATCTATACACAGCGGGAGGCCGCACGGTGCCATCTGTAAACAGCAGGAGGCCGCACGTAGCCATCTATACACAGCAGGAGGCCGCACGTAGCCATCTATACACAGCAGGAGGCCGCACGTAGCCATCTATACACAGCAGGAGGCCGCACGTAGCCATCTATACACAGCAGGAGGCCGCACGTAGCCATCTACACACAGCAGGAGGCCGCACGGTGCCATTTATACACAGCAGTAGGCCGCACGGTGCCATTTATACACAGCGGGAGGCCGCACGGTGCCATCTATACACAGCGGGAGGCCGCACGTAGCCATCTATACACAGCGGGAGGCCGCACAGTGCCATCTATACAGAGCAGGAGGCTGCACGTAGCCATCTATACACAGCAGGAGGCCACACGTAACCATCTATACACAGCGGGAGGCCGCACGTAGCCATCTATACACAGCGGGAGGACGCACGTAGCCATCTATACACAGCAGGAGGCCGCTCAGTGCCATCTGTACACAGCAGGAGGCCGCACGGTGCCAGCTATACACAGCGGGAGGCCGCACGTAACCATCTATACACAGCGGGAGGCCGCACGTAGCCATCTATACACAGCGGGAGGCCGCACGTAGCCATCTATACACAAAGGGAGGCTGCACGGTGCCATCTGTAAACAGCAAGAGGCCGCACATAGCCATCTATACACAGCAGGAGGCCGCACGTAGCCATCTATACACAGCAGGAGGCCGTACGTAGCCATCTATACACAGCAGGAGGCCGCACGTAGCCATCTACACACAGCAGGAGGCCACACGGTGCCATTTATACACAGCAGGAGGCCGCACGGTGCCATTTATACACAGCAGGAGGCCGCACGGTGCCATCTATACACAGCAGGAGGCCGCACGTAGCCATCTATACACAGCGGGAGGCCGCACGTAGCCATCTATACACAGCGGGAGGCCGCACGGTGCCATCTATACAGAGCAGGAGGCCGCACGTAGCCATCTATACAGAGCAGGAGGCCGCACGGCGCCATCTATACAGAGCAGGAGGCCGCACGGCGCCATCTATATACAGCTTGAGGCCGCACGCAGTCACGCACACACACACAAACATATACAGACCTATACATACACGCATAAACACATTTGAAACACAAAAAATACATATAAACAGACATCGCACAATGATATCTGCACACTCACACACACACACACACACACACACACACACACACACTCACTCACTCACTCACTCAATCACTCTCTCACACACACACATTCACCATCCCCCGGCTCCCGTCGTCCAGCTCCTCTCCGGTGTAGCAGTGCAGGCCAGGCGCACACTGCGTGACGTCACACTATCAGACACGACCGCACACAGGGCCGTGTCTCCTAGCTGTGACGCGGCCGGGCCAGCACACAGGGAAGTTAAAACGTGCAGTGCTGGCCCGGCCGAAGAAGTAGTAGCGGCTGTGCGCCGCTGCTGGGGGAGCTGTCCGGGGCCCCCCCGCCTCTGACTGCCGGTATGTGCCGCGGCGTCGCGCATATTATAATGAGGGCTATCTGGCCATGGACCCTCTGGAGCCCCGGGCGGTAGCCCAGATTGCCCTCGTTATAATCCGCCTATGGTAGGAGCATGTAATAGGCTGCTGGCTAGGCACTGTGTTACATGTGTGTGACTTGCGCCATTTTGCAAGCTTCATCTGTGTGCAGTTCTAATGCTAGGCCATCACCCCCTCCATAGATTGGGAGGTTGAGAGTGGTTGTTCATCAGTATTCTGCAGGCAGTTAAACAACCACCAATCTGACACTGATCAAAATCTTGTGGTTGGAAAACCCCTTTAAAATCAGATGTTACAAAAGCCATGCAGTTATCTACACCACAGGAAAACTCAGCATATGTGAAATCCTGTGAGAATTGCTTTAATAGCACATCCTAAAATTGTAAACTTGGGGGTCCCTGCACACTTTCTAATAGTTTAAGAAGCATTGAGTTAGAGATGGAGCAAAAAAGGATGAGAGTAAACGAACATTTTCACAGGGAAGCCCACTGAACTCTGAACATGCACCACTATATTCAGCCACCAGACTTTATGCCGTAGCTTCCTTATCCATGGATTACACACGTTGTCGCTAAGTTACAATGGCTTAACCAGACCTACGGTTGAAACCAGAGGTTTACATACACTATATAAAAAGACACATGCATGTTTTTCTCAATATTTGACATGAAATCAGAATAAACCTTTCCCTTTTTAGGTCAATTAGGATTACCATAATTTTTAATATTTGCCAAATGGCAGAATAATGAGAGAGAGAGAGAATGTTTTAAGGCATTTTTATTACTTCAAAGTCAAAAGTTTACATACACTAAGAGTACTATGCCTTTAAACCATCCTGGACTGCTCATATGATGATGTCATGTGTTTGGAAGCTTCTGATAGGTTTTTTGGCAACATCTGAGTTAATTAGAGACACACCTGTGGATGTATTTAAATGCACACCTGAAACACACTGCTTCTTTGTGTAGCATCATGGGAAAGTCTAAAGAAATCAGCCAAGCTATCAGGAAGACAATTGTGGACTTGCACAAGTCTGGCTCATCCTTGGGTGCAATTTCAAGATACCTAAAGGTGCCTCGTTCATCTGTACAAACAATTATACTCAAGTACAAACAAGATGAGAATGTCCAGCCATCATACTGCTCAGGAAGGAGACTGGTTCTGTGTCCAAGAGATGAACGTGCTTTGGTCCAACATGTGCATATCAACCCAAGGACAAAAGCAAAAGACGTTGTGAAGATGATGGCGGAAGCTGGTAAGATTGTGTCAATAACCACAGTGAAACGAGTACTGTATCAACATGGGCTGAAAGGCCACTCTGCCAGGAAGAAGCCATTACTCCAAAGGAAGCATAAAAAAGACAGATTAATGTTTGCAAATGCACACAGGAACAAAGACCTTAATTTTTGCAGACAAGTCCTGTGGTCTGATGAAACTAAAATTTAACTTTTTGGACATAATGACCATCGTTACAATTGGAGGAAAAAGGGAGAAGCTTGGAAGCCTAAAAACACCATCCCAACTGTGAAACACGGGGGTGGCAGCATCATGTTGTGGGGTTGTTTTGCTGCAGCAGGGACTGGTGCACTTCACAAAATAGATAGCATCTTGAGAAAAGAAGATTATGTGGCAATACTGAAGCAACAACTCAAGACATCAGCCAGGAAGTTAAAACTTGGGTGTAAATGGGTCTTCCAAATGGACAATGACCTGAAGCATACTGCCAAAATGGTAACAAAGTGGTTTAACCCTAGAATGCATGACCATAAAAATCTACATTTTCACATACCTGGGGCCTTTTAGGCCCGTGTGCAAATAACATGGAACAAAAATGACAAACAACTATATACCTGAGGAATACCTAGAGTTTCAAAATTCTAACTAAAGTAATCTTGCAGAAAATAGAAAACAATTAACAGGCCGGGCCTGCGAGGCCCCAGGTATGCGTTCTAGGGTTAAGGATAACAAAGTCAATATTTTGGAGTGGCCATCACAAAGCCCTGATCTCAATCCTATTGAAAATTTGTGGGTAAAGCTGAAAAGGCTGCGAGCAAGACGACCTACAAACCTGGATCAGTTACACCAGTTTTGTCAGGAGGAATGGGCCCAAATTACGACCAACTATTGTGAGACGCTTGTGGAAGGAGATCCCAAACGTTTGACCCAAGTCATTCAGTTTAAGGGCAATGGTACCAAATACTAATGAAATGTATGTAAACTTTTGACTTTGCAGTAAGTAATAAAAATGCCTTAAAACATTCTCTCTCATTATTCTGGCATTTGGCAAATATTAAAAATTATGATAATCCTAATTGACCTAAAACGGGAAAGTTTTATTCTGATTTCATGTCAGATATTGAGAAAAAGATGCATATGTGTCTTTTATATAGTGTATGTAAACTTCTGGTTTCAAATGTATATATCCAGTGCACACAAGGGTTACTATTAGGTTTAGTTCTCCAGCATTGTATCCCTACAAATGAAACTTCACTATGGATGTCTCTCCATAATTCCCACAAATATCTGTCTCTGGATATCAAAGCTGAGTTCTCAGGCCATGTTTCTGCAGCCACTCTGTCTTGTTCCAGACTGACATCTGGGCAGCCTCCATGAAGGAGTCATATTGGTTTTCTGTGAACATAGCCCAATCCTAGTGTTTGCAAACCGTACAAAAACATGAGCTGATGCATGTAACAGATGTGATGAAAATTAAGGGGTCCAATTACCTCAGGGGAAATGGTGGTCTAGCATGGTCCTATTATGTCTGAAGCAGCTGTGGTCCTTACTTGCTAGGTCCTGAACATCCATACAGGTCTGTGATAAAGGATCCTGCAGTCTAGTGAGCTATGTATTTTGTTGTGAATCTGCCGCAATATCCGGATTAGCATCATACAGATTTTGCTATAGATTTTGCCCCTCAAATTTGAAAAAGGTGAAATTCGCAGTAAAATATGCGAAAGAAATTGACAAGCCAAGAGTTTTAAGATTGGCACCACAGAATAATTTTTGTGGGGAAAAATTCAGCTGTGTGTGGATGGGATATAAAAGATTTATAAATCCTTTTCTGATTTTACCTGGTCAAATCCACAGGTAAAGTCTGCAATACTTCTGATCCCAGTAGATTTAAGAACTAGTCAGTTCGCATTTGGTGTAGAAAGTTTCCGCAGAGGCACATCTTGAGTGGATTTTGGTGATGATTTCATGAAATACTGATAGTTACAAAATAAATCACCTTCCCAAACTCCAGACATTTACCTGCTACTGTATTCCTATGTGAATTCTTCATATGCAAATCCTTCCCTTACAATTATCCTCCATCGTTTCTCAGTTACATCTGTGTCTTAGAAAGTTTGGTGACAACTGCTGTAGCCACCCTGCTATCTCCTCCAGGAGTTGTCATCCAGCTGCCCTGTAGTCCTGCACCATAAATCAGTCTTGTTTTTCCTTCTTATTTGTAGCGATCCCAGATATTATATAATATGCTATAATATCCACTTGTTTTATACCCAAGGGAGGTGGATAATAACTACAGTATACCCACATCTCAGACAGCAGCTGTAGCAGTACGCATTTAACAGGTGCATGACAGATGATGTATTAATCCAGAGCAGTGTGTGCAGCTTCCTCTCCGGGGTACAATGTACAAGCCCAGAGTAAATTTCTCCATATGCTATAGCTGGTAAACATATTAAAATGTGATTACACTGGTTTTAGGCATGTTAAACATGAAAGATCCGGCATGTTAAACATGAAAGATCCTGCAATTTGCATCCTATAGAGATGGCTCCATATTGAGGAGAACCAGCAAATTTCGATAATTCCACTGAAAATTGTAAGTCACCTGCTTCACGCTTCTGTATTTCATAGTCCATGTACGAACCGTGATTTCTGGACCAGCCTCAGGTTTTCTGACCTAAACTATCAGCCCCCGATTTGTCTAAGCGGCTATTAGTTTGGATCAGAAGACCCACAGCTGGTCCAGAAATTGCGGTCTGACCACAGACTGTAAAATGCAGTTTAAGGGCAATGGTACCAAATACTAATGAAATGTATGTAAACTTTTGACTTTGCAGTAAGTAATAAAAATGCCTTAAAACATTCTCTCTCATTATTCTGGCATTTGGCAAATATTAAAAATTATGATAATCCTAATTGACCTAAAACGGGAAAGTTTTATTCTGATTTCATGTCAGATATTGAGAAAAAGATGCATATGTGTCTTTTATATAGTGTATGTAAACTTCTGGTTTCAAATGTATATATCCAGTGCACACAAGGGTTACTATTAGGTTTAGTTCTCCAGCATTGTAGCCGGTCTAAAGAGCAAATGGTAGCAATTTTGTACCACAGGACTGCAGCATCTGACTACACAGGTTTGTTTGTAGTCTGTAACCATGGAGACACATAGGTTTGCATAGAAACAATATACATAAAATGGTAGATTTTTTGTTTTGTTTGTAAGACCATTTACAGTTTATTTTTCATTTTGTGTTAAGAAGCATTGGAGGAGTAGATTCCTACTGTGTTGCCAAAGTGCTCATCCTTTAGAACTTGTTCACATGTAGTGTTTTTGCTGCTTTGTTCTGTCCATTTTTAAGGTGGGAAAAAAACCACAGCATTTTACAGTAGTGGCAAAATGAACGAGGTTTCTAAAACTTCATTCCCACATTTCTTTTTTTCATAATCTTTATTAACCTCTGGTACATTTTTTTTGTCAATTCTTTAACTCTTTTTACTGCTTTTTTTTCTTTATTGTGATAAATGGGGCTAAGCAGCAAAAATACATAAAAAAGCTAATTTTATTGTGGAATGGCAACCTTTTTCTGCTGGTTGTGTTCTTGCTGCATGTGATCTTACCCTTACTGTGGAAGTCGTGTTCAATTTTTTATTTTTTTTTAGGGCAGTAAGGAGGTAGCTTTGATTTCTATGATCTGGTAGGCACAGGTTTTATACGGACAGCTCAGGTAACTGTTTCGGGGGCCCCAGGCTGGGGCATTATCTAGGTATTAGGAAATATATGTATCTAAGTGCTGATTTGCTATTTCAGAATGCATTTCTAGGGTCTGTAGACCGTCCTATACAAGACCTAATATCTTTTGTCTGTCGTCTCTATGCTTATTTGCACAATCATCTACTGTGTACATGTTTTCTTATACAGGTCTGACAGAAGACTGTGAGAAGATTTCTTATTTGCCAATTTTCTTTCGTATAAGTACCTGTTTTGATGCTGATCACCTCTGCCAATATTTGGAATGAATATAACATGTTCTTCATTAGTATAAACAACCCCTGTGAACAATAATGAAGGCTTATAGGAAATATGTGTCACAACCCATGTGTTTGTGTACGACGCTCCTAGTAACCTATTAATAGGAGGTTTTGTTGAAATATTAGGCAAGTTTCTATCATGTAATTACAGGTTTCCCGCTCACGGCTGGATCCTGATTCCCTTTGACTTGTTTTCTGGGTGATTCAGAGAGAACAGTTACATGTGGTTTGGGTTATAAGGACCCGGCTGCTCCGCAGACATGTACGTCCGCTGCCCCACACTGTGTATGTTATGTCTAAATGCACCTAATCCTGGCAAATTATGGGGTGGCCTTTATAAGCAATGCCATAGAGGCTTGTTCCAAGAATGCAACCAATAAGGGAAGGTGAATTCAGACAAACATCCATAGAAAAGTCTGAGTTTCATCATTGCTCTGAATTTGGAAAGCAGGTGGTGGGAAATAACTGGAGGGTGAATGACATTTTATAGCGTAAAATATTGGTACCATGAAGCAGGAGGATGATAACATTGTACCTCATGACTGGTTTCATCAACGATAGCTGTGTGCTACTATTTTAGTTTTCTATGTCCCTTACGTATACCGTTTTAGTCTTAAAGGCATCATGTCAGGATGAATTTAGCACTGAAACTAGTTTTATGGTCCCAGTACAACAATAAAAAGGATACCTGTTTTGTGGTAATCCAGTGTGCCAACTTTGCGAAATTAAGCTTTGAAGCTACATGCAAATTAGCCAGGAAGTACATTGGGGCGTGTCCATGCGCTCCCTTTTTTTCCCCAATCTCTTTTGTACTTCCAGTCTTAATTTGTATGTGGCTTCAATATTCAGAGTTGGCACATCAGATTACTACAAGACAGGTCTCATTTTTATTATCTCTCAGCTTATACAGTAATACCACTAGTTCTACTGCTAAAATAGTCCCGACGGGTTCCCTTTAAAGAGAAACAGCATAGCCAGAACAATAAACAGAATTTTTGAAAAAATTCCAAAGTCAAATTAGAAAACAGCAAAAAGGCAATGGTACTCACCAGCCAAGATTTCAAGAAAAATGTACACCAGGATGCAGCTGGCCCCCTTTTGTTAGAAGGAGGTAACACAGGTGCAGAATGCTGATGAACAATCACTCTCATCCACTCTCACTGGAGGAGCGACTGCCTAGCAGCACTAAAACTGCACACAGATGAAACTTGCAGTTGGGTGCAATTGACACACTCGCAGCACCGTGCCTAGTCAGCATCCTATTACACGCCCCTACTATTCGATTATTCGGGATGCTCGGCACCCTATCCGTGCATCGCAGAGGTGCAAAGCCCCAACTCACAAGGCCTGGCTGCGCCCTGGCAGATAAAAAAAAGTGCAAAAATATCATATGAGGTATTAGTTAATATTTTGGCCAAAATACGTAAGCTCGCAGCCCATCGTCAAGGGTCCTCACGATTTTGCAAGTCCCTACTCTATCATTAAAAACAAACATCATAGCCAGAACAATAAACAGAATTTTTGAAAAAATTCCAAAGTCAAATTAGAAAATAGCAAAAGGCAATGGTACTTACCAGCCAAGATTTCAAGAAAAATGCACACCAGGATGCAGCCAGCCCCCTTTTGTTAGAAGGAGGTAACCAAAATCGTGAGGACCCTTGACGATGGGTTGCGAGCTTACGTATTTTGGCCAAAATATTAACTAATACCTCATATGATATTTTTGCACTTATTTATCTGCCAGGCCGCAGCCAGGCCCATTAATGGTGACCTTGTGAGTTGGGGCTTTGCACCTCTGCGATGCACGGATAGGGTGCCGGGCATCCCGCCTAATCGAATAGTAGGGGGTGTCATAGGATGCTGACTAGACACGGTGCCGCGAGTGTGTGAATTGCACCCTACTGCAAGTTTCATCTGTGTGCAGTTTTAGTGCTAGGCAGTCGCTCCTCCAGTGAGAGGGGATGAGAGTGATTGTTCATCAGCATTCTGCACCTGTGTTACCTCCTTCTAACAAAAGGGGGCCGGCTGCGTCCTGGTGTGCATTTTTCTTGAAATCTTGGCTGGTAAGTACCTTTGCCTTTTGCTATTTTCTAATTCTCTTTAAAGAGGTTGTATGAGATTACATGGGCTTTTATCTGGTATTGCAGCGCCAAATAATACTAGAAGTGTGGAAGTGTAATTCTTCATTTCCCCTGTGGTGGTGCTTTTAAGAAACTAAACCCCTGCTGCAAGGGTTCCTCATGGGATGGTCTGTGATCAGATTATTGTGGAGGGACACTTTTAATAGTAAAATAGATTAGCAAAAACCAAGAGTACACAGGGTAATTATTTTGCTTAGGACTACCTCCTAGTATCTAGAGCTGAGAGCTGCATCCCCATGAGTTTGGACTGTCTATAGCTATTTATTTTTCTTGAACTTTCTGTTACTCGTATGCATATATAACATTAATCCCATAAATAAGTGAGCACACTACACCCTATTTGCTGAGCTATGGGATTGTGGGCTGCAGGACAATAGAATAAACCACATAGTTCTGCATCTCTGAAATTCCCTAGTAAATAGTGGTGTCTTCTCTTTGCCCCCACTGGGCACGCTGTGAAATGAACGGCCGTTTATAGATGGAATCCACTCCTTAACATTTTTGCAAGCCGAGTCCTGTCCTCTCAAATACCACAAACTGTCATGTGCACGCAGCTGAGAATGGCCCGGGTGCCAGGTACTTCCCATAGGTCATAGATGCTTTACAGCTTATGCTGCTCTTCTCTGACACCAGAGCGCTTGCGGCAATTAATTATTTTTACAGTTTAGTGTCCACTCCTAATGGATTCTCCAGGTTAATATATATTCTGTTTATCACTTCCAATCGATCGTCTTTGCAGCTGTTGCAAAATTACAATTCCCAGCGTGACAGCACTAGGCATATTGTATACACCTTATACACACATTAGCTCATCTTATCCTTGGTTTTTCTGGTCACTTTGCTAACAGTTGGGTCTATATTTTGGAAATTGTATTGTTCTATAACTTTATTTACATAAATCCAAAAACTAATATTTAGAAGGGATAGTTACAAATCCTCTGCTCTCTTCACTATCCTCATAGTGGGGATGTATGATGCATTTCTGTTGCATGCATTTTTAAAAACATGGTGATTTTTTTTTGCCCATAGTAGAGGTCTGAGTGCCGAGAAATCTGTTTTTATAAACTCCGTTGTGCACAGGCTTGGCTTCCGGGGGGCACCAAGAAATCCCCGCCTATGTGTGTATTTATCATATTCCCCCCCTCCCCTGCTCGTCATAGGGTCCTATGACGTGCACTGTGCTCCCTGACTTCCAGGCATGCGCAAAGACCCGCTCACATAGAGTTCGCTTTGCTTCATCCTGGCCCTGTCTACCTGTGCTCTGTGCCGCAGGGTTCTATTGCGCAGGCGCCGGAACACAATTAGTGTATTCCCTTTGTATGTCTGTCTGATCTTGTATATTATCTTTCATGCTTGCTACATATGTGAATCTTGTACTGCGGAGACTTGTTGGCACAGTAAATAAGGGTGCTTTCATACTGCGTTCAGGCACCCGTTCAGTGGCTCTGTCGGGGCGGACATCCGAATCCCCCACAAAACGAGATTCGGGCATATGCGCCGACGTCTACTATGTCTGAGTGTCCGCCTTCAGTAGGCATATACACCAGAAAATGATGCACATTAGAGCACACGTACCATTATAGTTTATGGCCCCGTTGACACATATGCCCGAAACCATAGTTTCATGGTTTTTAAGGTTGAAAGGAGACATGAGTCCATAGAGTTAATGTTGATCCACAGCAAAACCCATGTAAGAACATATTCTAAGGATAAGTTCACATTTTGCATTTTTGGTGAGGATTTTCTATAACCTACATGCAGAAAAATCTGTACTTATTGAGTGCAGATTTTGCAGTGGATTTTGTTGCAAATTTCTGCGCAGAAGTTTATACAAGATTCGGATTTTAAAAAACGGCAGCGTGTCAGTTTTTTGCAGTATTTGGCATCAATTTAACTCATGCTGAGGAAATATCTGCAAATATGCAACTTGCCCTAAAAAGGCTATACGTCCTGGTGCTAACCGCTTCACAACATTTGACGGCACTGTACTTCATGATCGGGAATGGGTTCCCGCAAAGTGACGTCCAGTTACATCATGGGAACCTTCGGTCACCCTGTCTGAGGACATAAGGTGATCGAGTAAAGGAGCCTGCTATTACTGACAGCAGAGCACCAGTACTCATCGCTATGGGGTGAGGGGGGTGTCGACACTCCACCGCCACCCCATCCCCAGCAACAATGCTGTGATTGACTGTTCAATTCTGAACAGTCAATCACAGCAATTTCAATGTTTTGGCAAATAAAAGCGGCTGAAACATTGATGTCCAGCTATGACAGCAGCGATTATAGGCTGGTGCTAGGTAACCGCAGCGTCGGTCGGACGTCATCTTCCGATCACACCAATCAGTGATCAAGAGGGCAGTTTAACCTCTCGATGACCAGTTTGGAAAAGTGTGCACGGCTATCATTATTTTATTCTGCTGCTCACCTGCTGTTACTTGTGGTGCCACAGACTGTTTCAGACTGTGCCATCACTTCTGCTGCTGTTGATTGAACACTTGACAAACTTGAGATAGAAGAAGTTCCTGTCCCCTGCTCTTTTTATAATCCACTCTAATCCCTCTCTCCCTTTATTCACTTGTACTCCCTCTTCCCCAACTCCTTTTCTGCCACCGAGCGCTGATCAGTACTTGATCACCTGATTTTTGCTATTATTTTTCGTTACTACCACCTCCGAGCATGCGTCCTGCAGCCACTGAGCAGTGATGCACATCTCACAGCACGCCTCAATATTATTCCGGTATTTTTTTATATATGACCACCCAGTTTTTCCACACTTCAATTATGAAACATTTAATATAAATATTAATTCCCCACAGCCCACGTCAAAAACAAAGGAATTCACTCTTATCACTAATTTTTTTTTCTTTTGCATTTTACCTGTAAAATGTTAATTCTAAAATTATTTTTCTTTTCATTTTATTACTAGAGCACCAACAATGATTATATGTTCTGATGGGGTCTCTTGATATTCGATTCAGCTGCTCATAGGAATTCAAGCACTGTCTTAATTTTCCTTTTTTTTTTTTTCACAGTGGCGTTCATGAATTAAGTATCCCTTATGGAGTATTTGTCTTTTAGCAATTTTAGATGTGTTGTGCTTTTTGTCTGTTATTATTGGCTATGATGTATACCATACTTTATTCACGCCCATCAGTGCGAGTCTTTGAATATTGACCTTCCTTCGTTGTCTATTTAAATCCCAATCTGTTCCATTGATCTCTGCATGCAGTCTAGTTTTTGAAAAAGAGTTTGTTACTAACTTGAAACGCGTAATAAAGCTACTATCGGATACTACCACAGTGTGGAATAACTACCGTACTTTTCCAACAACAGTGCTGTCAACCAGAAACGTCCATCTCCTTTTACTCCTCAGCACATCACTATTGGCATCCGTGCTCACTTTTTGCTTAGAATTTTTTATTCTTGTCCAGTTTTTTTTCCCCTTTTGCACCACCTGCGTGCATGTGTCCTACAGCCACTGTGTACTGCTCAGTGACGCACATCTTTTTTTTTTTTTGCAATATGTGTAAAAAAAAAAAAAATACATTAAAATAATTTAGATTAGTTGTTAGTACTAGATACAGGGACAATGTAATCTATAGCAATTTTTACAGTAGTAATTAGCTTATACTACAGTATTTTTTACTAAAATATATTTACAATTAGCATCAGTTGCGGACGTTCAGTAATTTATTTTACTGACATCCATTTAGTAATTGTAGTTTCAGAATTTTAGTGAAAAATTATTGTAGGAGTTATACTACAGTTTTTTCCTACTACATAGAATTACAGTTAGCGTAATTTAGTTGCTTTCACTCATTAATTGTTTTTACTCTCGTCCATGAAGTTTTTTTTTATTTTACCAAATTTTGATATTCTCATTTTTTTTTTATTTCTAGATTATTTTCTTCTATTCTTTTTTTTTCCTTTCTTCTATTCTAATTTAATATATTAATAAATAAAAGTTTACCCCAAATGCACACCTGAATAAAATTAGGTTTTTCAACAAACGTGAAAAACACACACACACACACACACACACACACCACTCACGTGAAAAATAAAATGCCTCACTCTTCCCAAAGATTGTATTTAGTCGAGGATGCATACGCCTTCGTTGCCTCCGACTCTGATAGCGAGGGAGAGGACGTCATCTTCCTCTTTTTCCTCATCCTCCTCCTCTTTCTCCAGTGATAACGGACCCCCACATAGACGCACAAGGACTGCAAATGACCATTAGTGGCCCCCTGTGGACTTAACCCCTTCCCCTGAAAGTTTATGAACCTCAGATTCCTGATTTTGTAGCCCAATCAGAAATCCAATTTGATACTGCCAGCCACACATAAATCAACTTCTTCAAAGTCTTTTTCTCTTAGAGTTTCATAAATCTCATGGTGGTCCAGAAAAATTTATATGCCCAACAATTTCTTGCCCAAAACCACATTTCATCATTTGCTCATTAGAAATTATAAAGTTTTGGGGCCTTGTGCTTCCCATGGTAATAGTGAAAAAGTCAGAAGTTCAGCAGTATTGGAGTGCTGATATTTTACATAACACTCCAGTTTTCTGCATAGTTTAAGGCAGCGCTAGTCATCATCCTGGGGAATACTCGCTGCGCCGGGTCAATTAACGCTCACCAGCCATATTTTCCGATATTTCACCAACCAGTAGTTTATTAATCTTCATAAACTGCTGATCACACAGTCCATCTTAGTGGCTCACCGGCAAATTACACATATAATATCCAGGAGCCCTGCAACTAGCAGACAGGCCCTCTTGGCTTCAGTTACATCCCTCAGCAAAGGCACTTATATTAATGTCCACATCAATGTCCATATAACGCAGTGTTTTACCTTTGAGGGGTTGTAGCTGCTTCAGTCCGCTTTGTCCCACCACCACTGTGGCTCTAGGGCTTACCAAGCGTGGTCTCCAGCCCTCATCCCATCCAAGGCCACTGGCATCTCTCACACACTCAGATCCAGGCTCTGCCTTCCAGGACGCTTATTTTAGTAAGCCTCTGGCCCTCCAAGGCTTACTGGCATCGCTTCCACACAAGGATCCAGGCTTCACCTTCCAGGAGTCCACCAGGCTTCACCAGGCATCTCACTCTCAAAGCCTCTGGCACTCCAAGGCTTACTGGCATCGCTTGCACACACAAGGATCCAGGCTTCACCTTCCAGGAGTCCACCAGGCTTCACCAGGCCTCATGCCTTTCACACTGGAACAGGCCTCATGCCTTACACAACAGGACCTTGCTGATGTCACAGTCATGTGATCAGACAGACATTCTGTGCGCACAGGACCTGAGCTATGTCACAGTCATGTGACCAGTCACCTGAGGGGGAGGAAATAGCATAAACACACTGGATCATTACAGTAATGCCGCTGCATTACATATCCCCCCCTTGTTCAAACCTGTGCGGTTGAACACACAACAAACACAAACAGTTTACAACCCACAGTTCACACAGAGACCATGCACTTGACAATTGCGCTGCTCAGCCCCTGGGACATTAGTCAATGACATCAGCCCATTCCTCAGGGACCTACCATCTGCCATTGTCACTGACTTCGTCAAGTCACATTTCCGGGTCGTAAACTTGTCAGACCTCCCCCGCTCCCAGCGGTCAGTCATAATCCTGTCAGGTCTCCCCCGCTCCCAGCGGTCAGTCGAAACCCTGTCAGGTCTCCCCCGCTCCCAGCGGTCAATACAGCAGTGCGACTCACATGCCCTGGTATCTAAGGTCCGGTTTGACTCCGTACCGTCCCGTCCTCTACTGGGTCGTATGTATGGGCCCCTCAAAACCTGAGTTACTGGAGGTCTCACTACCTCTAAACCCACGCCCACTATTCTCAGGACATTTTGAAAGGTCCCTAACTTCAGCTATTCTGTTATTTAGGGGGCCCTTTCTCTGTCTAGCCTCACAATTTCTAGACGGCTGCCATCCTCTGCTACTCAGATGATGCTGTCTATCCACTCGCAGTCTAGCAAGATTTAACTGTTCCACCTCTCGCAGGTAGGTCACTCGGTACGCCACCAGCATGCGCACATATTCCAGGCTTTCTTCTGTTCCTACTGCGGAAAATTACACCATGCCGTCTTCGTCTGGTATCCAGTCCTGACGATCACGTGGACTGCTTACTTTCAGCACAGCAGACTTCTTGACCATTATCTGCATGGCTCGACCATTTCTCCCAACGAGCTTGCTCACCAGAACATGAGGCACCCGGATGACCTCTTCCCGCAGACTGTGAGCTTTTCTCATCAGCTCCAGTTGTCTGGCGGCTTGTTCCGTCTTCAATCGGAGAAACTGCTTCGTGCGAATACATCGCCAATGTATGTCACTTAGGATCGCCACCCTCTTCACTGTGACTTCGGTCGTGGACAGGACCACTAGCTGTTTAGCTTCTGAGGTCGAGTACACCTTACAGGCTCCCACGGCCTTCTTAAACTGGTCATGCACGGACTCACTGGTGCATTCTTCCCTCAAATCCTCAGGTACATCTATGAGGCATTTGTACCGAGACATTTCGGTCTCACCAGTGGTCTCCAAACGATCATTTGTTAACACTCTCTTAGCTTTCCTCAGGTCCACCTTCTCATGGTCTAAGGGAGTGAGTGTCACTTGTTTGCCTTCTCCCTTCTCCCAGGAGGCCTCGTTCACTGAGTGACACTTTGCTAAGCGACCTTTGAGCTCTAATATTTCTTCTTCTAGCTCAGCTACTCGCCTCTCAGCAGCCCATCTCTGAAGCTCTTCCTGCTTCAACTGCTCCTTCAACAGTAGAGTTCCCTCAGACCTCTCTGTCTCCAGTGCGCCCACTCGGCTCTCAACAGCCGGTCTCTCAAGCTTCTCTTGCTTCCACTGGGCTTGTAGAGACTCCTTGAGCTCCTTGATCTCGGCTCCTACATCCACTGAATCATCCGAGCTCGCATCACTCGAGGAGGTATCTGCTTCATACCTCCCATCATCAGCGACCAACTCCTGGCCCTGGTCTGCGGCTTCTCTGATGGACTCCTCCATCTTTTCCCGCTCAGCTTCCATCTTGCTGAGCCGTTCCTTAAGGCACGTCTCTGCCCTCTGGAGATTATCACAGGACACCTGTAGCTCCTTCACCTGAGCTTCCAGACCTAAGGTCTTTCTGCGGAGATCATCATTCTCCTCACGGGTCTCCTGCAGAGTGGTCTCAACCACTTGGCGCATGTGCTCTGCATCCGCCTTATCATCCTCTAGTTTTCCTTTACCCCTGAGGAGATCCTCATAGGCTCTTTTAATCTGTTTGAGTTTCTTACTGAGTGCACCGAACTCCTTCTTGGAGTCACACAGTTCCTGGTTGAACTGTGAGCGCAGTCGTTCTAGTTCCTGATCACGTCCAGAAACTCCATCCTGCCACGTCTCTTTCTCAAGCTTCAACTGCAAAACCTCCTCCTTGAGTTTGCGGCGGTCCTCCTTAATTTCCAGGAACATTTCCTTCCATTGGTTAACTTCCTCGTTCACCTCCTCTTCTGTATCGGAGGTTGCTACTGGCAACGTCACCTCCTCTTCTTCTAAAAGAGGATCCACACTTGAAACAATGGCACACACCATTACATTCTTCTTATTTTCACTTTCAGTCACGACTACAGGAGCAACCTTTTTGTGGCCCCTGCGCCGTCTACGAGATGGGGACTTTCCCACCTCGTCTAACCCCTCCTGACGGACCTCTCCTTCTACTTCCGTAGTGTCACCGTCAGCTACGGGGTCTGTGTCACTCCCCCTGATGTTGTGGACTAACAGGTCACCTCCCACCTTGACGTCAACCCCCTCCACTGGAGTCACCCCGTTATCAACGGTCCAATTGTCATTTTTAGGGGGTACCAACCCACAACCAGTAACAATTTTCAGTTTTCTACACTCCATACTCTTGTGAAAATCCACCCCCTTTGAGACTCTGCCCCCTTTTGGACACCCACACCTGTAGGGGGATTTTCACAAAAAAAACAGCAATAGTCTTAGGACCCAGTTCACAACAGCTCTTACCACCTCCCCGGGCACTCTGGGACAATACTGGCGCCCCCGGAGAGTTCACCGAATGGTCCACTGCCGCCATTCTATACGGTGCCAACAGCTCCTGCCGTTCCTGCACCATGTCCTGTTGCTGTATTTTCTCAAATGCCTGCTGCTGTGCTTTTGACAGGCACTTTAATCGCTCAACAGCTTCACACTCATTTGCTGCTCCTTTCACAGCCATCTTTATCAGCTCCTGCATATCTTCAGGACACTCTCTTATGCCAAAGAGCGATTGCACACGGTCATCTAACCCCTTCTCCATTCCGTCTGGAGATACTGCACCATTCCTGGCCATCGCGGTACACACTAGACACTTTATACCGCTCTCCCCAAAAAAATTTCATGGCCCCGCCGAGCCACCGAAAAACCAGATTTGAGTGCGACGACAACCTTTGCAACCCCGCCGAGTTGCAGCCAGATGCTTTGAACTTCGTGAGCCTCGCTGAGCCACAGCTAACCAGGTTTGAGTGCGACGACAATCTTCGCAACCCCGCCGAGTTGCAGCCAGATGCTTTATCACACTCGTCGACCTGTGCCGTTGCCCCTAGCAACCGGGCTGTCGTTGCCGCTAGCAACCGGGCTGCAGTTGCCCGCATCCTCGAACCACATGTAAGGCAGCGCTAGTCATCATCCTGGGGGATACTCGCTGCGCCGGGTCAATTAACGCACACCAGCCATATTTTCCGATATTTCACCAACCAGCAGTTTATTAATCTTCATAAACTGCTGATCACACAGTCCATCTTAGTGGCTCACCGGCAAATTACACATATAATATCCAGGAGCCCTGCAACTAGCAGACAGGCCCTCTTGGCTTCAGTTACATCCCTCAGCAAAGGCACTTATATTAATGTCCACATCAATGTCCATATAACGCAGTGTTTTACCTTTGAGGGGTTGTAGCTGCTTCAGTCCGCTTTGTCCCACCACCACTGTGGCTCTAGGGCTTACCAAGCGTGGTCTCCAGCCCTCATCCCATCCAAGGCCACTGGCATCTCTCACACACTCAGATCCAGGCTCTGCCTTCCAGGACGCTTATTTTAGTAAGCCTCTGGCCCTCCAAGGCTTACTGGCATCGCTTCCACACAAGGATCCAGGCTTCACCAGGCCTCACCAGGCATCTCACTCTCAAAGCCTCTGGCACTCCAAGGCTTACTGGCATCGCTTACACACACAAGGATCCAGGCTTCACCTTCCAGGAGTCCACCAGGCTTCACCAGGCCTCATGCCTTTCACACTGGAACAGGCCTCATGCCTTACACAACAGGACCTTGCTGATGTCACAGTCATGTGATCAGACAGACATTCTGTGCGCACAGGACCTGAGCTATGTCACAGTCATGTGACCAGTCACCTGAGGGGGAGGAAATAGCATAAACACACTGGATCATTACAGTAATGCCGCTGCATTACAATAGCTATGAACCGGGCACGGTTTGAGCCCATTAACAAATGTTTGCATTATAATGATAATGCACAGTATCCACCCCGAGATGACCCCAACTTTGACCGACTTTTCAAAGTTAGGCTGGTCATTGATCACTTCACTTCAGCAACATATTCGCTGAGGTGTACATTCCCTGAAGGGACATTTGTATGGATGAGTCCCTAATCCACTTCAAGGGGAAGCTTAATTTCCGGCAATAACTGCCCAGTAAGAGGGCAAGGTGCGGATTAAAAATGTACAAACTGTATGAGAGTACCTCATTGTACACCCACAAATTTAGTATTTACAAAGGGAGGGACACCCAGATCGAACCACCTAAATGTACCCTTGTCCTGGGAGTGAGTGAGAAAACTGTGCAGGAATTGGTGCACTCACTGCTGGATTAGAGTTATCGCCTCTACGTGGATAAATTGTACACCAGTGTCCCACTCTTCAAGGCCCTCTCTGCCAGAAATACCGCAGCATGCGGTAATGTGCGCAGAAACCTGTGAAGCCTCACTAGGTTCGCTAATTGGGCAACTGCTGATAAAGGGCGAGAGCAGAGTCCAATGTACTGACAGCATGCTTTTTTGACCACTATCTATGATAATGGCAGCACCCCCACCACTGTACGAGGTACCCCTACACAGGTCCCCAAACCAGACACAAAAAAGGTGCAAAGTCTGCTACAGAAGGGGGATAAGAAATTACACCATTTTTCAGTGTAACATCCGGCCTGTGCATAAAAGAATAATTCAAAGTCTACCACAAGTCCATGAATTATTAATGTTCATTACTAATTTACACTGTAGTAACACCATCCTATTGCACCAATATGTACTCTGCACAACCTACATATGGCACCACATTATCAATTCAGATATCAGTAAAACCCTATCTAAATATACCTCTAGATTAATTCCAAAATGGGGTCGCGTGTACTGTTTTGACACTTCAAGGGTTCTGTAAATTTGACATGGTGCCCGCAAACCATTCCATCAAAGTCTGCATTCCAAAACGTCGCTCCTTCCTTTTGGAGTTCGGCAGTGTGCCCAAACAGTAGTTTTTCACCACATATGGGGTAATGGCATACTCTGGAGAACTTGCACAACAAATTTTACTGTCCATTTTATCCTGTTATCCTTGTGAAAATGGAAAATTTGGGGCTAAAGTAACATTTTTGTGGGAAAAATGCAATTTTTCATTTTCACGGCTGAATGTTATAAAACTCTGTGAAGCAACTGCAGGTTCAAGGTGCTCACCATACCTCTAGATAAATGGGGTCACTTGTGGGAGTTTCCACTGTTTTAGGCACATCAGTTGCTCTGCAAACACGCCATGGTGTCCTCTATCTATTCCAGCCACTTTTGTGCTCCAAAAGTCAAACGATGGTTCTTCCCTGATGTGCACCCAAACAGTACTTTTCCACCACATATGCGATATCCATGTACTCAAAGAGAAATTGCACAACAAATTGTGGCATCCATTTTCTCCTGTTACCCTTGTGAAAATGAAAAATTTGGAGCTAAAGCAAAATTTTTGTGGTAAAATGTTCATTTTTTCCACATTGATTTAATTCCTGTGATCACCTAAAGAATTAATAAGCTTCTTGAATGTGGTTTTGAGAACTTTGAGGGGTGCAGTTTTTAAAATAGTGTCACTTTTGGGTATTTTCTGTTACATAGGACCCTTAAAGTCACTTCAAATGTGATGTGGTCCCTACAAAATTGGTTTGGTAAATTTTGTTGGAAAAATGAGAGACTGCTGATCAACTTTTAACCCTTATAACTTCCTAATAAAAAAAAAGTTATGTTTCAAAAACGATGTTAATGTAAAGTAGACATGTGGAAAATGTTATCCATTAATTATTTTATGTGGCATAACTATCTGGTTTATAGGCATAAAAATTAAAAGTTTGAAAATTGCGACATTTTCACAATTTTTGTCAAATCTTCAATACGATTCGCGTTTAGTTGTGAAAATATTGACCAAAATTTACTACATACATGAAGTAAAACATGTCACGAAAAAACAGTCTCAGAATCACTGGGATATGTTGAAGCGTTCCTGAATTATTACCACATAAGGTGAGAATTGTAAAATTTGGCCTGGTCATGAAGGTGAAAACAGGCTGGGGTGTGAAGGGGTTAATAACATGAAATGATAAATTCTGACATTTCTTATTGATGCTTTATGAATAATGATCATTTTTAATATTTGTTTAAAAAAATTCTCACTAAACCTATAAATATATTTCTTATTTTTTAGACTTTCATTAAGGATCGAGCCCGGAAACAGTTCTCCTCGTCTGGTCTCCTCCAAGGAAGATCTCGCAGGTATAAATTTTCTATACTATTTTATTTTTTCAAAAATCATACTGTCCCTAAAGGAGTGTTAGGTGGAAGCTAAGAGATCTGTAATTAGCATTCCCATTACAAGGCAAAGGAACCTAACATTGTATTGATGGCCTACGGCTTCCTTATCATAGAGCATCATTGACATAACAGAAGAACAATCTTTATTATCATGCTAGTAAGTTGGGGGGAAAAAAAAGTCTAATTACTTTCAGTAAGAAAAGCAGAAAAATAGTCTTGCCGTCATCAGACCTTTTAATGGCTAAAGAAAATACCAGAAGAATTCAGACTTTGTTCACAAATATTCCTATTTTCCGAATGGAGAGGATTTTTTTTCTTTTTGTAAACCACAGGAACCAAATAAAAGTATTTTTATGTATGGTCAAACAAGAGAGAGATGGCTTTTACAGATTCTCGGCACATGTGCAGTCACTAACTTTAGCAAAACAAAAGAACTTAAGACATTTCTGGAAAAGAAATCCTCATGTTTCATGGAAACTTCCTGTGCAGTGTTTATCCTAAATAAAACGTCTTCTCTCTTTAGTATGTGGGAGACGTTATAAGTGAGCTTTGTATGGACTCCGGGGAGAAAAAGATGAGCAGGGGAAGATATTAGACTTCTCGATGCTGTTTTTTGTTTATTTAAATATACAAAAAATACATAAAAATTCCTACTAATCCAGCACTAATGAGCAGCTGATGATATATTCTGAATTATGAGAGCGAATAACCAAATGATATATTCTACTATCAGCTCGTCCTGCTCTGTCTACACCTTCAAATCTTATGAGGTTCCTACTGTTTTTCAATTATTCATGAATCTCTGCAAGTACTGGACTACTTGATAATGGATTTTACTATAATTTGAGCAAATAAGTTTTCTTTTTTTTACTATATAGATTTTTTAAAATATATGTCACATGTTTACCGTGACAGAGAGGAGCCAGAAGACCGCAGTGTCTGATTCCTCCCACTCCTGCACTCATTAGCAGCCTTTCACCTTCATATTAAACGGTGCAAGTTTCTTTTAGTAGTGCAGGGGTTAATCTGCTCAGTTGTGAGCTCCTGGAAGCTTACATTCATTTAGGCTCTCAGCTGTTCACTGTTAGCCACTCCCCGCTCCTATATATACTGGGCTTTAGCAGGCTATCATTGCCAGGTCTAGCTTATGCTGCATGGTTCTAGGAGTGTGGTTATTTGAGAAGGCGTTTGGTGGATTTCAGCTTAGACTGTTGTGTCGTTTAGGTTGCGTGTTAATCCTATTCTCCTATTTTGGTTTGTTTCCCATCCTCCACTTCCCGGTGTTAACCTCTGTTGTTTGTGTGCATTTATTTGTATGATTTGTATTATCCTTTAGTCCGGTTTGTATTACCTTGTTAGTCTGGTTTGTGTACTGCCATACACTACTACTTCCCTCTTCCCTGGGGGGGAGGGAACAGACTGAGGTCGGATTGAGGAGCTCAGACAAGGTACGTGGCCCCTGCGTCTTCACCTTCAGAAGTAATCCGGGGAACAGGGCCAGCTAGGGCACCCCTAGCATTAGGGACAGGGTAGGAGCCCCTGACCCCGGTATACCCGACAACAGAGTCGCGACAATATATTTATGTATATCCGCACTCTGGATATGTTCGAAAACACTCTGATTTGCCCCCCCCCAAAAAAAACTCCCCCAAAAAATAAATTGAATCTTGAATCTATAACAATTCTGCTTCTTTTATATATGGATTTTGTTGAGTTTCTGCCGCACGAACTTCATAGAAACAGTTGATGTGCTGCAAAGTTGCAATCTGCACCAAAGGTCAATTTCTATACTAATTTTTATATGCAGCAAGAAGGTGAGATTTGTTAAATCCTCATCCACTGTGCTGCTTTTGTGAAATCCAGATGATAAAACTGATAGTGTATTTATGACGTGTGAACATATCCTAATAATAAGCTCTTGGGGCTACAGGAAATTAAATTTCCCATCATTTAGTTGTCTACTTTAGACAATACCTTTTTCTTAGGGTGAGCTGATTACAGGGTGTCCTTCATAGATAAGTGTACAGTTTCCCTACAGTGCCCCCACAGGAAAAATGAAGCATTACACATTTGTTCAATCAGATCATTTTTTATTGTGAAATATATCAAAATACATTCACATTTTAATTTTTTTTAGGAACAATCAAAACTAAATAAAACAAACACACAAATGAAAGAACATATAAGTCAATCAAATACAAACCAGTTCATATTAGCGTTCATCGTAGGTGTTATCATTCGCTTATTATAATTTACATGTATGAATGCAAATATAAATGAATACCATCTCACTGCTGGTGTGTTCCATTAAAATACAGAGAATTACAACATTTACATGTAATTATTTAAAACCCTTTTGTTTTCCAAGATCACACTATGGGTATGTAAGTTAGGGACTTGAGTTGAGTTAGGAGATTTTACAGGTTTATGACAAGGAGATGTATAAACGGTCTATCATAGGGTTTCTGAGAAGGTTTTCTAATGCAATCCCGGAGTAGTTAACCATTGTTCCCATAGCTTTATAAATTTTTTGAGGGTGTTTCCATTTAATATATGTTCCCCTTTCCATACCTAAGACATTATTTAGTTTAGATTTCAATTCTTAAGCATTAAACATTTCTAAATTTAAATCAATGTACTGTCTATGTAATATATGGATTTGCTGGATCTGCCACAGTAAGAAAAACTCTTCTCTCCAGCTAATCGATGAATGTCTCTTTCAAAGTAATAGGCTTAACACAGCCGACATCCACAGTTTGTGTATGGACCACGATGCAAGGATAGGCGCCAGGTCCCCCAAACTCAACAGCCTCATAGACTGTCAGGAGGCCCACAGCCAGTCCATATATTGCAGTCCATACTTAGACCCTGTTAGCTGTGTAAAGCCGGCCTAACAACGTGGGTTTTCTGCTGTTCATGCAATCACCAATAAAAAATATACACATTTAAGGAGGTGAAGCAGTGCCAATAATAACTTGTCTTCATATATCTACTGGGAACATGCACAATACTGCATGCCATTAAGTGGCGACAGGACGTCATCAGCACCACTCACCTACCGAAACAGAAGCGACGAACAACACCTTTAAATTCCCTAAATCATATGCAGTCATTAGCCTGGCTGACTCCTTTATAATGATGCTATTGCTGATGTCAGGTTTTCACTTGTAACATAAATTCATGTGTTGATTACTGCAGTTGTAAAAACAAAAATCCACTTTGTGAGAATATTAACCCCCTGATACTTCAACATTAATAATTATGACTCATATATGTTAACCTTCTTATGGATAATGTTATATAGATAGACAATGTCTCACACACAAGGCATTTACAAGGGTCCTCCTCCGGAGGAGGTTTATGACGTCCATAGTCATTTTTCCATACTGAGTGCGATTTTCCTTTCCATGTAATAAGGAAAGGGTTAAATCAATAAAGCAAAACTTAATGTGGATGGAGATCTATTACTTCATGATTGTGGTATGCAAGATCCTAAACTTGTCCTTGGAATGGAAAAAACAGTAATCGGAGCAACACATTTTGGGATCCAAGTTCCAAATAATAGATAGTTGCAGCAAGGCGACGTGGTTTGTTGTGGACATGATATAATACAGAACTATCCCATGGTCTGTGCGTTGAGCAATCTTCATAGTTGTCTGTCACTTTGGAATTTTTTTGAAATTTATTTTCGTGAAAATAAAAGTTTTTGTCCTCGAGTTCAGAGCTTTTCTCTAGGTCAAAAGTGCAACTCTCTTCTTAGCGGGATGAGACTTGGGATGTAAGACATAGTAATGTAAAAAAGGCGAGGCAGAAGTTTAATAATGGGTTTCCTTCGTGCTTTTATTTCACATGATAATTGGTTGAATTGATGGAAGATATTTAATATAATTGTAATCCAAAAATTACAATTATTTCCTAGGCAGTTGTAGATGTGTATTAGATAAGTGCAGACAGAAATGTTGCATATTATGAGTTATTTTCTTTTTCCTATTAGTTTCTTAAAATGTACATTTTGCCCCCGTATTTACTATCTGGGCTGTGGGGTAAGAATTGTGCTCTGAGCCACTCAGATGTCTCCCCATGGTGCTCCTCTCCTAATGCAGTTTCATTGAAACACTGGCTGAGAAGCTACATCTGCATCCCCATCCCCATCCCCCTCCTCCCTCGCTAGTATTTACAGGTTTATATATAGTGTGACCTAGTAATAGTTAAAAAAAAAAGAATAAGAATGGTAAAAAATAATAAAAAAAAGATTATACTTACCTTCCGGTGTCTTCCCGGTGTCATCTCTGCTGCGTCCGGTCTCTTGCATTGCTTGCGGTGGTGTGAAGGACCTGCGGTGACGTCATTGAGTCATGTGATGGGTCACATGACTCAGTGACGTCATGGCAGGTCCTTCACAACAGCTCGAACATTGCAAGAGACCGGACGGCGTGGACAAAACACCGGGAGGACATCGGAAGGTAAGTATAAACTTTATTTTTTATTTTAAATTCTTTTTTTTACAGATTGTATGGTACCCAGGTCTGGATGAGACTCTCCTCTCCTCCAGACTTGGGTACCATCCGCACATTAGAATGCGCCAATTGCGCAAGTACAGATGCAGTCTTGCGGAATTAGCGCGTTCTAATGCAAGTCAATGGCGGCGATTACGCTGCGTGTCCGCAAAATTAATGGACATGCTGCGTATTTTTGAGTGCAGCATAAATGCTGCGGAAAAATACGCAGCATGGGCATTGAAAGTGCGGAATTGCATTGGAGACAATGGGGGAAGGTTTACCAAAACGGAATTTTAAAAAGGAGGAAGGTCACTGAATAATCAGTGACATGCACAGGAAGCAGAGGAGGCTGAGAATCAGAAGAAGACCCTGCCCCCACATCCCACCCCAAAGCACACTGGAGCACAGAAGACGTCATTTTATGAAAACTTCACAAGGTGAGTATTCAGCAGCCACTGAGTGGATCCCTTCACATCAGGTATCCGATTAATCAGCATCACAGCACCATTATGGCCATGTCTTTAGTTCATAGGGCTAAATCCTGCTGACAGGTTCTCTTTCAGTTGAAGGAAGCTTTTTAAAAATGGTGACCACCAGTTATCTGAACCAATCACTGAAGTCGGAGCAGATGTCATGGTCCTTGCTCTACCCTTCCTGGCAGCTCATACACAGAGCAGTCCTTTCTCCCAAGGTAAAGGGAATCTAAAATGTATCTTTCACCCTAAAGCATGATGGGAATGAAAATAAAATTAAAAGCAGCAAATATTTTTTATTTCTATATTGATTTATCAGTGGTGCTATAATAATTTGTATTAGGATGGACTATGACACGAGCTGCTCTGTAACTTGTAACTATGAACTTTGTACCATTTATAGAGGGACTTTTTATAATGGTTTTATCTAGAGGTGACCACAGAGATTGCCATGTCTTACTCCAAAACCATAATTATAGAGGAGCCATCATCACCACTAACCTCCTTTCGGCAATCACCCACCACAGAGAAGGTTAATGGGGTGTTAGACTGCTGGCCACATCTTCAGATCCATGTATATATGGCATCAATGGGCTGTAGTCCTACCTGAATCCATCCCCAAACGTCTTCTGTAAGGGACTAAACACCAAATTAGTTGTCTTCAGATATTTAATAGTAATGAGTGATTATCATGGTGGGTAGTATGATTATTTTTCATGCATCTGTGTAAGATCTTTGGCACTGCTGGTCTTCAATTTTTATTTTTATTTTTGTACAGTACAGACCAAAAGTTTGGACACACCTTCTCATTTAAAGATTTTTCTGTATTTTCATGACTTTGAAAATTGTGCATTCACACTGAAGGCATCAAAACTATGAATTAACACGTGGAATTATATACTTAGCAAAAAAGTGTGAAACAACTGAAAATATGTCTTATATTCTAGGTTCTTCAAAGTAGCCACCTTTTGCTTTGATGACTGCTTTGCACACTCTTGGCATTCTCTTGATGATCTTCAAGAGGTAGTCACCGGAAATGGTTTTCACTTCACAGGTGTGCCCTGTCAGGTTTAATAAGTGGGATTTCTTGCCTTATAAATGGGTTTAGGACCATCATTTGTGTTGTGCAGAAGTCTGGTGGATACACAGCTGATAGTCCTACTGAATAGACTGTTAGAATTTGTATTATGGCAAGAAAAAAGCAGCTAAGTAAAGAAAAACGAGTGGCCATCATTACTTTAAGAAATGAAGGTCAGTCAGTCCGAAAAATTGGGAAAACTTTGAAAATGTCCCCAAGTGCAGTTGGAAAAACCATCAAGCGCTACAAAGAAACTGGCTCACATGAGGACCGCCCCAGGAAAGGAAGACCAAGAGTCACCTCTGCTTCTGAGGATAAGTTTATCCGAGTCACCAGCCTCAGAAATCGCAGGTTAACAGCAGCTCAGATTAGAGACCAGGTCAATGCCACACAGAGTTCTAGCAGCAGACACATCTCTACAACAACTGTTAAGAGGAGACTTTGTGCAGCAGGCCTTCATGGTAAAATAGCTGCTAGGAATCCACTGATAAGGACAGGCAACAAGCAGAAGAGACTTGTTTGGGCTAAAGAACACAAGGAATGGACATTAGACCAGTGGAAATCTGTGCTTTGGTCTGATGAGTCCAAATTTGAGATCTTTGGTTCCAACCACCGTGTCTTTGTGCGACGCAGAAAAGGTGAACAGATGGACTCTACATGCCTGGTTCCCACTATGAAGCATGGAGGAGGAGGTGTGATGGTGTGGGGGTGCTTTGCTGGTGACACTGTTGGGGATTTATTCAAAATTGAAGGCATACTGAACCAGCATGGATACCACAGCATCTTGCAGCGGCATGCTATTCCATCCGGCTTACGTTTAGTTGGACCATTATTTATTTTTATATAGCACAATGACCCCAAACACACGTCCAGGTTGTGTAAAGGCTATTTGGCCAAGAGGGAAAGTGATGGGGTGCTACGCCAGATGACCTGGCCTCCACAGTCACCAGACCCGAACCCAGTCGAGATGGTTTGGGGTGAGCTGGACCGCAGAGTGAAGGCAAAAGGGCCAACAAGTGCTAAGCATCTCTGGGAACGCCTTCAAGATTGTTGGTAGACCATTTCCGGTGACTATGTCTTGAAGCTCATCAAGAGAATGCCAAGAGTGTGCAAAGCAAAAGGTGGCTACTTTGAAGAACCTAGAATATGAGACATATTTTCAGTTGTTTCACACTTTTTTATGTATATAATTCCACATGTGTTAATTCATAGTTTTGATGTCTTCAGTGTGAATGTACAATTTTCATAGTCATGAAAATACAGAAAAATCTTTAAATGAGAAGGTGTGTCCAAACGTTTGGCCTGTACTGTATCTCACAATATTCGCCTGATTAACAGGTTCTGCGGATTGGCGGTCTTCTTCATAGAAATACCTGCGAGGTCCTGAGTAGAGATATATGCAAGTTATTCTCGTAAATACCAATGGACATTTACAACAGCTGGCCTAGGAATTTTAGATAGCAAAGAAGCGATACTTGACACTTCAGGAGAAACATAGCCACCAATGTTCACATGTCTGTAAAAATCAACATTAGCAGGTGCCATAAAAATATATTGGTAAAATAAAACTCATGAAGTAATATGGATATTACATAAGCGTGGTCTCTTGGGGAAGATGTATCCGTATTTGCCTGATAATCTTATCCAGAGAGGAACAGTAAGATTTGGGCTCAAAAAGGGACAATTGGAAGATTCATTTTTTACTTATATAGTCGGGATGATTTCCTCTAGTACAGAAGTGCATTGTTTTCTCAACCGACGGGCCACACTGGCAGATTGCACAACCTCCAAGGCTCTCAATGAAGCTATAGGACAACATGGTTGGTATTGGTCATTCATGTCTGATACGTGAGGTTTCCACTGCCAAAGCCCCTCATACACTCTAGATAGCTGTTGGACAAATGATGCTTTGGCCGGCAACTATCTCACCCGACTCTCCCATACTCTGGAGCGCAAACGTTGCCGAGCACTCATGTATCCTCTATGAGAAAGCTGCTTCCAGAAATGTCTTATCTCTTAGAGAACAAAAAAGATCTGCTGCCTAAAATCGGACATGCTGGATCCTTATTTCTCCGAACATCATCATAGGTTGGTGGCCCCCCATACACATTAGACTGTCGGCCAAACCAGTCGTCAATATCGGCAGGGGCATTTAGTGTCCCACTTCTTATGAGGCTACCTTATTTCTAAGTTTGACACACAAAACAAAACTTTTTGCACTTTCTGAAAACTTCTGACGTGTCATAGAGATAGTCAGAAGGTTTGACTAGTGAAGGTCCAGTTGTAGAGTCCAGCACTATAACAAAGGTGTAGGCTTTTATTTTCTTTCGTCAATCGACACCTCATGCACCTCTTTAAGTTTGATCCAATGCCTAGCTGTGTAACTGCTACTATCTTTAGCAGCAGTGGAGTGAAGACTTAGTCACACAGTCACCCATGCTCCGTAGACATGTGTATTGCTTACAGTACTTTCTTCGTCTCTCCTTTTGTGATGCTCTGTTCCTTGTGCCCAATGTTTTTCCACCCTGTAGTGTATACTGTGACCAGTCTCTTGCTTTTTGTATTGCACATATTAGAAAACTTTCCCTTCTGTGATGCAGTCCATAGGGACACCATGGCTAGGCTGGTATGGGATATAAAAGCACATACCTGGTGCTAGATGAGAGTACCACAAGTTATCGGCGACAGAGTACGTGTAACTTTTACACATAGATATGCTTATGCTCCCCACAACCCAGATCAATAATCACGTCTATAATGAGAGTAAAATCCTCCTGCACTTATGAACCGTGTTAGTAGCACTGCATCTTTTAAGAGAATATCTGCTATCTGAAAGGATGGATTCATAGAGGTGGAAACAGTGATTGACAGCCGTCAATCAAACTCCCCGCCCTATGAATGAATGTAAATTAGCTGTCATTCCCAATAATCCTTGCTGGGATGACAGGAGCAGGAATGGGCTAGCCTGCACCTGGGAAATGACATGTATGCCATGTACGGAGAAGCGAGACCCTTTTCCTCTGCTTGTCGTAAGCATCCACATTTTCGTCTGCCTGTTACTAATTAACCCTGATCCAACATGACAGAAGACATTGTTACTTGTCACACGTGGGTCCTGAGTAAATCAATGCCTGTTCTGTTGGAGCAGAGATCTACAGCTGTTCTTAATTAGCCCTGTATTTTTATGTATACGTCTCATTATGAATATTAATCTGAGGTCGGCACACGCAAATGTGGCAGAAATACAACATGGAGCACATGGTGTGAACGGACCATAAGGGGCTAGTACTTATAACCTGGGTCTATAGCTTTCAATATAACATGTAGTTGGGATCTTTTCCCATGTCTGCATCCATTTTGTCTGGATGCCATGATTTGTTTTCTTCCACTCCCCAAATTTATATTACATGTTTGCCCTAAAATTCAAGAAACATTAGATGTAAAAATGAATTTGAAAATTAAATAGAAGAATTAAAAACTTGTCCAAAGTTTTTTTCAGTCTTTAGCTCAGCGTTCCTCGTCTCATACTGCTGACAGAATAGTGCGGGTGACAATACAAGTCTGATGTGAGGTTTGTGGGAATGAGAAAAGGGGGTGACCTCCTGAGACACCCGAAGAATATTTATTTATGGATTTTTTTTTTAACGATTTTTATGTGATTTTCCTTTACATTTAGTATTTCTTTATGCAGTAGTCTTTGATACTTTTTTAGCATATCCAGTGGACATATCATAAGTCACTTTACACCTCTGTGAAGAAGGGGGGGTCCCCCAATCCCAGTCCTGCTTAGAGGATGAGAATGAATGGCGTGGTGGCTTCACGCTTGGCTGTTGACGTAGCTCCCATTACTGTGAGTAGCAGCCAACTCTTCATTCCTTCTCTGCCTGCTTGTATCAGCCAGTGGTTTTAGCCCCTTGGTGGGAATAGAATATCCCTTTAAATTAATTCGTGTTTAGGCTTTTATGTAGCATTTTTTTTTACTTTTTTATAATAATTTTCTGCGCCCATTATGCAGTTTTTCTCCATTGATCCAATGAGGAAAGTGAAGAATGGTGACCAGTAGATGCCTCATATCCGGGATAGCACGGTGGGGTATTCTGTGTCTCTCCCACCGTTGGTATGAGACCCTTGGAGAACATGTTACAGACAGGGAGCCTATAAGTTAGGGTCTATTATCCAATAATAAAGGTTGTTCTGCTTTCTAATATCTTTCTCCATTAGATAATTCTTGGCAGGATTTTCACGTTTCTCTTCCTAGTAATATTGGTGTGGAAATAAGAATCCCACCCTGCTACATAGTGGTGTTCAGCCTTTCTTGCGGCTCTTCTAACAAGTGATTATCTGGCTCTGAGTCTGTAATTCAGTGGTCATCGAAGCACACAAAGTATGGGATACTCTGCACTCAGCGGGGAGCCCTCACTGACTTTGTGGTGTAAGGGCTAGTGTGTCGCATGGATCGTATTATTCACGGTAGTTAAAAGAGAGAAGCTTCACAATGTATTACATTTTTCATCAGTGATTTTCACCGCTGAAACACACAGAGTCGTACACAGCCAGAGGTTCTGAACTTTAATGCGTTTGAATAAAGGTCTGGGTTCCTATGGGACCTGTGAGCAAATGTGGTAACGCTGGTGTATGGTTCACCCTCTAAGATTTGATGCACTCTGATATAATGCCTTCTGTTTTTCAAGGATCAATCTCATATATGACGGTCAAGCCAGAATGATTTGCTTTGCTTGTTTTTAATCTAATGACTGTTAATTTATCAATCAATCACCAAATCACGTGGGTTTTGCAACAGGTTTGCAGCTGCAGATCTCCTAAAAAAAGAATGACACAGGCAGACAGGAAGCAATAGGAGAGTTTGTACCACCTCACCTATCTTCTATTCATCTGCAGTAGCTCATATCAGTCTTTCTGTGTATCAGGGGAAATAGGAGCGCCTGTGCAGCCGCACCGGCGCTCAGGTGTCGTGTCAAGCATTCTGCTCAAGTTATAAGTGAATGGCACTTGTGCTGTCTGAGTCCTATACATGAGGGATGCATGTGCGGCAGGTGCCATATACGATATGGACACATGTGCGGCATTGGTCTAGCATGAAGGTAGCCCATGTGCCCATGAGTCTGGCGTCTTTGTGTTAGAACCAGCTGTGGTCTGTCTGCCTTTCTATCTGTTTATCTATTTATCTCTAATCTATCTATGCTTCTATCTTCAATCTAGCTATGTAATCTTTCAGGATCCCATTATGAAGCAACAGGTATTCCCTCTGAGCCTTGGGTTGTGCACCTGTGGTACAAGTACCGCAGAAGTAATTTATGAGGCTTGGGGTACCGGTCTTGGAAACAGGAGTAAAAGCTGCTGTAAGCTATTTTGTACTTCTCAGGCACAGTGTGCCCCCTCCCTCACTTTTAATTTTGAGGCCTCTATTAGCGTCTCTGATGGTAGAGACGCTGGTAACAATAACAAGCCCTGATGAATTACTGCAAACAATGGCTGAGCATCATTTAGTCTGGCAGTCAGTAATAGAGGAGGTGGGGGCAGACGCTTTTCATGATGTCATTCTCATAGCACGTTCACTATTTAAAACAAACACTTTTTTTCTTCTTCTTTTCCACGTAAACACTTATCTGACCGTGGAGGTTGCACAATCTGTTGAGCTTGTTACCATGGTAACGGATAAACACTGAGACCGGGTTTTTACATCGGTTCTGTCCGCTCTCCATTTTTCATCTGCCCCGTAGCCACATAACAGATTCCGTATGGTGAACGAACAGTAACGAGACTTCAAGGACTCCCATTCTGCATATTTATTCATTCATTACTCACTTGTAGATTCATAAACAGTGTAAGTGGATGGGAATTGTTTAATACAAATGCGTAACACATGTGATGCGGGATTAGAGGGTATTATCAGTGCTAGACGGGGGTCGGCACCTCTGCACTCCAGCTGCTTCTGATCGGTGGCAGCCTATATATCTCACTAGGGCTTATTCACACATGGGATTTCTAGTCTTCATTGAGCACAATACTGACTGCACATTCACCCTATAATGGTTGAATTCACAAACATGATTTTCAACACTGGTACACAAAAGTCAGATGCAAAAAATACAACGTATGTCATCAGATGACAATTTTCTCCCAGGAATTGTTCACAGAAGTAAAGTGAGAAAAGACTGATCAAAATAGGATTTTATTCATAATCATTACTAAGAATATGTACTTACTTTTCTGAAGCGTCATCAATTTCCCGCCCTCCGGTCATATGTGGCTATTTCCTGTGACGTCCCGTCACTGCTAAGGTCACCTTAATTCCTTCTGGATGTGCGTGAGGTGGCATTACTATACTGAGCATTCACGTAGAAAGAGTGGTGTGACTGGAAAACTAGTCAGATGCTTGGCCAGACAAAGTGCCAGCTGATGCGCTAGGCATGAGGGAAATTGTAGGCTGATAAAAAGTAAAGTGCCACATGTAAACAAACAGGCCAGTGGCATCGGTGAAACCCTCTTATAAAAGTCAGTTTTGAAAGTAAAAAAACCCTTTTAACTCTTATGTCTAAGCAGGGCTCTTATCTTAGAGCTCCAGTGCCACCTTACTAGTTCCTGCCTCATGGCTGCCAAGTTGACCATGTATTTCAGCAGTGTCTGAGTGCCAGAACACCCTGCATGCCCTGCAGCAGATAATATCCGTACTGCCAGGTATATGCAGAAAGTCTTGTGGGACCTAAATAAGCTAATAACAGAAAAGACAAAGGCATTACCATTGTAGGTCCGTTGTAACCTTTATTTTTTCCCTCTCCATTTTGAGCAAATCTTTTGGGGATTTCTGCAATTTGAGGTGCACCATCCCTGTAAGCAGTGACCTAATATACTTTATCGGGTACAGGCTTTATATGAATGTGTTTTGGAAGGTGATTAGTAAGGTGATTATTACTTATGGACTCTTTCCATATTCTGTCCCTGTGAATTAATATAAGGATGACACGGGAGTCAAGGTGAGTTCACACGCTGCACAGATGACATCAAACTCCACATTAATGATTTAGCTTCTGTCTTATGTAAAGAATCCTAAACAGACGCTTAATTTTTGCGATATGAGGGATCCTGATGGGAAACACATGAACAATTAGTCTCCAGTCTGTATTCACTTTGCTTTTGTTTAAATTTGGGATCTGTGCAGGATGACATCAGATTGTGAAAATAGCTCAGTATCTCCCGGAGTGCACAGGATATCGATGAACAATAATGTTTTATATAGAACAGTACTGGATCCACGCAATCCTTAGGTGATCGACTAAAGAGACGGACACACGTCTCTCACCATGCAGGGCTGTTATCATTTAGGCTATGTGCCCACGATGAAGAAATGAAGCAGAAAATTTCTGCAGCGTTTCTGCATGTTCTTGGCAGTCAAAAACGCATGCGGATTTTACACGCATTTTTGACTAGTTTTTACATGCGGATTTGACTTGCGTCTTTCAAGTGCATTGGGACCTCAAATCCGCATGCAGAAACGCACAAATAATGGACATGCTGCGGATCTTTCCGCAAGGAAAATCCGCTGCGGAAAATTCCGCAACATGGGCACAGAACATGCAGATTTTCCTTGGGGATCATGGGGCACGGATTACCAAGCGTTTTGCAAGTGTTTACGCTGCAGAAAATCCGCATCAAAAACGCTTGAAAAATGCATAGTGGGCACACAGCCTTACTATCACTCACCTGGTAATTGGTTAGCGGTGATCTCCCCCAGTGATGACAGCCTCTGTAAGTAACTATTGATATTGAGACGTGTTTTATACATATGTTCAGCTGACAATGCTGTATATTATTGTATTATTGGCTATTTTATAATGCAACTTGCACACTTAGTGCTTTAAAGAGGATCTGTTCCGACACCCATGTGATCTATTCTGTTCATATCCACAAATTGTGTTCAAAACCATACTATCATTAGGCACACCAGCTAATTAGCATTGCCCTTAGCATCACATATTGGACCACCAAATTGGCTTCAAATTGTGCCTTGTCACATCCTGCGCCAACCAGAAGATGTCAAGGTTCAGTTTGAGCCTGCTAAGGATATCAATATATTGATGTAAATTTAGATATTTTTTCTCAGGAGTGGGAGCCAAAACCAGGAGTGGGTGATAAATACAGAATTGGTGACTTGTTTCTATTATATGTTTTCTCTGATTGTTCCTCACCTGGTTTTGGCTCACACTCCTGAGAAAAAATACTGACCAAATACCGACCAAATACTGATAGTGGGGCCATGGCCTTATAGAAAGTTTAAAACATCACACTATACCATAGATTTGTGCGGTTACTTGTACTAGAGGGTATTAAAGTAATGCCTTATAAAGAAATCCCCTGTAGGATGATATGGAGGGAGCTTCCTGCTCCGGACCTTCCCTTTATGAGCCAGGATGAAGAGCGCCTCCCGCCACAGCAGACTCGGGCCCTCCATGGATTTACATAACCACTATGTAGTATTACGTTTCCAGCTGCAGAAATCTCTGACTAGTCACATTTTTCCCTAGCAAAATCTGCTTATTGCTTTAGCGGTGAGATTATGAACAGGGTAATTTTTCATGGTAACACTCTTGGTACCAAGTAGTGACTTTTAGAGGATGTCACTTTCCTTTCCCATAACCATGCCTTCTCACTACCCATTTTTTTTTTTGTTTCTATGAATGGTCATCCTTCAAAAAAGGATGGAAGTCATGCAAATCTAACCCAATAAGGTATTCTTGGACCAATTTTCAATCGTTGAGCTGTATATATACTCTCAGGGTAAAAGATATTTCTGTTCCCTGGTGCAGATGTATTGGCACTTTGACACTTTGAGGAACTAACAACCCTCTTACACCACATAGAAATGAGCCAGGAGCTCTCCTGGCCCCGGTCGAGATGTACACATGACGGGACCATGAAGAATAACAAGTTTTTATCTAATATGCTGCTTTTCTACATGAAGGCTGATCATCTCCGTATATTCCTATTCATGTGCGATTGCTCCTTGTTTTTGGCCTTTTTCTTTGCACATATAAGGAGTTTTCGTTAAGATGGATCCAGAGCGGATTGTTTATAAGAAACAGCCGCTGGTCGAGGGCTGGAGGCTTTTCATATAAAACCATGTTTACAAGTGTAAACCTCTGCTGCTGTGTAAGATGTCAACGAATTACAAATCACATCTGTCACGATGATCTCAGGAGGAACAGTGATGTCTCGAGTGTCCAAGATGTAGTGTGGTAACAAAACTTGTGGAAGGTCCCTTTAAAATCTTTTATTAGATCCATAAATCCCAAAGGCTGACGTAATGGAAAATGTCCCCATAATGTGTTGCCAATGGACGAAATGTTAGGAATCTGCACTGATAATAGTTACCTTGTACATAAGAGTTTGTTTATTGTCCCAACGTTTCACGCCGCGGCCTAAGATTTCACTTGAATAGATGGATCCATAGTCATAGAAGGAAATATGATATCATGTGTGGGGTCGTTTATAAATGGGGCTTTTAACCCGACTGTTACACAAACCCGATGATTAACAATCTGGATTAATTGTACAGAGGAAAGCTTCGCTGTTGTGTGAACGCAGCTTGGCCACAGAAACAACATCCATCATGTCAGGAGAGTATTGACCCCACAAACCCCAACAGACAATAAGCTTCTTGGGAAAATATTTTCCGACACTTGGTATAATACAATAAGTGCTGATAGCCGCCACAGACGTGTAATAAATCATCAAACCCTGATTACTATTCCAGTTTTGACAATGTCTTAAGCCTCGTATTCAGACCCACACGTCTTTATGCTGTTATTAGACACGTTGGGAAATATATTCCAGGTGCTGTAACTTCATGGAGGTCTGAGCTATAGGACAAAATCTTCATCCACTAGGGACCACGCTACATTGTGTGTATACATGTGTACCCAGGTCACATCTGCTGTAGATGGCACCTAAAGATGGACTTAACTTTTTCCATAAGCATCAGGAATATATATCGCATTATCAAAAATATGGTGACACAATTTGGTTTGGTATAACTTATGGGAAGGGCTTCTAGGATTTTCATCTGGCCACACATTTGCTCCTGCCGTATAAATGTAGTAATTCGTAGGGCACAAGGTAAGATATGGCTTGGCTGAGCCAACAGCAGCCAGATCCATTCATACTTAATGGAGCGGGCTTCTTTGGTCAGGACTTAGCTTTGTGCATTAGCAGGGGGCACAATCTTTTTTAGGAGCCAATTTATGCTTAACCAATGAATTTCCAGATCAATATTCCTACAAGGGTTACGATATCTTGTTTGTTACTTTTCGCAAAACGATTTTCTGAAAATCATGAAACAAATGTATGCAATCGATGTTACAGTCCTAATGTGGCTAATACAGTGGGGAAAATAAGTATTTGATACACTGCTGATTTTGCAAGTTTTCCCACATTAATATTTAATACAGAAGCCTTTATTTGCAATTACAGAGGTCCGACGTTTCCTGTAGTTCTTGACCAAGTTTGCACACACTGCAGCAGGGATTTTGGCCCACTCCTCTATACAGATCTTCTCCAGATCTTTCTGGTTTTGGGCTGTCATTGGGCAACATTGAGTTTCAGCTCCCTCTGAAGATTTTCTATTGGGTTCAGGTCTGGAAGCTGGCTGGGCCACTCCAGGACCTTGAAATGCTTCTTACAGAGCCACTCCTTAGTTGCCCTGGCTGTGTGTTTTGGGTCATTGTCATGCTAGAAGACTCAGCCACAACCCATCTTCAATGCTCTTACTGAGGGAAGGACGTTGTTGGGCAAAATCTCACGATACATGACCCCATCCATCTTCCCTTCAATACGGTGCAGTCGTCCTGTCCCCTTTGCAGAAAAACACCCCCAAAGTATGATGTTTCTCCCACCATGCTTTATGGTTGGGACGGTGTTCTTGGGGCTGTACTCGTCCTTCTTCTTCCTCCAAACACAGCGAGTTTGATTTGATACCAAAAAGTTATATTTTGATCTCATTTGACCACATGCCCTTCTCCCATGCCTCCTTTGGATCATCCAGATGGTCATTGTTGAACTTCAAATGGGCCTGGACATGTGCTGGCGTGAGCAGGGGGACCTTGCTCGCCCTGCAGGATTTTAATCCATGACGGCGTAGTGTGTTACTAACGGTAATGTTTGAGACTGTGGTCCCAGCTCTCTTCAGGTCATTGACCAGGTGCTCCCATGTAGTTCTGTGCTGATTCCTGACCTTTCTCAG
Organism: Phyllobates terribilis; assembly: GCF_046119375.1. NCBI lineage: Eukaryota > Metazoa > Chordata > Amphibia > Anura > Dendrobatidae > Phyllobates > Phyllobates terribilis. Next base: position 252,693,897 of record NW_027362767.1, on the reverse strand, counting down.
AATCATCCTTACCCCACGAGGCAAGATCTTGCATGGAGCCCCAGACCGAGGAAGATTGACAGTCATCTTGTGTTTCTTCTATATTCTAATAATTGTGCCAACAGTTGTTGCTTTCTCACCAAGCTGCTTGCCTATTGTCCTGTAGCCCATCCCAGCCTTCTGCAGGTCTACAATTTTGTCCCCTGGTGTCTTTAGACAGCTCTTTGGTCTTGGCCAGGGTGGAGAGGTTGGAGTGTGATTGAGTGTGTGGACAGGTGTCTTTTATACAGGTAACAAGTTCAAACAGGTGCAATTAATACAGGTAATGAGTGCAGAGTAGGAGGGCTCCTGAAAGAAAAACTAACAGGTCTGTGAGAGACAGAATTCTTGCTGGTTGGTAGGTGATAATATACTTATTTCATGCATTAAAATGCAATTTAAGTGCTTAAATTATACAATGTTATTTTCTGGATTTTATTTTTAGACTTTCTCTCTCACAGTTGAAGTGTACTGATGATAAAAATTACAGACCCCTCAATTCTTTGTAGGTGAGAAACCTTGCAAAATTGGCAGTGTATCAAATACTTATTTTCCTCACTGTGCATGGTATAGAAATGGGTGATAGCACAGTGGGCCTCCCCATCTAACACAAGGGGTTTGTGTAGTGGCAGATTATTGGCCTGCCTGACACAGGTCACGTCTCCATGATCTGATGCTGCCGGCATGTCGCTCTCATTTTGCTGTCAATTTAGTTGTTAAAATACTTTGTGTGCGTCACTTACAATAAACTCCTACCAGACACTCGATCATTTGTACGTTTATTTTGCTCCCAGTATTTTCTTTTTTTATTTCTTGGACTCTTTCGGGTTCTGTAGAATAATAAGCATCTTGTGTATGAAAAGGGCATAAAACCCCACAAACACTAAACTCCACGTCTCGTAATGTTCCATGTGCGTAGTCCGAGCCTCGGCAGCAGAAGGAAAGTAACCACAACCTCTGGGAAATAGAGGAGTAATTGTACAGTTGCCGCTTTGTGTTACTGAAGCTTTCATTAGTTTAATGCTAATTAGTATTATTTTTTTTGTGGAACATTCTGTCGTGTTCTCCACTGTGTTACGTGCTACAAATCTGCCCGAAGCTAGGGGTCCCACTGCTCCTGAGAACAGAACTATGGCTGCTCATGTGTACCATTTAGTCTATGGGACTCCTGAAGACAGCCGAGCAGCCACATAGAAATTAACTGGTGGCTATTGCTTCATTCAAACAGGGCACTTCAGACCCATGTTGTAGGGATGGCTGGGATCCCCAGTGATCAGCAAGTTGTATATCATATAGGCAATAACTTTGCAAATTGGGACAATTCTTTATCTCTCCTCTAGATCATACTCACTGAGCTGCAGGATGCTGAGATCTAGGGTGCTGTTTGTCTGGATCCTCTCACTGGAGGTCACCAGTCAGTTTCTTTACAAAATGAATGAAAGTGGCAATATAGTGCGAAGGAGTACTGCAAATTGCCCATCATGCACGCTCTGTAATTTTCAGAGCTTCCAGAGAGATAAATAGCAGCACACACATAGCCACCTCTCCATACCCATGGTGTGCCATAAATCACACATCTGAGTGTTAACATCCCAGAGAAATGGACCGGGGTTTTTTTTTCCACTGAAGAAGGCGGACTGTTTGAACTTTTTTTCATCCATTGACTCTTAGCAATGGATCAGTTAAAAACTAAGGAAACTTGGTTGGAAAACTGTGTTTCATCAGTTGTATACAGATCCTCATAGACTTTAATGTCCGAATTTACGGTAATCTAAAAAAACAGATGAAAAGGGGACATGCTCAGAGCGTCACGGATCAGAGACATGGATTCGTTTTTATATTGATGTGTGTATGGATGAATGAAACTCTATGGGTCAGTGTGCTGCCAGAGAAAACAACGGAGAGCACACGGACGTGTCACTTGGATGTGTGAATGCAGCCTTTGTCTGGATTAATCATGTGTGCTCAGCAGAATTTTACTAAAAAGGAAAAAATAAGTTTTTTGCAAGTGACGACAATATTGGGTGAAATGACTGCTCTCGTCATCATTCTTTTAGAACATTGTGCAGGAATAAAGATAGGAATAAGAGTGGCACTGCGGCACATTTTATTCTGCTCTTTAATATTACTACACCTTACAGAGGCATTTGTAAAGCGAAGCTCTTTCGTCCCGTGTGCTGATGTCGCTTAGTATGTATGTGGTCGGTAGCGTCTTCTAGTATGTGCCATGCCGAGCAGCTTCCTGCAGGTAAATAGGAGTAGGCCCTGCATGCTGATTGTCCCTGCGTGACTTCCTTTACAGCAGCCGCATGATTGATGACTTACATTTCAGCTGCCAGGAATTATACTGCAGTGTCACTTCTTACAAGTAGCAGGACCAGTATGATGTGGTGTGATTATTTAAGTCTGTGTGACATCTGTACAATGCAGGATAATCCCGGCACCAGCACATTGTGTCCATCTGCATTTTGCTCCACTTCTTAAAGGTGCAGACACACATTACAGTTTTATGTAAGAACATATCAAGTGCCCCCTGCATGACTGTGGGAGCATTATATCACCAAATTTGTGCAAACTTTCCAATACACTGGCGAAGTCCTGCTGTCACTTTATAATTAAAAATCTCTATTAAAGGAGCCATGAGTATCTCCGCTCCACAGCTGATTTTAGTTTTCCCAGGTCCTGGGAGGATATTATTTACATAAAGCCGATACAGAGAGATTTTGGTGGAGCTACATGAAAACAAATATCTCCCCTCATAACTCATGCGTGTTAGCATTAACAGCGAACTGATCATCAATCATCCCACTGTACAGTTCCCCAGAGCTGTCAATCACTTCTTCACAAGTGGCAGTGACTTGTTTTCACTGGTTGTCATGCATACAGACAGTCGCCATACCAGCCCTGGATAATATAATTGTGGGGTCTGGGGTAGGTTCTCAAGCAGTCGAGCTGATTGTATTTCACAGGGAGGAACCCATGGAGCTCAGGTTGGCCCATTCTCTTTTTCATGGCTGGTGTGAATGTATATAGGGCTTTTTTGCTAAATAGGTGCCACAACATTAGCCGCCTTTAGATCAGGTGCTCTGCTATAAGATAGGGAGGTAGTAAAGTGCAACAGCTCCTGCCAAGTGACTAACTCTCATTTGTCTGACTTTTAATGGGAAAATGGCAACATTTGCAAAATATCACTGTGTCTGTGCCCTGCACTGACCTTTGGTGCATCTCCTTCTGGAGATAAGATAGACTATTGGTTTGTTTGGATCAATGGGTGCAGCTTATTTTCTCCTCAGTTGTAAGGTATGCGGAGCATGCTCGATGTTAGGATGCAGCTATTTGCAGATGGGGGTCCTGTGTCCCCGCATATGAGACCTCAGCAGTTGTAAAACAGAATAGATAGGGGGTGCTAATACAGTTCTGTACAGCACCAACGAACACATTTTCCTCTTGTAAGTACAGGGATAAACTTTCCCAATCATTTCTCCTAATGATTTCCAGTGATTTCATGAGCACGTGCTCTAGACACGTGTCTTCAGCTGTAGATGTGTGTCTCTCTCAGGGGAAAAAGAAGGATAGTTATTTTGGAAGCCATTTTAACTGTAAAGTTTATTTCCTCATCTATCGAGTGCCAGAGTGACTCATACCCCAAGTGTGAGAATCCAGAAACTCCACTCAACACACACAAAAGCCAGAGAAATAAAAGCTCCTCATGTAGTGGACCTCCGTTCAGCAGATTGTTTTCTGGAGACCAGCGGGTAGCACCACCGCTTCTCCACAGCATGTAGTAAAACTCTCCTGATGGGGGCTGGATAAAGGAGGCAGCAACAAAGTCTGGAAAAAATGAAGAGTGTAACTGGTTCAACACGTGGCACCTGAGCATGGCTGCAGTATTTACAGTGTGAGCCCTCGTGGGCTGGGTTCTCGCTCACTTTACTCTCTCTTCACTGCAACAACCAAAATCGGTAACATAAAGAACCATTCTCCCAATAGCTGAGCAGTCGCGTGTAAATGGAAGTCTCTGGTAGTTTACTAGCTTGGATAAATCTCCCCATATTGTGCCTCATTCGCCATGTTGTTATGCTGCAGAAAACATTGGGAAATGAGTCTGCTGTAATCCTGCTACATCCAGTTATCCAGGATTAGGGACTATGTGACATGAGCATTTAGGATGTGTATAAACATAGTTGCCCATGGGAATAGTAGCCTTGTAACAGCAGCTGATTCGCTCCTCAGAACAGATTCACTTTAGATTAGGGAATTTGTAGAAGTCCCAGCTCTACATCCCCTTAGGGGTCCACCATTGTAAGTTATGGCATTTTGCCAGGATTGGATGTCACTTTCCGATTGGGCCTCTCCTGACTGTTCTCTGTTTAGAAAACTTCACTTCAGCCCCATTTATGTGAATGTACGTTGTCCAGGAAAAAACAATCTCAAAAGGGGTCAATTTATTTCTCTAGTGCTGTGACAATAAATGGGGAGCCTACCGGCAGTAAGCTATTGATCTACCATAACTAACTTTGATGGAAAGACTCATATTAAGCAGCCTAGAGATACTAATGTTGTCCTTCAGGGGCAGACATACAATTGGTACAAAATGAGCAGCTGCACAGGGGCCCAAGAGGTAAGGGGGCCACTACCACTTTCAAAGCAGGTGGAATTTTGCATTAGGGTTCGCTCACATTGGTGTATGTAAAATCACTGAGATTCTCAGCTAGAAAAGTTGGCAAGTGTCAGGCGAGTGTCATGCATTTTTTTCTGACCTAGCATCCGTATGTCATGCGAGTGCTATGCGTAAGTACATTTTTTTTCTTACCTAGCATCCATATGCCATGCATTTTTAACATCATCTTTTACATACTATAATTCTCTATGTAATTTAAAGCTAGTTTTCAAACTAATAAAGCAATCTTATATACAAACATAGATAAATATAGATAGATAGATAGATAGATATAAATAAATATGTTAGTGAGATGTATAATTAGTGCTTTGCATGTGTAGTTTTCTGCATTTTTTTTAGCTAATTAATAAATAAAAGAAAAAAATGCTGTGGGGTCCCCCTTATTTTTAATAACCAGGTGCCTGAAAGCAGAGAGCTGGGGGCTGGTGTTAATATTCTGGGAAGGGGCCAATGTCCATGAAGCTTCCCAGCCTATTAATAACAGCTTACAGCTGTTTGCATAGCCTTTACTGGTTATTAATAAAAAGGAAGGCCCCCCTATTTTTAATAACCTGCAAAGGCTAAACAGACAGCTGTGGGCTGGTCTTAATAGCCTGAGAAGGGGCCATAGATATTGGCCCCCTCCCAGATCAATAACACCAGCCCTCAGCCGCTCCAGAAATGGCGCATCCATAAGATGTGCCAATTCTGACACTTAGCTTTGGCTATTCCCAATTGCCCTTGTGTGTTGGCAATTGGAGTAATGGTTTTAGGGTTAATGTCAGCTGTGTAATGTCCGCTGAAATTTAGTCCAGGGGTTAGTAATGGAGAAGCGTCTATCAGACATCCCCATTACTAACCCCATACGCAAAGATCTTTTCTCTGTGTGTATGTTTATTTTTTTTAATTGTAAAAAGCACTCCCCGACCACACACAGACAATAAATTGTGCTAACCTTATTGACGTTACTACTCTGAGTGAGAACCGGCTGTAATTTCTCACGTTGTGAGCGGTGACGTCAGTAAGGTTACCGCAGTTCATCGTCTGTGAACTGTGATAACCTTACTGACGTCACTGCTCATCGCAGCAGCCGGATTTACACACTACAGAGTTGGGGAGCGGCGTGGGACATCCTCATTATGGACTTACAGCGGACCCCTTTGGGTTATTTTATTTTTTTATGGTAATAAATGGGTAAAAGAGGGTCGAATTGTGCTTTTTACAATTAAAGGACTTTTCTCTGTCTGTGTTTATTTCTTTTGACTACGGGGTTAGTAATTGGGGTGTCTGATAGTTGCCTCTCCATTACTATCCCCTGGGCTGGATGTCAGCGGACATTAGACAGCTGATATCAAACCCAAAACCATTACCCTGATTGCCAATGCACCAGGGCAATCTGAAAGAGTTGAGGCTAAGCGCCAGAATTGGGGCATCTAATGGATGGCTGGTGAGAGTTGATATTATTAGTCTGGGAGGGGGGCAAAATCCATGGCCCCTTCCCAATCTATTACGTTTAGCCCACAGCTGTCTGTTTAGTCTTTGCTGATAATTAAAAATAGGAGGGACTCCATTTAATTTTTTGGGGGTCCCCCTTTTTAATAACCAGAAAAGGCTATCCTGATAGCTGTTATTAATAGGCTGAGAAGCTTCATGGATATTGACCCCTTCCCAGAATAATAACACCAGCCTTCAGCTAGTTATTAAAAATGAGTGAGACCCCACGCCATTTTTTTCTTTTCTTTATTAGCTAAAACAGTAAACTACACACGCACTGCACTAATTACAGTGGGGAAAATAAGTATTTGATACACTGCCGATTTTGCAAGTTTTCCCACCTACAAAGAACGGAGAGGTCTGTAATTTTTATCGTAGGTACACTTCACCTGTGAGAAACAGAATCTAAAAATAATAACCAGAAAATCACGTTGAGGGATTTAAGTCAGTTCACCCATTGTAGAATGCAAGGCAAGGGACACCAGCAGTGCAGCAGGAAAACCAATCGATAGCCGAATAGATCCAGCCGCAGAAATATGTAAAATCCAGGTTTTATTAGATAAAGATTAAAAAACATGTATCCCACAGTAATAAGTCACAGTCTACAGAAAGAAGGAAGAGTCCTCACTGCCTCCTGTTCCTCTTATCACTGCTGATAATAGAGGGTGAAAAGGCCATTTACCTGGGCCGATAACAGAGAACGAACCTTCAGAAGAACACTTTTTCCTGTGTAAAGTGCTGCCGATCAGCTGAAGAATAAGCTGCGTTTAGATCGGGTGTTTCCTGCCAATAAATAAGTGCTGACCAGCTCCTGTTTAATGGTCTGTATGGGGACAGGACAATCGCTAATATGATCGTTCTCTCCTCATGCAGTTTGCACATTGTTGGGAGCACACCCCATGTACATGAGGTGATGTGCTGCTGGCAGGGATTTACATGGCAGCATAAACAAGCAAGTCACCTGACACATCAGTGTTTTGATCACCATGCTTTTATGGGCTGATTATCAAGCATCCTATGAACACATTCACTCACTAATATACCATGTAAATGGACCATGAGGCGAAGTTCACACTTATGCTGGATGTATACTTTAGGATTTTCTGCCTCCTGCATATAGTTGGATACATCACTAATGGGCTGCAGCTAGCCCTGAAAATATCCGACACAAGGATGCCTGGCACCTCGTGTGCTGCTTCTCATTGGGAAGACACTAGGGATCAGTACAATGTATGATTAAGCTAGCAGAGATGTTCATGATTGCTGACTGTCGCCATAAAATGACCCAATATCCAGGTGATTGATCGCAGCAGCAGTGACCCCTGCAGGTGATGTGAAGTATTGTCATATGGTTATATTGTAATAGTTCTATATAGTACCGCATGTTGGCTAGGACACGTCATTGTAGGAGCACTGTGTAGTTTCAGAATATCTCAGTGTTTCAGTATCAGTTCATCTTTATCGTCAGGTCCCTCCGAGATGACCGCTACAATGAGATACAACAGACGACCGACCTGCCCGGATGCGTCAGTGGCCACTCATCTCCCAACTCCACCTGTCTCCAGACATAGGAAGAGCCGCAGCTTAGGAAACAAGTGGGTTACAAGCGCTGTCAGAGGCTGTCACACTATATTATTAGTAGTAGTTTTCTTTGGTTTGTATTTTCCACAATTTATCTTGGGGCTTCTATGGACGCACTCTGCTACAACCTCTTATAGAACATATTTAGGATTCCTGGATTGCGTTGTGTCATCCTGCTCCCAGCCTGTGATATATGATATATACACTTGTACGTGACATGTGCAGTCAATGAGTATGAGCCACTGGTTTCACTACTGTCTGATGTGAAATATTCCTGTTGACATTTGCTAAAGGCCGTTAGAAGCCTTTACCATGAAATAACGGGTCCATCCTAAGCTGCTGCATATGTTCAGAGATTCCCGACAGACCTCACGTCCATTTTATATTAAGCAATCAGGACAATCACTTCCAGGTGGGACATTTATTCAGAGGCTGGATGTACAGTCTCAACTGAGACTGCCAGCTTTTACCTAAATAGAGACCAATCCCTGGCAGCCTCCAGTAGGTGGCACTAGAGAGACAGCTTCTTGCGCTTGGATAAGAGCTAATTTTCATACTTTTTCTCCCAGAGAGCATTGCTTGCTGGCAGTCTCCACAAAGAGTAACCATATGGGTATGTGCCCACGATGCGTATTTCATGCGTATTTGGTGCGGAAATTTCCGCAGCGTAAACGCATGATATATGCATGTTAGCCCTCTGCCATGGTCCCCTATGGCATTCCGCAATTGTAATGCCCATGCTGCGGATTTTTCCGCAGCGTTTTTGATGTGCGGAAAATTCCGCAGCATGTCAATTCTTTGTGCGTTTACGCATGCGAAATTTCCATCTACAATGCAGTAGAAAACGCAAAGCAATTCCGCATGTGCAAAACGCGCGAATTACGTGCGAAAAACGCATGCCAAATTCCGCATGCGTTTTTCCGGGAAAACGACATGCGGAAATGAAGCGCAAATTTCCGCTTCATTTGCGCATCGTGGGCACATACCCTATCTGTATACAATGCTTGACCTCACAGGTACCAACTAGAAGATTAAAGGACCCTTATATGAAGCCCTCAACTCCTCCAGATAGCAGTAAAGTAGCCTAGATTCTTTTGATATCCATTCAGAAGGGTATGAAATATGCAAGGGCCTCACACAGCTGGTATAGGCCCCAAACCAGTCTCCTGTATACACTGCAGGCTAAATACATTCTACTCAGGGAGATAATTTAGCATTTCTAGTAACAAAATTAACAAGCACTTCACTTCTGTTTATAAGGTGTATTTACCCCCAGGTGGGTGACAGGTGAGATTGCCCAATGCATCCAGGAGCATATACTCTCTAATTCCCTTTATACAGAGCCGTGTTACCCAACCTATGACTCTCTAGCTGCTGCAAAACTACAACTCCTAGTAAGTTGGGAGTTGTAGTTTTGCAACAACCCTTGAGCCACAGGTTAGAAATTGCTGACCCAGAGAATGTACACATTGCTCTCTATCATACAGTGGACAAATATTGAGACTTTTTGTCAATTGTGCCTTTATTTGATGACCACAGCTTTTCGTTATACATTGACTTTTTGTTCATTTGCCGCCTCATTCATGAACATGTGTGAAATGAATGGAATTTCTCTCTCTCTTCATGTATCCAGCGTGATGTGTCAGTTCAGTGTTGTAGAAAGTAAGAGTGCCACATTTCCATCAGAGAAGCAGCGCCACCTGCTGGATGACAGTGTCCTAGAGTCCCAGAGCCCTGCGAAGAACAATACTCAGACATCAGCGTTTACCAATGGCATTTCCGTAGGTAAGTGCTCGCTACAAAGGTTTATTGTGCATTTCTCTGCCGGCTTCTCATTACTACTACATCCTGCAGCTTACTCATCTCTTTTGTTAATAATACATTGATTTATCCATACCTGAAGCTTGACTAATCATCATGGCTAGAATGTATTTTTACGAATAAGGAGTATAGGACTATATAGGACGCGCACACGATTATCATTGACAGTAAGTGCTAGGTTTCCTGTGCCACCACTAAATAACAGGTAAAAGCAGCATTTATCAATGTTGTCCTGGCAGCAGGTGAAGAACATGTACTTCGACCTCCGAATGTAAGTATTGTGCTTACTCGGAAGTCGCTGTGGTAGCATCCATAGAGTAGTTCTGTCAATACTCAGGAGGCAGCGATTTGACAGCCATCTACTCCCATAAACATGCATGCTGAGATTAGCCGAGCTTGTATGTTTATCCCAATGGGACCTGCGAGATCCCAATGACACTGCTTTATCTGCAAAGGGAAAAAAGGATCAGGTATGATCTATTTTAGGCATGTCACTACTGTAGTACTGGAAGTTAGTAGCAATATTAAAATGTACAATGACCAGTGGCAATTTCACTCAATACCTGACGGGAGTCCTCTCCTTACTGTTTATTAGACAATATGGCACTTTCTGTGTATATGCCATAAATGTCAAATGTGAGTTGTCCACTATCGGATATCCCCTACTTACTAATTTCAGGACTGTAAATAAAATAAAAACAGCGTATACTCACCTCCTGCAGTGGGGCTATTACAGTGATGTCGGTGCCGCTGTTACCGGTGAGTGACATGACCTGTGTCAGGTGCAGGCAGTGAGCTGCCTCTGTTTGTCTGCAGCCTTCACTACTACATCAGGGCTGATGTCCGCCCTCACAGAATATTGATGAGCTGCCCCCAAAGAGTGGCTGCACCCGGTATGTGACACAAGTCATGCTGACCTCCAGGAATAGTGGCACTGACATTGCATGCATGGTGCCTCTGTTTTTATTTTAATTGGGTTCCTTAAATGATTAAAGTGAACCTGTCAGCAGGATTGTGCTCAGTAAACTACATACACTGTCAGGTGGGCGACATTAAACTGATTAAAATTATACCTTGGCTGATGAAATCCGTCCTGTGGTTCTTGTGTAATCTTTATTTTCAGTTTGGAGATAATGATATGCCTGTGCTCCAGGACGTCCTGTGTGGGGCGCTCTATCTGGTGCTCTGCTTGCTTAGTCAGCTATATGCACTTATGACAGGTCACTGATCATTCAGTCACCTGCCTACTATTTTACATAATGCATCTTAGTAGTGCGGGGCTAGGCAAAATAGGAGGCAGGTCAGTGAATGATCAGTGACCTGTCACAAGAGCATACAGATGAATATGTTAGCAGAGCACCAGATAGAGCGCCCCCCACAGGCCTCCCCGAACAACATATCTCCAAAGTGAAAGTTAGGCTATGTGCACACGATGCAGAAATGAAGCAGAAAATTTCTGCATCATTTCTGCATCTCCCTGGCAGAAAAAACGCATGCGGATTGTACATGCGGATTGTACATGCTTTTTTCCTGCGGAATACATGCGGATTCACATGCGTTTCCACATGCTTATTGACAAGCGCTTTCCAAGCGATTTTAGCATCACCTGGAAAGTGCTTGACAACTAGGTCACAATATATAAATCCATGCAACCGGCATGGATTTATATAGTGTGACCGTAAAAGAATGTTTAAAAATAAAAAAATAAAGCTATACTTACCCTCCGATGGCCCGGCGTGTGCTGCCGCGTTCGTTCCTGGCTCGTTCCTGGCTGCCGGGATATCGCGAGACACTGCGCTGAAGGGCCTGCTGTCACATGACTGTGACGTCACCGAAGGTCCTTCAGTCTTGCACGCAAGCAGAGGAAAGGAGACCGGGGGCTGTCGGAAGGTGAATATATCTTATTTTTTATTTTATTCTTGTTTTTACAGCTTTTTTATGGTACCCAGGTCCGGAGGAGAGTCTCATCTTCTCCACACTCGGGTACCATCCACACATTAGAACGCGCCAATTACACAAGTACAGATGCAGTCTTGCGGTATTGGCGCGTTCTAATGCAAGTCAATGGCGGCAAAAACGCCGCGTTTCCGCAAAATTAATGGACATGCTGCGGATTTTTGAGCGCAGCATAAACGCTGCGGAAAAATCCGCAGCATGGGCACAGCACATGCGGATTATCATTGGGGAACATTGCTGCCCTTCTACCATGCGTTTTCGCATTAAAAACGCACCGTGTGCACACAGCCTGAAGATTACACAAGAACCAAAGGACCGATTTCATCAACCAAGGTATCATTCTAATCAGTGTAATGTCGCCCACCTGACAGTTTATGTAGTTTACGGAGTACAATCTTGCTGACAGGTGCTCTTTAAGCAGGGGTTGTCCAGTAGTGGATAACTCATTTGAGATGGGAATCTCCACCCTTCCAATATGTGTCTATAGTTTAGTTTAAAATGTATTGAGCTTTATAATATATTACAGCTGCAATTAAAATGATTAAACCCTCATTGGGTTTATTATCAAAATTTACAAACTTTCTGCTTTTTTAATTAAACCTATGGAAAAACAATGCAAATATCTGAACACCGCTAATATAACAAGTGATTTCTCCAAATTCAGCACAAAATGTCACTTTTAATGACTACTCAGAGACTCAGGTTCCAACTGTTTGGCTCTACTTCATCAAGACCAGGGTTGTTCATGACGGACTATGCTGGAGTCAGAGGCACACGCTTGTTAATAAATCAGGTGCATCTGAAAAGTGGCCTGCGCCTCTGTGCGCCTCGCCACAAATCTAACTCAAGTCATGGAGTAAGATTTCTGATGTAAGGTATGCCACATCTTTTCATGAATTAGACGAGCTGTGGAGTCATGCCCCCGTTCTTCCCATTTTGACAAAACTGGCGTGAAAAGCAATGTACATCAGGTTTATGGCGTAATTGCTTTGATGAATCGGGCCCCTGTGTGTTCATTTAACCACTGTGTGACGGAGCCAATTTTGACCTTAATGACCAAGCCAAATTTTACAATTCTGACCACTGTCACTTTATGTGGTAATAACTCTAGAACGCTTCAACAGATCCCACTGATTCTGAGATTGTTTTTACATGACATATTACACTTCTTTATAGTTGCAAAATTTGTTCGATGTGACTTGTCTTTATTTGTGAAAAAATCAGAAATTTGGCAAAAATTTGGAAAATGTCACAATTTTCAAATTTTCAATTTTTATGCCCTTAAACCAGAGAGTTATGTCACACAAAATAGTTAATAAACAAAATTTCCCACATGTCTACTTTACATCAGCACAATTTTTGAAACATTTTTTTTTATTAGGAAGTTAGAAGGGTAAAAGTTGATCAGCGATTTCTAATTTTTCCAACAAAATTTACAAAACCATTTATTTTTAGGGACCACATCACATTTGAAGTGACTTCAAGGTGCCTATGTGACAGAAAACATCCAAAAGTGACACCATTCTAAAAACTGCACCCTCAAGGTGCTCAAAACCACATTCAAGAAGTTTATTAACCCTTCAGGTGCTTCACAGGAGCTGAAGCAATGTGGAAAGAAAAATAAACACAACTTTTTTTCTCAAAACTTTTACTTTAGACCCAAATTTTTTTATTTTCAGAAGGGTAACAAGAAAAAATGGACCACAACATTTTTTTGGGGAAAACCACTGTTTGGGCGCATGGCAGGGCTTGGAAGGGAAGGAGCTCCTTTTGACTTTTTGATTGCAAAATTGTCTGGAATCAAGAGCGGATGCTTTGTTGCGTTTGGAGAGAACCTGATGTGCCTAAACAGTGGAAAACCACCACAAGTGACCCCATTTTGGAAACTACACCCCTCAAGGATATTATCCACTAGTATAGTGAGCATTTTGAACCCACAGGTACGATACAGAATTTGATAACATTAGGTCGTCATATCGAAAAAGTAAATTTTTTTGACAAAAATCTTGTTTTAGCCCCAAATTTTTCACTTTTGCAAGAGGTAACACCAAAAAATGGACCCCACAGTTTGTTACCCATTTTCTTACGAGCGCGACGATGCTCCATGTGTAGTCAAAAAGTCCTGTTTAGACAAATGGCAGAAGCAATATTTGAATTTTGGAAAAGAAATATGTCTGAAAGATGGCGGGCACCATGTCCCATTTGCAGGGCCCTAAGATGCCTAAACAGCTGAAACTCCCCACAACTGACCCCATTTTGGTAACTACACCCCTCAAGGATTTTATCCAGGGGTATAGTGAGGATTTTGAACCCCAAGGTACTACACAGAATTTGATAACATTAGGTCATCCTATTGAATACGTCATCATTAGTGTTGAGTGCAAGTGCTCACTACTTGAGTTTGCATCGGGTGTTTGGTATGCACCAAGTACTGCGGGTCCTCGAGCGACATACTCGAGTCCCCGCCCCACATGTTTTGTGGCTGTTAGACGCCCTAAAAAAAAACATGCAGGGATTGCCCGTGTATGGCAGGCAATCCCTGCGTGTTTTTTTTTGACTGTCTAACAGCTGCAAAACATGTGGGACGGGGACTAGAGCATGTCACTTGAGCAGGGGCGGACAATGACAGCTTGGGGCCCCTGTGCAAGAAATGTGTCTGGGCCCCCCTCCCTGCCCGGCATGCTGCTTATGATGAGGGCAATCTGGCAATAGGACCCCCGAAACCTTGGGCTCTATAGATAATGAATAGAGCTGAGGCCAAGTATGCACAACTCTGCTTCATTCAGGATTAGACTGCATTGCCCTGTTCTCTCTGGGGGGCCAGTGGTCGAATCCCCAGTGATCAGCAAGTTATCCCTGATCTGATGGATTTGAAAAAACTTGATTATTTGTTGAATAACCCTTTATAGAGCCTGGTTGATTCTCCTTTTCTTTACAATTACAGTATCATACATGAACCAAAAACAAATATGTTCACACACACACATATACCGTACATGCATACACACACATATATAGATACACGTACATACACACACATATACCATACATACACTGTACATACATACACATGCACTATACATACACACATACCCTGTACATACATACACACAGATATACATGCATATACCGTAAATACGTACACACATACTGTACATACATACTTACACATATATATACCGTACATACTTACAGATATACCGTACATACACAGATACATGCATACATATACACACACTAAAAGATATACAAACACACACACAAACACATATACATACACACACATAACCATACGCACAACCATACACAGTACTAATCTATATCAGGTGTTTAGATGAGCTGTGGAGGAGGTTGGCCAGATAGTGCAGAGATCAGCTGGAGAGGGCTGCAGAAACCACTGTGGTGGATGGGAACACAGCAGACAGGACTGCTATCAGCCCCCTGCTGCCTGCTGTCCCAAGCAGTGAGCCTCCTCCCCCACCTCTTCTCTGTGAGGAGCTGCTGCTGGAAGGAACAGTGGAGGGAGCAGACAAGGAGCTGTAAGGCTATGTGCCCACGATGCAGAAATGAAGCGGAAAATTTCCGTTTCAGTTCTGCATGTCCTTGCCAGTAAAAACGCGTGTGGAAATTAACTCGCGTTTTTGACGCGTTTTGTACATGTAGAATTGCCATGCGTTTTTCTTATACATTGAGTAGGCAATTCTGCATGCGTAAACGCACAAATAATGGACATGCTGTGAATTTTTCCGCACATAAAATCTGATGCGGAAAATTCCGCAGCATGGGCACAGAACATGCGGATTGTCATTGGGGGACCATGGGGCACGTATTACCAAGCGTTTTTCAAGTGTTTCCGCAGCAGAAATTTCGCAGCAAAAACGCTTGAAAAACGCATCGTGGGCACGCAGCCTAAGTCTTGCTGTTCCTCCACTGTTGTCCCCTGTGTGCTGTGCGCCCGGACCCCCTGACTACAGGTGAACACTCACCATTGGGACGTGCCGTGCAGGAGGACAGAGGCTACAGCCAGAGAGTGCGCTCATCAGTCTGGTGGGGAAAGTGTTCATTGGCTAGCTCTCTCTCCCTGCATGACACGCCCCCTTTTTGAATTCCTGCACTCTGTGCACTGCTCTCTCCCCGGCTCTGGGTCAGAATGATTATGGGTAGGAGTGAGAGGGGCCCTGTGCTGCTTGTCATTGGGCCCCTCTCACTTCCGCCCATAATCTTGACTGAGTGGCCCCATATGCCCTGCGTGGTCTGCTCCTATGGACAGTACACTCCTGCCTGCAAGGGCCCCCCTCCACCTCTAGGCGCCGGTGCAGTTGCATCGGCTGCACCTGCTATATGTCCGCCCATGCACTTGAGAATCCGTGATACTTGGTGCATACCCGAGCAACTGATGCAAACTCAAGTAACGAACACTTGTATTCAACACTAGTAGTCATATTGTCATCATTTTTTTTTTACTTTTGAAAAATCCCAATCCTGACCCTAACCCTAACCCCAACCCTAAAGAAAGAATTTTTTTTTTTAATTTTTACCTAAATAAGGGGATGAGAAAGGGGGATTTAATTTACTATCTTTTTCTTTTGATCACTGTGATAGGGTCTATCACAGTGATCAAAAGGAACCAATAGGTAAAATTCCCTATTGTTGCCAGGTACCGGCCGGCTGATCTCGACAGGTGCACTGCACATTTGCCTGCCATTTTTCTTCAATAAGATGACTCGGAGAGCCAGAGGATGGATCAGCAGGGGTCGGGGGATGGTGGGGGTCTCAGGGGGTCATCATTTATCTCTCCTCTGACATGTATATCATGTCAGAGAAAAAAAATTATTTTATCAGCGGGCACAGGTTTTTTTTGTTTGTTTTTTTTTGCGATCACCGTTAATACCAGCTATTGGGACAGGAAAAAGTGGCTCTGATCATGTTCTCTAGGGTCTCAGCCACCCCGGTAGCTGAGACCCCGGAGATTTTCCGACTCTGGGGGGCGCTACAGCCTTATTCCCGATCAACGTTTTAAAACGGCACTGATGGAATAAGGCCCCTTAACGGCCACCGTTTTAATGCGTATCGGCGGTTGTTAAGGGGTTAAAGATAATGACAGCACGTGTTTGCTACAACTCTCTTATCAGCAGAGGATTGTCACTAGAGCTAGGAAAGCTGAACTGGTAGATCTACCAGAAGCTAAGGATTCCCTATAAATTAGACATCAATGTGAATTCATGCCTGTGTCTGTTTAGAAAGCGTTTTGTACAGTTATATAAAAGGCATCAGTTTCCCACAGTGGCCTCGTCATTATAAATGTCGTGTGTGACCCGTCTCTCCCAGACGCCTAGCGATGTAATGACAAATTGAAAATATTTTCCCACCTGTCCGCTACCTCCTTCAAATTTATGACACCCTCCCTGACTACTGAATCCAACTTCTCTAAAAACACTTAGATCATGAGTGTCCGAGCTGGGAGCCTGGGGTTTATATACAGGCGGTGGGTAAAATGTCACACTGTAATTCTCTAGCTGATGACAGGTGAAAGAAGAAAACGTAAAGTGTCAGTGAGTTCAGGATGATGATATATACAAGGCTATCAGTGTTATTAGTGCTCAGATGTTACAGGCCTGAAGCCTGCTGCCTCTCTGCTTCTGTGACCTCATGATAACTGTCATGGTCAGGTCCATCACAATAAATAAAGTTTACAAAGTTTAAGAGGTTTTCCCACGAACAAAGTACACTTTTATCAGTACATCTGGGAATAATAATAAGTTACACAATTGAAAGTGTTAAAATAACTGTCCCTGTGCTGAGATAATCTTATAAATGTGCCCCTGCTATGTACTGTGTAATGGCTGTGTGTGACTGTACAGGATCATGGTCTGATCATACCACATCTCCTGGGCAGGGGAGGAAACAAAAGACATTACAGCACGGGATCACAACTGCTGCTTTCTGTATGGTAAAACATTTCCCTGCTGGTTTAAAAACTTGTTATACTACACTGAAAGAATTAGCTGTAATCCCCTGCTGTAATGTCAGTATGCTCTTGTGCCCTCTCCCCTGCACAAGGGCTCTGGAATATCCGAACATATTCCTGCATGATCGAACACATCTATTAGACAGGGGCACGTTTATAAGATTATCTGAGGACAGGAACATTTTTTAACACATCCAGTTGTGCAGCTTATTTTTAGTCTAAGATCTATTAAATAAAATGTACTTTGTTTGTGGGATACCTTCTTTCCCATGAGTATAGGGAGGAATTGGTTGTGGGACCACAAATGTATTTCTCTTTTTAGCTCTGCTGTCAATAGCAAGGTAAGGCCAGGTTCAGATGGTAGGATGGGGAAACAGGCCACTCTCTGCCGCACATTGCAGTCAAGTGCCGGAGCTGCCTTTAGGCTGGTTTCACACCTCCGTATATTTCCGGTACCGGAGATATCCGTGTCTCATGTGTGTCACACGTGTGGCAACCGTGTGCTGCATCAGGATCACATGGACCGGTGCCTGGCAATCAGTGCTACAGTTAGCGCTGTTCCCAAGCACCGGGTGCTGAACACTGCCCTCATGATGGTTCCCTGCCGGCGCTGTGATCAGCACCAGCAGGGACAATGATGAGGGTAGTAGTAGTAGTCTGCTCCCGCAATGTCCCTGTGTAAAAATAAGAATAAAATAATAAAATCCATATACTCACCTGTCCGGAGATGTCCCCCGCTGTAATCCTCTGACCACTCACGCCAAGGAGCCAGGGAGAATGAGCCGCTCCAGCGAGCGGGCCCCGGAGCTGCGCTCAGGAGCGGTGTCTTGTCACTCACTAAGCGCAGCTGCGGGGCCATTCGCTGCAGCAGCTCATTCTCCCTGGCTCCTCTGCTGATCGGTAGCATGGATTATAGCGGGGGACACTTAAGTGAGTATATGGATTTTATTATTTTAATCTTATTTTTAAAAGGTGAACACTGCGGGAGCAGACTACTACTACCCTCATCATTGTCCCTGCTGGTGCTGATCGCAACACCGGCAGGGAACCATGATGAGGGCAGCGTTCAGCATCGGCGCTTGGGATAAGCATTACCTGTACACTGATTCCCAGGCACCAGTACGTGTCACACTGATGACACACGGATGTCATCTGTGTGTGTTCAGCATGAGACACTTTTGCAGACCGTGCATCCGCAAAAAAAACCAGATATGTCAGCGTGTGGAGCACATGGACACACGATCCATGGAAACACACTGACATGTGCGCAGACCCATAAGATTTGAATGGGTCTATGTGTGTCAACGTCTCTAGTACGTGTGGAAACTGTCCACTCGTAGTAGAAACACGGACGTGTGAAAGAGTCCTTACATTACATGCATTACTTTACATGAGTGCCGCTGCTTTCATCTAGCCTGGACCAGTGTTTATTGCTGCAGGGACATTATTACTGAACCGGCTGTGGTTTCATAATTTGAAAGGGTGGGACAATTAATACTTCATTTTTAATGTGTTAAAAGTTTGCACCAAGTCAAACAGACAACAACAAATACACTAAGACCCCCATATCTGATGGGATGAATGCCAAGACCCTCAGTGTTTGGAGCTTGAACACAAGCATTGCAGTATGTGAGAGCAGGTCTGATAATTAGGGCGACTTCTCAGAACGTGTATAAGTGGTTACACTGCAGATATGAGAGTCTTACTTTACACAGGGATTCACTTCTTCGTCACTATGGCCAGTACCACAGTACAAAGATAATGTATCAACAGTGGTGGACTACAAAGGTAACAACTTATGCAAGTATAGGCAAGAGGGGGATTCAGAGGAGCCACTATCCAAGTCTGCCACAATGTATTAAAACGGTTATCAGGTCATATGGCTTCCTGGCAATTAAAGAGTTCCCACAGATGAAGGCAACATTGACACCTTGCAGCCTGGAACGCTGTAGAACAGCAATATTTTTTGCTGCAAATTAAAAAATTACGGCAAAAGACACAATGTGTGAACACAGCTGAAGATTTGGGGTAGTAGCTGTAGGAAGATACGGCTGCTGCCCCTCGAATGCTCTGGTGATGATCTTACATGCGGTGACGCTGTGTCCCAATCTGGCACAATCACAACATTGCCCCAGAACCAAGAGATGGATCCTATGAGGTTTGTTTGGCATTTGTGGATGTGTAAGCTTTTAAATAATACAGAAAAGTACATTTTTAATCCCCTCACCAATGTGAATAAGGACTAATGTTAATGAGATATCCAGGTATACACAAATATTAATCCATGAGATTCAGATCTTGCTGCAGTTTCTGACCCAAATAGTCTGTCTCCATATTTATAGCACATCTCCTGCAGTTTACTCTGACCGTCCATGAGATGACAGGAAAACTTCCCAAGTAAATCATCAGATACAAATGTCTGGCCCATCTGTTAATATCTGCTTTATTCCATGTTCTGAATGTAGACCTTATCGTACTCTGTGTCCACTGGGAAAAGGAATCCTTCACCCCCAGATCTGACGACAGCCCGTCACCCAAACTAAATAGAGGGGCGGGGGATGATGAGTGCCTCAGAGACATCACACATGCCTCAGAGACATCACACATGCCTCAGAGACATCACACATGCCTCAGAGACATCACACATGCCTCAGAGACATCACACATGCCTCAGAGACATCACACATGCCTCAGAGACATCACACATGCCTCAGAGACATCACACATGCCTCAGAGACATCACACATGCCTCAGAGATATCACACATGCCTCAGAGACATCACACATGCCTCAGAGACATCACACATGCCTCAGAGACATCACACATGCCTCAGAGATATCACACATGCCTCAGAGACATCACACATGCCTCAGAGACATCACACATGCCTCAGAGATATCACACATGCCTCAGAGACATCACACATGCCTCAGAGACATCACACATGCCTCAGAGACATCACACATGCCTCAGAGACATCACACATGCCTCAGAGACATCACACATGCCTCAGAGACATCACACATGCCTCAGAGATATCACACATGCCTCAGAGACATCACACATGCCTCAGAGACATCACACATGCCTCAGAGACATCACACATGCCTCAGAGACATCACACATGCCTCAGAGACATCACACATGCCTCAGAGACATCACACATGCCTCAGGGACATCACACATGCCTCAGGGACATCACACATGCCTCAGGGACATCACACATGCCTCAGGGACATCACACATGCCTCAGAGACATCACACATGCCTCAGAGACATCACACATGCCTCAGAGACATCACACATGCCTCAGAGACATCACACATGCCTCAGAGACATCACACATGCCTCAGAGACATCACACATGCCTCAGGGACATCACACATGCCTCCGAGACATCACACATGCCTCATACTCATAGGGAGTGCAGTGATTTATATCTTTTCATACCAGGGAGAAACATGTAAATATCAACTTGTCAGGTGGAGGGGATGATGATGGATTAAAGCTAAATGTTTATTTGTGAAATAAAAATGAATAGCGCCCTCTCTGTACATATGGTGCACTAGATATACCATAAAAAACTGTTTATGGACATCGCAAAATGTGAGTTTTTCTGGCTGGGTGACTTAGAGCAATGGCCACCTGTCATAGCTCCCATCAGTATTGATCTAGAAGAAATCAAGAGGGTCATGTAAAGCCTAGATACTATCATTTAATATGACTGAAATAATCAGTGCATGCTATGGCAGCTGGTCATGCCACAGTACTAACTCCTTGGCATCACAGCCAGGATTCGCCTTTATTGCAGACCTTCTTTTTTTTTCTACTCTATTCTTTCGTTCCAGGTGCCATAATTTTTTTTGCAACATAGTTGTATGAGGGCTGCTTTTTTTCAAGGTGAGTTTTATTTGGCAGGGGAATCATTTTAGTATACATAAAACTTATTAACAAGCTTTTGTTCACGGGATGGGATTTAAATTTTTCACTAATTGGCGTGCTGCACGAATAATCTGTAGGTCAGTATGACTAAGCTTTAAAGTTTTACATCAGCGGAGCTACAGTCATAGCCAAAATTGTTGGCGCCCTTGAAATTGTTCCAGAAAATCAAGTATTTTTCCCAGAAAATTATTGCAATTACACGTTTTGTTATACATATGTTTATTTCCTTTGTGTGCACTGGAACAACACAAAAAAAGAGAACAAAAGGCAAATTGGACATAATTTCACACTAAACCCCCAAAATGGTCCAGAGTAAATTGTTGGCACCTTTCCAAAAATGTGGGTAAACAACTTTATATCAAGCATGTGATGCTCATTCAAACTCGCCTGTGGTAAGTAACAGGTGTGGGAAATATGAAAATCACACCTGAAACCAGATAAAAGGGGAGAAGTTGACTCAATCTTTGTATTGTGTGTATGTGTGTGCTACACTAAACATGGAGAACAGAAAGAGGAGAAGAGAAGTGTCCTGCCCAATTTTGGGGTTTAGTGTGAAATTATGTCCAATTTGCCTTTTTTTATGTGCTTTTATGTTTTTCCAATACATACAAAGGAAATAAACATGTGTAATTGCAATACATTTCTGGGAGAAATACTTCATTTTCTGAAACGATTTCAAGGGTGCCAACACATTTTACACCAGGACTTATTTTTTGCATGGCAAGCTGTAGCTTTTATTGGTGCCATTTTGTGGTACAGGTGACTTTTTCATCATGTTTTATTACACTCTTTGGGAGGTAAAATGAATGAAAAAAATGTAATTCATATATATCTTTTTATATTGTGCTGCTTTTGCGCAAAAAAACCCCATCTTTTTCTTTTATGGTCACCATATTCTGACAACATCTGCAAGGAGTTTGTATGTTCTCCTCATGTTTGTGTGGGTTTCCTCCGGGTTCTCCGGTTTCCTCCCACACTCCAAAGACATACTGATAGGGAATGTAGATTGTGAGCCCCAATGGGGACAGTGCCCATAATGTCTGTAAAGCGCTGTGGAATTAATGGCGCTATATAAGTGAGTAAAATAAATACCAATAACTTTGTTTTCAGTAGACAAATTTGTCTGAAGGCTTGTCTTTTGTATGACCATTACTGGTACCATTTTGGGGAAAATAGTGAATTTTGGTCATTTTTACTTATTTTTGGTAGGAGGCATGAACAAAAAAAACAATATATGTGATATTGCTTTTTTTATTTACTTTTTTGGTTGACCAGTATAATTGACATGTTGACTTTATTCTGCAAATCGATTACGGTGATACAGTCATATTGTTGTTTTTTTTGTTTGCTACTTTTGCACAATAAAATCCCTTTTTGAGAATTTTTTTCTACCATACCCTATCCTTTTCTGTATACAAAGCTATGTAAGGTTTTCTTTTCTGTGTAATGAGCTGCAGTTTTTATTGACAAAACTTTGGAATACATACGAATTGTTGATCACTTATTAAGTTTTTTTGTGAGCCAAATTAAAAGCAAACTAATTCTGCCATAGTTTTTTTTTTTAAATTATATTCAGCATGCATAATAAATGATGATAGTTTCATAGTATGGGACGTTTGGAACACAACAATACCAAATATGTGTTGTCTTTGTCAGGTTTTTTATACAATTAAACCATTTTTTATTATTAAAACTAGGTTTAGGGGTCTTTTTGTGTGTGTGTATATGTGTATGTATATATATATATATATATATATATATATATATATATATACACATACAGTACAGACCAAAAGTTTGGACACACCTCATTTAAAGATTTTCCTGTATACATACATACATATTTATTTTATTTTTTACTATGCTCACTATTCTTACAAGGGGACTTGGACATGCAATCCTTTGATCACATTGATAATACACTGTTGTGCTTATCTACTACAGTGGAGTTTCTAACCTGTTAGCGTTTGGGATATCGCACACATGGAGACCATTGTTAGGTTTCCTTGTTACTATAGCAACCATCGTCACCCCACGATCACACTGCGGATGGGCTGAGAAAGGGTTCAACTTCCCCTTGTCAAACTCCTCACTTGCCATTGTCACTGCTGACAGCGGCATATGAGGGGTTAAGTTGCTGGGATCAGAGCTTTGTCACAGCACATACGGGAGGAGTACATCTGTGGTACAACATCAGTCTCCTGCTGCAGACGACATGGTCACAACTCCTGAGTCCATGCATTCTCTCTGTACTTGGAATTGTGGGAAATCACTTTCAATCTTGATGTACACTTAATTTTTTTTTGTGGCAAGAGGCCAAGTACTTTCTCAAAAGATATTTATTTTCCCGTATTCAATTTGGTAAAGTTGTTTTCAAAATTAATTCAATCTCAGAAACCTTTTTTAAATGTGTGATATCATGTGTTGTGGTTCCCACATCTCAGGACATTTACATCAGTCTCAATAATGTGGGCCTCTGTCACCTTTATGCAGCAGATATTTCCTTCTGCAGAAAAGACCTAAGATTTATGTGTTACAGGCATATACAGAACAATGGGTGAAGTCCGTCTCAGAGCGAGAGGAAATTTGCAGCACGCCCTCAAATCGGCAGATTTTTTTTCCTCCTCATGATAGGAATAGGGTTTTGTAAAATCTCACCCATCCACAGTCAGAAATACCCAGCTGGGATGGTCATGCAGATCCACCCGCTGTTATCTTTTTGTCAAGGGAACGCAACTCCACTGCCTCCAATCGCCAGGACAATTACACAATTGTCTGACGAGTGATGGACGAGACCGCAGCTGCTTCCACTACTAGGCCGGTTATTGGGGAATTAACAGTGAGCATATAGCATATAAACCTCCGATTCCAACTCATGGAATATATGTATATACCCCCATTATAGTCACTGTCATCTCCACAGTAACAACGTAACTACTCACTCCAAAAAGAATAAAAAAAAAGGGGGGGTCTAGCCTATTTTTGCTTTCATTTGAGAGCTTGATGAAGTCAAGTTTCGATGCTCCTTTCATTTGGTGTTGGTACTGTGTGGCGGCCATTGTTGCTGTGGTTTTGTGCTTGTGGTGCGGTGCGATCTGGAGTCATAAGGACTCAGTTTTGCAGCATGGGCGTTTTGAGGCACCAGGCCGCTCGCCCTGCTGGTGCATTGTCGCTGCGGCGGTAGCTAGCGCACATCGCCACTCCTTTAAGGCAAGAAAAGTTAAGAGCCACTGAGAGGTTTGCCGTGACATGGCAGGGGGCTTTATTCAGTCTGATCAGAATGTTAAACTAAGAATCTCATGTTCAGTTATATATATTTTGGCCTAGCAGCATTAGATCAATGTGTGATTTTTGGAGGTGCTGTCCATTTTCTATTTTCAGCACATAACTACTCGCTGCCACCACCAATTGTTTATACAGGCCGATTGGACATCCGTTACAGGTACCGTATGGCTTCCAGGGTGCAGTTTACAGAGCAAGAGAAACAGAGCTATTTAATTTTATATTTAATCCAGAAGATAGGCCATTCTGCCTCCGATATACGTAATATAAGATATGATGGTGTGAGTACAGTCCGCACTCCTCCATGTACAATGAATAAGGTTACATCTTTTATTCAATGGCTTAAAATACAACGCATTTCATGGACGTCCTGTCCACTTCATCATGTAAAAAGCCTATCACAAAACTATGGCTCTGTCCCTATATATACACACCTCAAATGAAAAAAATGGGCGCCAAACAGAATTGGCTCCTGCCAGCGGCAGTTACTTTTGAAAAAAAGCAAAAAAAAAAAGAAAAACAGCACTATGTTTATATTGTTGTTATCAAACATCAGAGTTATAACATATTTGTTATCAATATTGAGTGCAATTATTAAGCAACCCTGTGTACTTATTTCTTTGTTTGTGAATATATACCTTAATAAAACTTATTCATTCTGACTGGGATTGAACCTGTTGGGATAAGAACCTGTTAACCATTATTCTTTCTCTAGTTAAAGGGCTGTATGGATATAGACCGCTGGGCTATCAAACCACATGCCCTGTTGTGTGTGTAAAGTGCCTTCTAAGAGCCTATATTCTTCTTACAAGATAACAAATTATTACCTACAAGATTGGCAAACCCTTACAAAAATTGTCTGAAAGAATTAGATGCATACAACAAAACAATAGTTAAAATGGATTAATAATGAATTTTGGAAAAACCTACCGTCATTTTTTGATAATGAAAATAAAACAGCTAGGGAAAACATCATTTGCTCTTTTTCTTATGGTGATTGTAATTGATCAAACTCCTGTTAATCCTTTGCATTAAATCATGAGCTCATCTCTACAAAATTTAAACCTATATGCAAAAAATATATATAGAAAAAGTGTTGCATCTCTATAAGGGGAACACTTTCTATATGCAATACCGTATACTGCCGCTAGATGGTCCTCTTTTCAGTTTCCTGTTCACCACTATATAGCTAAGACCCTGTGGCTTCAGAGTGTTCAGTTTATACATCCAATAAACCTCTTTACAGAGCCATAGTTTTGTGATAGGCTTTTTACTTGATGAAGTGGACATGAAGTCCATGAAGCGTGTTGTATTTTAAGCCATTAATTAAAAGATGTAACCTTATTCATTGGTATCATAATCTGTACACGGAGGAGCGCGGACTGTACTCACACCATCATATCTTATACTATGTGCTTCAAGACTCCCTGCAGATCTGTGTTTCCTGCAGCCCTCCAATACGCTGTTTATACGAGTTGTGCATCATCACAACTCAATAAGGTGAGCAGATTTTAATCACACGATTGTGTTACCGGGTAACAGCACTATTTGCGCCCCTCTCCCTACTTTTTTCAGTCTGATGTACGTAAGTGAGATGTATCTGAGGTATGTGAGCACAGATCTTTATACAAGCAATGGCAGATAGTTACTCGCTAATCTCTTCTCCTATGCTTGACCAGCTGCATGTGGTAAATCCGGGAAGGACGATGCAGTAATAAACTTTTAACATATTTTATTAACAGTACCTTGGTGAGATAAGGTAAGATGTTAGGGAAGATGAAGGGATGAAGATGAGTTAGAATATGGAGGGTGGAGGATAGAGGTAGCAGGAGAATCCTCTCTTCAGTCCTGATGCACATCTTGCCAAGATGGCACTGACCAGAAAGAAAGGATGTGAGGAAAAAGATAGGAGTTACAGAGAGAGGCATTGTTGTCAGAACATAAAAGCATATAACAATGGCCAGTAAATGGCAGCAAAGTACCACAAACACTATACCATCATATCTATATATGATAAATAAATGAATATAACATAAGGCACATGTCCCTGTAATCGCTGAAAGCCTTTGCAAACGATTAGCTGAACAGCACATAGGCAGTGTTTATAAAAATATATATATATATATATATATATATATATATAATATACAAAAGATTTTACGAAGGGGACAAAACAATAAGATACAATTACATTAAATGAAAAGTAATAACGAAAGAAAGTCACTAAACCTGGTTACCGAAATGGCACAGATTTATGGAGGCAAGAACTCCTAGTGAAAACTTCCGGTGGAACATAGCAATGTATTTTCCTGGCATTGAACAAGGATCATAATTGGCTTTTTATTAGCACAAGTTACACCCACATACCTCCCCCCTCTGGTGACTCATAACAGGGCTGGACTTCAGAGAACTATAGGATGTGTGTTTGTCTTAAGAAATTATGAGATTCTCAACTTTTACGATATCTCTGCTCCTGAAGGTACCCGGCGGGAGACATCGTCGTCATATTTTTTATCTTGATTTTCTCTATTCATAGATAAGAGACATGGCATAGATATTGTCATCAATCTGGCCGATAGCCATTGTCCTGTGACGTGAAACCATGCTTTGCGTTCGCCATTTCATCACATTTCCGAAAATATGATTTTCTTTATCTATTATAATCGACGCAATTCATAAAAACCTCACTTCAGATTTTACGTTTTCTCTTTAGCCTATCTCTACCAGTCGTAAATCTGCCCTTCTCTACATTCCTGTGCATTAAAGCTAGATTGGCCTCACAAATGCTAGCAATTAGGATTTTCCTTAATTGACTGTTTACAAGGTTGGGGGTCAGCTGCTAAAAGAGGTCATTTGAGGGTGACTTGTCGATTACAAGCTCTTTCTCTGGAGATGTCTGTATGGATTTTACTCTGACATATTGTCTATGACTACTGTCTATGATTATGACATGATTTTTATAACTGACACCTGCCTTATCCTTAATATCTGGTGGTTTCCTTATATGTCCATCTGTGGAGAGATCAGAGGATGGATATTTCTTTCTTAGCTATCTCGTGGAGACTTGGGTGTAATCTAGCCCTCATTTTTTATGCTGATGCTCCTATTCTGGTGATTTACAGGACCCTGGTTCAGATTCTCTCTGTATTTCTATGTATGAGGACGATCTTGACATTAATGACCCCAGCAGACTTTTCCTTTCCAAGTGGAAGGAGCTCAGCTGAGATCAATGTTGTGTAATATCTAGAATTATCTACAAGTTACTGGGAGCATGAGAGATTCTTTCCGGGAATATGTTTTATTTAGAATGGTGGCCTTCAACTGTTTCAAAACTACAACTCCTATCATGCCATGCTAATGTCCTATATGTACTGTACGTTATACAGTAAAGCATATTATAATGCAGAGATAGGAGTGTTATATTGTACTGTTATGTGGAGTCAGGGGCTGTCTGTCAGAAATATTTTGCAGATGGGAGTAATAACAGATATTATATATGCTTCGTAGGAAAATAGATTTTGCATTGTCTAGCTGGAAAATATCTCATCTGATATGCTGCCAGAGAAAATCTGTATTATCTGTACTACATTATTCATTGTTTATTCATGTTGGGGTTATATGTAATGTAGTGATGTTGGGAGTTGTAGTGTTCCATGTATAGAGAAGAAGAGAATTATATCAGATTATGTCCAGTAGTCGGGTCATGTTTGGAGTTGTAGTGATCTATGTATAAATAGTATAATAATAGCCCCACTCCACAAACTTGCACACCCTCGTAGAAATCTCAAACACCTTGACCTACACTCACTCTCTGAATCCCTTCTCCCTCTCACAGGCATAAGTTCATTACACGATGCAAATGCTGCTGCCACTTTATATAACACCACAAAGGCTGCAGCTCTCAATTCTGTCGCCCCTCTCACACATACCACAGCTCGCCCACTCAACGGCAACCCTGGCACACCAACCTGACTAAAGAACTGCGAAGGGCCTCCAGGGTTGCTGACCGGAAATGGAAAAGGTCCCACTCCAACGAGCACTTCATCGCATTCAAAGAGTCCCTCACTACGTTCAAGTCCACACTCACTACAGCAAAACAAACATACTTCTCATCTCTCATATCCTCCCTGTCACACAACCCTAAACAGCTATTCAAAACTTTAAATTCTCTCCTCCGTCCCCCAGCGCCTCCTCCCTCTCCTCTCAGCCGAAGACTTTGCCTCATTCTTCAAGCAGAAGATTGACACCATCAGCAAAGCTTTTGCCTAAAGTCCCCACAACCCCTCCTCATAACTACTCAACCATCCTCCTCCAAATCAGCTTCTCCACCATTACGGACGATCACCTCTCCTCTTTACTCTCCAAATCACACGTCACCACCTGCGAACTTGACCCAATCCCGTCCCACCATCCCTAACGTCTTCATCCCAACCCTAACCCACCTTTTCAACCTGTCACTAACAACTGGTGTCTTCCCCTCATGCTTCAAACATGCCTCGATCACACCCATCCTCAAAAAGCCCTCCCTTGACCCATCCTTTCTGTCTAGCTATCGCCCCATATCACTTCTCCCTTACACCTCCAAACTACTGGAACACCATGTCCATTCTGAACTGTCCTCCCACCTCTCTTCCTGCTCCCTCTTTGACCGCTTACAGTCTGGCTTCTGATCACATCACTCCACTGAAACTGCCCTGACTAAAGTCACCAACGACCTACTAACTGCCAAAACAAAGCGACACTACTCTGTCCTTCTCGTCCTGGACTTGTCATCTGCCTTTGACACAGTGGACCATTCCCCCTTACTACAGACTCTCTCTTCTCTTGGCATCACAGACTTGGCCCTATCTTGGATCTCCTCATACTTAACAGACAGGACATTCAGTGTCTCCCACTCACACACCACCTCCTCATCTCGCCCCCTATCTGTCGGTGTCCCCCAAGGTTCAGTCATAGGACCCCTGCTTTTCTCCATCTACACCTTCGGCCTCGTACAGCTCATAGAGTCCCATGGCTTTCAGTATCACCTCTATGCTGATGACACACAGATCTACCTCTCTGGACCCGATATCTCCTCCCTACTAACCAAAATCCCACAATGTCCTGTCTGTTATCTCATCCTTCTTCTCTGACAGATTTCTAAAACTTAACATGGACAAAACTGAATTCATAATCTTTCCACTGTCTCACTCAACCCCCCAACTGACCTATCCTTCAAAGTCAATGGCTGCCCACTTTCCCCAGTCCTGCAAGCCCGTTGCCTCGGGGTAACACTGAACTCTAACCTCTCCTTTAAACCACATATCCAAGCAGTTTCCACTTCCTGCCAACTTCAACTCAAAAATATCTCCCGGATCTGCACTTTCCTCAACCATGAATCTGCAAAAACACTAGTGCACGCCCTCATCATCTCCCGCCTCAACTACTGCAACCTCTTGCTCTGTGGCCTCCCTTCTAACACTCTTGCGCCCCTCCAATCTATCCTAAACGCTGCTGCCCGACTAATCCACCCGTCTCCCCGCTATTCCCCGGCCTCTCCCCTCTGTCAATCCCTTCACTGGCTCCCCATTGCCCAGAGACTCCAGTTCAAAACCCTAACCATGGCATACAAAGCCATCCACAACCTGTCTCCCCCCATACATCTGTGACCTAGTCTCCCGGTACTTACCTACACGCAACCTCCGATCCTCAAAAGATCTCCTTCTCTACTCCCCTCATATCTCCTCTTCCCACAATCACATACAAGATTTCTCCCGTGCATCCCCCCTACTCTGGAGCTCTCTACACCAACATATCAGACTCTCGCCTTCAATGGAAACCTTCAAAAGGAATCTGAAGACCTACCTCTTCCCACAAGCCTACAACCTGCAGTAACCCTCGCTCCACCATTCGCTGCACGACCAGCTGTACCCTCACCTACTGTATCCTCACCCATCCCCTGTAGATTGTGAGCCCTCGCGGGCAGGGTCCTCGCTCCTCCTGTACCAGTCCCCGACTTGTATTGTTCAAAATTTATTGTAATTGTTTGTGCTATGTATATCCCTTTCACATGTAAAGCGCCATGGAATGAATGACGCTATAATAATAAATAATAATAATGGTCATGACTAAATATTTAGAAGTTTTGTAATAATAATTCATTGGATAATTGTAGTACATTTTCTCTCTCCTCTTTTTGTCTTGTAGGAAGCAGTGAAAGTTCAGAGTTTAGTGAAGAGGTGTCTTCTGTCCTGGACAGGTGAGTCGCTGCTTCTTTATCTGCTGCTACAACAAGTAAATGCAGATACCAACCTAGGGACCTCCTGGCTGTTCTCGTGTGTTGAGTAGTATGCTAGTCAGAGAATTCACGGTAGCTATCTTGGAACATTTTGCCTTCATTCTCCCGTCACACACTGCACATACCGGTGGGAGACTGGATTGCTCTGTATGGGGTCACTGTTGCCATCAAGATTGTTCCATGTGTTTTGTGGTGTTCAGTGTTTTCTGTCCATCTGGCATCATAGGATACCAAGCTCCACTAATGAGGATTAGTAGGGCACTGCACCTCCAGGCGACTTTAATATATTAGTTTGTACAAGTCAACTAAAAGCCGTGAACTGATTTTATAAATTCATCACAGTTTATTCTTGTTGCCCTTTTTACAACCCAGTAGTACACATCTGCAAGACATTACATGGCTTCTTTGCCTCATGCCCCCCTTACACATTAGATAGCTGTTAGTCGAACAGCTTGGGGGGAGTGCTCTGTGCTCTATATGAGAGAGTCGCTGCCAGACTCCGTTGGTGGTGGCTTATTCCCTGGAAAACAAAAGGATTGGCCGCATAAATTCAGCAGACCGGATCCTTCTATCCCCCGACATCTCTCAGCGAGAATCAGGAGGCCCCCATACACAGACTGGTGGCCAATCGACTGGTGGCCAATCCTTCCGGGTCTGTAGATGGTGAAATGATGTTTCTTATGGGGTATGGGTGGAAGCAGCTGAAAGTTATTGACCCCCCATAAGTAATTTCCAATGATTACAGAACAAGCCAGCTCCTAGGCCAGGTGGAGGCAGAAGCTGGATTTTAGCGTTGATATCTCTGCCCCCCGCCCATTCCTCCTAAACCTCATCATGGTATTTTATGAAATACATTATAGATATTTGTGACGCCATTCAGCATGAGGGATTAATAATTTTCCATTAACTTCAACCATGAACCCAGTTGGAAAACAGTCACACATCCCCTGGTCTGGGTGGGTTTTCACTGTGTTTATTCCTTGGGGCTAACTATAAGGGTATGTGCGCATGGTATGAGTATTTTGTGCAGAAATTTCTGCATCGTTTCTGCACCTCTTGGCAGCAAAAGCGCTGCAGAAATTCCATGCGTTTTTGGTGTGTTTTTTCTTTTGTTTTTGGCAATGCTTTCAATATGAAAAACACAGGCAAAAACACTCAAAGAATTGACATGCTACAGGTTTAAACGCACATGAAATCCTGAAAGGAAAAATACTGATCATGTGCACAGCTCTTCAGAATTTTCATAGACATTGCTGGCATAAGGATTCCCTTGCGTTTTTGGGGCCAATTCTGCGTGGGAAAAAACGCATCAAAAACGCACTGTGTGCACACAGCCGGCTGTTTCAACTTGATGACGGCTGGTGGAATAGTCAAAGTACTGCAAATGAGAGTCACAGGGCAGCGCTGCCATCAATATTTGGATAATTTCCCATCCCTCTGGGATATCATTTGTACAGTACAGGAAACAGATCCTGGGCACTTCCTGCCGTCACATGCTGATTCTCCTATCTATCAGTGCCAATCCTGTGTAATCAGATGTGAATAGCTAGTCTCCCCTCTGGCTGCATTTTATTGGCCATTTTATACTATGTCAATTTAGCATTAGTAGCGCTATATAGCTTTGATTTATTATGATTCCCTAAACCAAAACTATGTCAGCCAAGTCCCTAAAGTTGGGATGTACAAACATTCAGCTCCTTCAGAACCCTAACCAAAATAAGTAAATGGTTAAAAATCAGTAAATATGAGAAAAGACTGCACCGCACTGTAGTAAGATAGGCGCACATCTAGGACGCTTATATAGCTGTATGGTCCATGGAAATGTCTGTGCACTTTGCTAAATCCAGCTAAGGATCTCCTGCTATTATGTAAATTCTAAGTGGTGTTATTAAATGGGGTTGTATCAAGTTGGGAAATTATCCTCTAGCCATAGGATAGGGTATAAGTTCCCGATTGCTTGGTTGTCTGACCTCTGGGACTCCCACCTGTCTCGAGAACCTGTGTATGGAGTGGTTGTCGATCATGTGCACCTCCACTGCATTCATTCTTAATGGGAGCACTGAAGACCATTTGAACGCTGCGCCTGGCTATCTCCAGTGGTCACATTAAGAATTAATGGAGCATAGGTGCACGATTGGTGGGAGTCCCAGCGATCGGGAAGATATTCCCTA
Source organism: Phyllobates terribilis (assembly GCF_046119375.1). Classification (NCBI taxonomy): domain Eukaryota; kingdom Metazoa; phylum Chordata; class Amphibia; order Anura; family Dendrobatidae; genus Phyllobates; species Phyllobates terribilis. Next base: position 252,660,726 of record NW_027362767.1, on the reverse strand, counting down.
TCCAATGGATAAAGGTATAGCTTCAAACCTTGGTACAACCCCTTTATGGGAAAGCAAAATCAGGTGGATCTTCCTTACATGAGGTTACTTAGGGGGTCGGTTATGTATTATTGTTATATGCGTAGAGCTGCATGATACTTGGGTATGCTTTTTTTTTTGCACCATGCACGGTTTTCGAACTCATGTTTAAATTTGCAAACAGGGGTCGTATGTATGCCACGCTGGGTCCCAACTGGAGGGTCCCGGTACGGAACTCTCCCAGGAGTCGAAGCTGTGTGTACAGGTACATATAGGTGGTGGGTCTATCCTCTTCAACGAGTAACGACTTAAAGAGCAACTTTATACAACGGAAGCAGCCATGTTTGTTGCCTGAACCATTGCTGCACCATATACTATGACAGCAAGCTGTACAGCAGAGGCACAGAGTAACCTCACGCCTCAGTATTTAACCAGTTTGGATGAAAACACGATATCCGGCCGCGCTGCTTTAATGCTTTATTGAAGAATCCTTAGGACGAAGATGAGTTGAATGGCTTCAGCGCCGGACTAGCATCTTTTTCAAGTCGCAGTTGCATCGCAATTGCTTTTTTCACTTGAAAAATACGCTAGTCCAGTGTTGAAACGCTTTGTGGAAGTAAAAACCGTTCAGCTCATCTTGGTCCTAAGGATTCTTCATTACATCCGCGCAGCCGGATATCGTGTCATCGTCCAAATTAGTCAACTATCCTGGAAGAGATCATCCCCCAGCCACGAGGCAGCAGCAGCTGATTTGTTCTGGTGTTCATAGGAGGTGTGCCTGCACACAACCTGCCCAGGTGAGCACCATCCTTTTACTTTCCTTTGCACCCAGGAGAGTACCACCCGATGGTCTTGTGCGCTTTTGTTCCCCTATAGTTTTTCTACCACGCCTTAGTAGTGGCATATACCCGTCCTCATAAACGCTGCTTCAGCTGACAGTATGGCTGCCTCCGATATGTGTAATCAGCTGGACCTCTCTTGCATGCTTGATTAAGAAACTATTACAATCTGAACTTTCTGTAGTAACTTATTACTACTTGTATTTTCTGATTTGCCTTATCTACATTGATCGCATTCATGCAAGTCTTAGATTGTAACATTACAAAACATTTTGTTATTTTACTTATCTTTTGTTGCAATAAACATTGGGTCCAGACGTGGTGAATAATTTCCAATGACATTTGGTTGTGAATCTGCAATGAATTTAGATGTGTTGCAGAAGCAAAGTCTCCCTACTGCATTACAAAGGGTGAGATCTGTGCTGAAAATCCACTACATCTGGGCCTACCTTAACCCAAATATTGTAACTTCAAAATTAGGTGAAGTTTGAGCTGCGATGAGATAATAGAAGTTATCACTCATGATTTCACTGCTATTATTCCCACTAATGAGCTAATCATTTTATCTCTATAAAGTCTTTATAAAAGAAACATTTTGAATCATTGACAAAGAACAGAATAAGCCGAAGTTCACATTTCCATTTAGAGGAACAGACAAGCTGAATTCATGTACTAAACGGAGCCATTGCACTGAGGGGCCCCACTGATTATTATGGGGTCCATTACAAGTCAGTTTTTACAGCGGAAGAAAACCTTTAACATGATGCATTTCCTCTTCCACTCTAAAAACTGACACAAAATGGATCCATTAATTCCGTTTGTCTGTTCCATTTATAGGAAAAGACAAACGGAAATGTGAACAGAACCCGAGAAGATTTCTCAACAATAAGGGGGTATTATTCACAGTACGGGCCAAGGTTTGCATCATACAGCGCAGCTTTGTATGGAGTTATTTGCCAGGAGATCTTGCAGGAATTATTTGTTTCTCTTTAAAAAAAAAAAAAAAAAGAAAACACAGAACAACAATAAAAGCAGTGATATGATTGGCTGTAATAGACAAAACTGTAATTAAAGGGGTATTCAGCATCTCAGTCAGATATGGCATTATCAATATGATATGCCAAAAATGCCTGGCAGCTGCTTTAAGATACACGCACTGCTCTGTCCTTTTATGTGTATCATGTTCTGAAAATAGCCAGGCAAACGAGCGCTCTGCAATTTCTGGAACTCCCATTTAAGTAAGTACAGCGAGCAGTGCATGAATAGCTAACCCTCCATCCCTGGCGATGCCCCATTCTTCAGATAGATGCAGGTTGCTCAGCTGTGACTAACATTTATGGCATATACTGTGGTTCACACAAATGGAGAGTCGGTGTCACAGCTACAACACTCATGCTCTTCATCCATCTGCTGAACAGAACATAGACCACCATAGAGCTCTGTGGTCACCTAAGCTTAGTCCAGACACGTAGGTGTCTGGGTATTGTGGCTGTCTTCTGAAACTACCATGGGAGCTCCAGTATTGGGAACGATTTACCTCTTCTTAGCTTATTGCTATTCCAATCCGTTGTGGACACCCGTTTCCATAGAAGGATTGGGGGGCTCTATATGTGCATACATCTATACAATGTTGAGGTCAAGGAAAGGATGTGGAAACTTTTCAATTTGCAGAATTAGATCTGGAGTACCATACAACGCTGATGTGTGATTCTGCCTGTTCCGCTTTAGTCAGTTTGTATTTTTTTTCCGTACATTGGGGAATGTTTAGTATTAGATTTATTATAAGTCAAATTGTATCACCTATAACTGGAGACATGCCTCCACACTGTAATCTGAGCTCAGTGAGAATGTAACTGCTTTCTATTAAGCTTTTCAAATATTGACAAAATATAACACCGTCCTATTTCCCGACAGTCCGTCCTTGTCCTGTTAATGTTCGTTGTGCTGCTGACTACATGGTCGCACAAGTCTAATATATACATAGTTACATATACATAGTTAGTAAAGCCGAATAAAGACTTGCGTCCATCAAGTTCGACCTGTTAGTTCTGTAATTACTAAAGTTGATCCAGAGGAGGGCAAAAACCCCAAATGATTTAGCCAATCTTCACCTGAGGAAAAATTCCCTCCCGACTCTGAAACCAGCAGTCAGAATAAATCCCTGTATCAACCTACTATTTTATTCTATTTTTAAGTATATGCAGAAATCTGCCTGGTATCTAGAAATGCATCCAGTCCCCGCTTGAACTGGTTTAGTGAATCCGACATTACCGTCTCCTCACTTAGTGAATTCCATATTCTCACTGCTCTTACCGTAAAGAACCCCTTCCTATGCTGGTGCTGAAACCTTTTCTCTTCCAGTCTTAGTGAGTGCCCTCTTGTTACCGTAATATCCCTCCTTTTGAACAAATCCCGGCCAAGGTCTCTATACTGTCCCCTAACATATTTGTACACATTTATTATGTCCCCCCTCAACCTTCTCTTTTCCAGGCTGAATAGTCCTAGTTTTGCCAACCTCTCTGGGTATTGCAGTCCCTCCATTCCCTTTATTAATTTTGTTGCCCTCCTTTGTACCTTTTCAAGCTCATTTATATCCTTTCTATATAGTGGGGCCCATAACTGAGCACAGTATTCCAAGTGTGGTCTGACCAGTGCTTTGTACAGTGGAAGAACTGTTCCATTACTCTTCCTACGTTAATGATGTGTGGACATGTTTCACATAGGAGTTTAAGCATTTTTCTGGGCAAAATAATGTTTGTGGTCGCCTCATCACTTGGGTGCTGTTAACCCTTTTTTTTACATTTTTACTAGCATTTAGGGTATGTTAACACATGGCTGAAACACTGCGCATTTACTTTCCATATAGCTCATCACTACCACACCACCTAACAGTGCAGCTTTTCAATGGAGAAACAATGGCAGATTTACCAATCCTGTCAAAAAGTCAAGGTCCCCATTCGCTTTAAATAGAAGTCAACCAACAATTGTCTCAGCTTGAAAATTCAACAGGATGGATCCTTCTCTCCCCCAACATTACCTGTCAGGGAAGAGTCAGGAGGCCTACATACTTATTAAAGTGGCAGAAAATCTCACTGATATTGGCAGGTTTGGCCAACTTTAGTGTAATGTGTATGGAGGGGGCCTTAAAAGCCATTGTTCACAATAGATTAAAGTTGGCTAAACCTGTGGATATTGGGGGAGATAAGTATCAGACTGCTTGAATTTTAATGTTAAGTCTTTTTGTAAGTGGCTGTAGGGGTGTCAGGAGGGGACAGAGTGTTAGGCAGCGACTTTCTCCTCTCTACTGAAGATTGACAATTCAGACCAGTGGCTTGGTTACTCTGCTGGTTTACATCACTGCTGCTAGCATCCGAGAAGTAGGGGGAATGAAGCTGGCCAGATTCAGCAATACAGCCAGCTTTAGAGTGGCACTTGCTAGCAAGAACCCATTGCCTGAAAGACTGGCTGCTCTGCGGTGGCCGGTAACCTTGGCAACGAGCTGTACATTTTGTTATTTTACTTATCTTTTGTTGCAATAAACATTGGGTCCTGATGTGGTGAATAATTTCCAACGACAGAAAATCCCTCTGTTTTTGAGAATGGAGAGTATTTTTAATAAGAGGTCAATTACAAAGTTTCTTGTCTTTGTAAGTACTTTGTAATTTTAACCATTAAAGGGATTGTCCGGTCTAAGTAGCAAAGTCCTGTATGTGACTAGTCTGCTGAATTGTGACAGCGTGCAATGCTCACACTGTCACAATTCCCCTGTATGTACCTTGTGAATGGGTGGTCACATGACCGCATTTTGTAGTTATGTGCCAACTAGACTCATCCGGGTTCTCTCAATAGAAGAGAATTGATAGAACCACAGATCACATACATTCGGTCACATGACCGCCCACCTGTACGAGGCATACAGGGGAGTCGTAACAGCGTGTACTTTGCAAACTGTCACGATATAACAGTCTGTAGTCAGAGTGATTGCAGACTTTGGTTCTTAGACCAACCCTTTTAAATGTGACTGTCATAACTGAAGTGAACCATTGTTGGATAAGCCCTTTCCCACTTTTCTTGGCACTGGCACAAATTGATAATTTTGTTATGGTCTTCAAGCAGTTTTCAGGACAGAATGTGAGACTAGATCACAATATCTCACTGTATTTTCAGGAAATAAAGGGTGGAGCTATTCACAGGTCTGGAGGATAGCGGCCGAGGTTCGCACCAACTTGTCTATCAGGTCAAATGTGGTGATATTACTCACATATATACTGTCAAACCCTTGGTTGAAGGGCAATATCTGCTTTATTGTAGGATCTCCTGGCCTAAATTCAGACACCTGTAAAACATGTTCTGAGTACAGACACTACCCACAGGTCTCCTGTCCAATTGAGACTGTTAAGTTTGGGAGACCTACTGTACAGCCACCAAGGACTTCACAGACCATGTTTTGCAGATACCTGAATTTTGGCCTTTAGTGGGTTCACATTGGTGGCTGCAGGCCTAATGTGTGGAAAAAAAATCAGCACAATTTATGTTTACTGCATGTGCTGCCATTTGGTATTCTTACATGTAATTAATGGGTTTTCATTCTTACTGATCTCAGTGATTGGCTGCAGTGTTGTTGACATATCTCTGCTGCCATCAGTACATAAGCTGTGGAGGACATGTAGGGCTGGACCTGGGGGGGGCAAGTAACAAATGATTTTATTATCTTTAGCACGACCATTATGAACGAACAGACAAAGTTAGAGAAAAACTACTTGAGGTCAGGTTCAGCACTTGATAGGCGACCGCAACACTGTGTGACCGTGCTAAACCTAAATAGAATTTCTTCTCTGTCACAATCACAGGATAGCAAGAAGCTGAGATATAAGGGGTTGTTTGCTGGGGATCTCACACTGGAAGACAGTGTTATCTGTCTGTGACCTGGAGGAGACAAGGTGGTCACCAGCAGCACCTTGTACATGGACCCTGTGAAGTAGATCTTTTTTACACTGCAGAGTTATTTCACTAAAATGGTTTTCCCCAAATTACTGTAATTTAATTATACACTAATTAGCCATAATATTAAAACCACTGACAGAGCAAATGTATAACGTTGATTATCTCCGCGCCTGTCAGGGGCGGGATATATTCGACAGACCCAAACTCAACTGCTTTGTAGGCATATTTGAGGCTGTTGAGTTTGGACCAGGAGATCCGCAACCAGTCTGGACATCGCAGTCAGTACTTTAATGCATTTCATGGAAGTCTAAATTTGTCTTTAGTTTCCAAGCTAAACTATGATGACTAGATGGCAGTGATGCCTGTGGGGAGAGAAGGCTAGTCTGTCTGGTCCCACAAAAGAGATACCGTAACATCAATTGCTGCGATAGAAATGGGTCAGGACACGGAGAGCTGCACAGTTTACAACTCCTGACCACCAAAATTACCCAAAATAGGCACATGTTAAACAGAACTGGACCATGGAGAAAGGCGACCTGGTCTAATGAATCGTGTTTTACATCATGACATGTAGATGGAAACAGGATAGGAAGAAGACAAGCTGGCGGAGCCATGTGATGGGGCAATGTTCTGCTGCGAAACCTCGGGTCCTTGCATCATGTGATACATACCACCTACCTAAACATTGTACACACCAAGAACCCCTCTTGATGGTAGAAGGATCCCAAAATGACAATACTTCTTTCAGCAGGATAATGCCCCTGCCACACTGCAAAAAAACTGATCTGGAATGGAGAAACAGGACAGAGATAAAGGTGATAACTTGTCTCCAAATTCCCAAATTTTAATTGATCATCTGGTTAATGGGCGGAGAAAACAAGTCCGATCCACAGAGGCCCCACCGAGCAATTTACAGGATTAATAGGGTCCAGTAAGGTCTTTCTAGATCCCACAGGACACCTTCAGAGATCAGCGGAGTCCATGCCAGGATAGGTCACAGTTGTTTTGGCAGCCCAAGGGGAACCTCACACATTATTAGGTGGTTTCAGTGTTATGGTTTATGGGAGTATGTAAGTACTGAATTGCAGGGTCCCACCTATCCCCAGAATGGCACAGTCTTGAAGCTAGCTGTTCAAGGTCAATAAAATCTGCGAAAAGAGCATTCAGCTATTTCTGTACCTCCTGCTCCTATCTGTAGTCCTTGTTACCACACTTGCCCCAAAGACAACTGGGACTAAACCCCCCATTAAAGGGATGGGAAGCGGGAAATCCCAGCAGACACCAGTCTGTGTTTGTGATCTGTTTTATTGACACATTGTACAACCCTCTTTTCCTTGTGACACTGGCAGAATCCTTCAATTTCGGTGATAGGTTTGTTGTAATATGTTTTGCGTCCGCTCTGTACTAAAGTTGTCCGGTGCAGCCTCAGTAGCGCACATGTATTGTGTATTTCTCTTTCAGCTCCACACGCTCTGAACGTACCAGTGCCTGGATACAGACTGGAGTGGCCCGGGGACGGTGAGTGCGGTCATTACTAATGTTCAGAGAAGACCCGCATTATAGATTTAGGGCAGTTTCACACAGCAATGAAACACAGACTCTTGTTCGGATTGTGATACCTGGCCAGACCACTAAGTCTCCTTACTTGACCTATTTACCTATAAGACAGTTAGCTGAGATTAAAAAACCCACAGGTCAGGGCAGATATTGTGATCCGAACAGTATCCGTGCTTCACAGCCGTGTGAATGCGGCCTTAGTACACACGGATACATTGACCACAGGTTGTTGTTGGTGGCCTCCTGACTAGGATGTAGGGGAGATAAGGATCCAGAGTACAATCTGCCTGATACTTTTGTTCTTGAAGAGATAAGCCACCACTAAAGGAGTCTAGCAATGGCTTACCTTTCCTCTTCCTGATGATAGCTGTATCTCAAGTGTGCCATCTAATGTGTGTGACCGACCTTAAGGCTCATTTACAAGGACTGAAAATAGTTCATAAGGGCTCTCGTTTCCTCATCATTAGCCAGTGTGGTTATACCACCAATTAGATGACAAGCGATGCATTGTGCTGCTAACAATATGCACACTATGGGCAGAGATTGATCATATTAACCATTGATTTTCCCCATATAGTTTGTGTTGGTCCTGTGTGAATGAATGGTCAATTAAATAAGCACCAATCAACTTGTATGTAGTTGATCAGAGGTCATCTATGGGGAGAAATCGGGCAGGGCAAATGGACATTAAGGTTAGGTTGCCATATTACAGTTATATGACGTCCATGTGCTTCAGATTCTATATTGAAATATATAGAGGTTTTCGTAAGAAACATTGTAAAGGGCATTTCTTCCCCACAAGCTTGCTGTACTGTGCTGCAGATATGGACCCTAATAACACACAATAAAAGGGCACATTTAAAAAACAAAGACAGACAGTCTCAGAAGTAGAAATGAGCAGTCTTTTTCGTCACTTACAAAAGGCCGTCACTAACAAAATGAGACCATAAGTAATGGGATGAAAACCCTACGTGCGTATTCAGTAGAGAACATTATACATTTGTGGTTTAGAATTGGTGCATAATTTTCAGGGTCACCTCTACATCCTGCCTGAAATGTGTATTTCCAGCGATAAGCAGCATTATTTACTCTTTAGTGTGAAAAATAGGACACGGAGTCCTAGAGATACATGGGGCACATACACTGAGTGTAATAGGAGGTGCCGCCTCTGCCTATATAATTAGAAACAAGATCTGTTTTTCCTCTTATCACAGGCCGTCTGGTGCGTGCAGCTGCATTCTGGGAAGCTCATCTGGAGTAATTTCCATGGAAGGGCCACTCAGAAGGAAAACTTTACTCAAAGAAGGGAAAAAGCCCACGGTAAAGTCATGTGAACATGTAGCAGCAATGCCTCGATTATGCAAGGCGCTAGAGCCTTCAGATAGCGGTATTAGACATATACAATGCATATTTATTTATTTTACTGACTTATATAGCCCCATTAATTCTACAGCGCTTTACAGACATTATTGGCATTGTCCTCACTGGAGCTCACAATCTACATTCCTTATCAGTATGTCTTTGGAGTGTAGGAGGAAACCGGAGAACCCGGAGGAAACCCATGCAAACACGGGGAGAACATACAACCTCCTTGCAGATGTTGTCCTTGGTGGGATTTGAACCCAGGACCCCAGCGCTGCAAGGCTCATATGTCCTCAATAGCCCCTCTTTGTAAAAAAATGGCTCCTGCATAGAACATCATAGTTTATTACGCTATTTTATACAACAGAAAAAAATAGTATGTCAATGCATATCTGCCAGTGTGTACCAAAAGGACTGAGGACCCAGAGATACTTTCTCAGTACATGAGATAAAACATAGTTCACAAACACCATGTGATCACAACCTATTATGTCAGTAAAACTTCTTTTCTCATCTGCTGACTGATGAGGCACATATTTAGTTAAATCTGCATGTGCCATTAATTTACTTCTGTGTCTGGTTACTAATTACTACAAGGCGAATGTTCTATATAATGCACCATTTGAAAATATCCACTAGAGGGCTCTCCAAATCCAAAATTCCAACAGTGTATTACTAAAAGACAGCCACAAGGGGGCATCTGCCGCTCACAACTATTGTGTGTAAGAGGTGTGACATTCTCTGGAGTAAAGCTGCAGCACAACCACAAGGTCTAATTAATGGGACATCCCAGAGGGACCTAGAGGTGACATGTAGAAAGCGTTAAGTAGTTTTCCAATAATAATACATTTACATGTCATATCTTTGATACAACTTATGTAAGGTCTAATCAGCGGAAAATCAGATTC